>NC_133363.1:41306251-41526472 GCF_049309525.1 Garra rufa | reverse complement strand
ATATATATATATATATATATATATATATATATATATATATATATATATATATATACACAATCCGACATTGAAAATAATAATATAAAAACAGAATGATTTATGAAGGTTTTTGTGACACTGAAGACCAGTAATACCTGCTGAAAATACAGCTTTGCATCACAGGAATGAATTACATTTAAACATACAGTGTCCTCCACTAATATTGGCACCCTTAGGAAATATGAGCAACGGTGACTGTGAAAATAAATCTGCATCATTTATCCTTTAGATTTTTCATTCGAAAAATTGACAAAATTCTAACCTTTCATTGAAGTAAAATGATGGAAAATGGGGGGGGGGGGGGTCTCATTATGAAATAAATGTTTTTCTCTAGTTCACGTTGGCCACAATTATTGGCACCCCTAAAAAGTTGTCTAAATAAAATATCTCTAAAGTATATTCCCATTATTATTACAATTTTTTTAGCACACCAGGGTGGCTAGGAGAATAAAATTGTCCAGTCATGACTTTCTGTTCCACAGGATTATAAATATGAGGAACACAAAAGCCAAATTCCCTTAATCATCCATCACAAGAAGTAAAACCAAAGAATGTAGTTCTGATGTGTAGAACAAGTTTGTTGAGCTTCACAAAATAGAAAGTGGCTGTAAGAAAAAAGCTCAAGTTCCAATTAAGAAGTTCCAATCAACTAAAGATGTTACAAATCTGCCTAGCAGAGGACGTGTGTCTATATAATCCTAATGCACGATAAAGAGGAGAGTTTGAGTGGCCAAGGACTCTCCAAGGATCACAGTTGGAGAATTGCAGAGAATTGTTGAGAAAGCCTAAAATAAAATGATCAAACAGCCCCTACATCACCACATGTTGTTCCAGAGGGTTTCAAAAAAAATCTTCCTGGCTCACCCAAAAACAAACTCCAGCATATATACTTGTCAGACATGATTGGAACTTCAAACAGGACTAGCTTCTATGGTTAGATGAAACTAAAAATTTGCTTTTTGGCAGCTAACCCTCCAGACGGTTTTGGTGCAGACAGGGATAAAAAATACCCCATGCCCATGGTTAACCCTTTGAGCGGTACGGTCCCACATATGGGATTCTAATTTCCGTGCCCCTGGGAGTGCGGTCCCACATGTGGGATTTAGAACGTTCGGTGACGTCACGCAACTGTAAAATTCAAACTGTGGCGCGCTGGCTGGCGCTGAGCCAGAGACGGACGAGCTCTGCGCTTGTCATATAATCACAACTATGCAGTGTTTTTAACCACATAACGCCTATTTTAGGTTTCAGACATTTAAATACACATAAGTACTAGTAAAAGGAGACATTTAGAGTTTGTAAAATACACACATATGTCTATGGAAGCAGCAAATAACAATCTATTCAAATATGATTTGCCGATGTGTTTTATTCATATCACATACACATAGGCTAAGTAACTAAAAAGTTCACTCTATACCTCTCCTAGTTCACCAGCCACTTACTTGCATGTATTTCGGGAGAAACGGATGAATTTACTTGCTGTAAAGCTGGCTGACAGGACTCTCTGAACCGCAGCGCGAACAAACATGGCGCCGCCCATCTCACATTACCGATCACGATCCAGATCATTTATATAGGGTTTTAAACGACGAAACATACTAATTCACACATATTTGTGAATCGGAATATCAGATAGTTCATGACATGGTAAGCAAGTGTGTGAGTATTCTGAATAAAAAAGGAAAAACGAAATAAAAGCGATCTATCTGTCATACAGTGTTATTGTGTCTGTGTTGTGTCACATGACAGGCTTGATGCATCGCCATGGAAACAATAAGAACGAACGTTCTAAAATAACGGTCGCTTAAAAAAAACTCTCGGGGGTCGCTAGAATATTTTAAACTCACCACTGAAAGGGTTAAAAATACTGCTAGGTCTTCATGGATTCTATCAAATACCAGCAGATAAAAAATCAAAACCTGACTGCCTCTGTTAGAAATCTTATAATGGGCCATGGTTGCATCTTCCAGCAGGACGACAATCCAAAACAAACATCAAAATAAACACAAACATTGTGTCACTGACAACAGAATGAAGCTTCCACCATGGCAGTCCCAGTTCCCTGACCTGAACCCTATATAGAAACTGAAGAGAAGAAGCACTAACATGAAGCTGGGAAGAGAGGGATTCTGGAGAATCTAGAGAGATTCTGTTTGAAGGAATGGTCTCTGATCTCTGGTCAGGTGTTCTCCAAACTCATTAGACACTGTTGAAAAAAACTCAGAACTGTTATCTTGGGAAAAGGACATTGCAATAATTGGGTGCCAATAATAGTGGCCAACGTGAACTAGAGAAAAACATTTATTTCATAATGAGATTTCACCCCTAGGTTCTGTTGTTTTACTTCAATGACAGGTTAGAATTTTGTGAATTGTTTGAATGAAAGATCAAAAGGATAAATTATGCAGATTTATTTTCACATCCACCTTTGCTCATATTTACCAAGGGTGCCAATATTAGTGGAGGGCACTGTATAATAAAATGGGAAAGTGATATTATTTTACAATATTCTTGTTTTTACTATATTTTTATCAAATAAATGCAGCCTTGTCCAGTCAAAAAGACTCACAAAGACATTTCAAAATCTTACTGACCCCAAACCTTTGAAGAGTAGCGTCCCGCATAGTACTCGCCCCCATATGAATGCAGATTGTGAAACACACAGCTGTTATGATATTTTTATGTGCGTCATGATTGTGAAACCTCAGTTTTAGTGTCCGTGGTGAAGCCGCTGGCATCCTCGCTGGCAGCCTCCTGAGGGAAGACCACTGGGTACGAGACAACTCTCCATCTGCCTCCTGTGCCAAAGCTTGCAGGGCCTCTCCGTCTTGTTCGGCCCTGCAGAGTTTACAGTCTTGGTGACTGGCGCCAAGTTGTAGTCTCACGCTGCTACTGAATCATGAAGCTGTTTCACACTGAAGCAAGAGAGTGTGTGTGAGACTGAGGACAGATTGAATGATTGTAGCCGTGTACAGTCATGCCAGTTCATGACCGCTGCCCTGTGAAGCACTTAGCAGAGTCTTAGAAGCGATTACAGTGACTTCTCAAGTGACAGATATCAAATTCTCCTTTATTTTTGAATGGGTGCTTAAAGGGGTTTAGCAGTCGTTACATATAACCTGGTCAATTGGGCAACAAAATAGAGGACTAAAAAAAATAAACAAAGATAATATGAGTACATTGATAGTATTAATAAATACAATAAAGTAAACACAGTAGGCAGTATTTATTCTATTTCAAGATATACGTACAGGCTATTTTTATTTGCCATCCTGCTGTTAGTCTGCACTGTAATAAAACATTTTGCATCAAGTACAGTAGCTGCTTTTAAAAAATTAGAAATTCTGTTTGTTACCCATAGTGCTATTTATGTAGGGCCAAAATGTCACAGAATTTGGCAAATTTTGGATGAATGAATCAAAAGTATGTCAGTACACTTAAATCAAAATGCGATATGGACTAGTGTAGTCCAGTGGACTAGTGAATATTAAGCCACAAAAATACTATTTAAATATGAATCCTACATGTTCTGCGTGTCTCTGTGTGAATGAATGGCGCAGACATGCAGTGTTGTTTACTAAATGAAGACTGAAGTGTGCGTGACACTTGCAGTGTTTTTAGTCTTTGCTGCCTCAATATATGAGTACATGATCTCAAAAACTGCTCTTAGAGTCACTTCATGAACCTTTTTTGTTTATTTTGAGGAAAACTTTGTCATATACAAACAGAAACGGTCTTCACAGCAACCCATCAAAAAAGTTTGGTTTAATTTGAAGAATTTGTGACAGAAATATATTACTTAATGTAATGATAGTACTACTACTGCTACTAAAATTATTAACATTTATTTTTTAAAGAATATTTTCCAGAAGAAAATATTAAGCATAATTTATTTACCAAAAGAATATAAAAAAGTATTATATAACATTTTTTAATAAATCAAATAATATATATTTTTTAATAAAATTGATTAACTAGAGATGCTTTTGATTATTAAAGTTTAATCAAACTATTAAAATCCATAAAATTAATGGAAAACAGAATTTAGTAAA
This sequence comes from Garra rufa, assembly GCF_049309525.1. Taxonomy (NCBI): domain Eukaryota; kingdom Metazoa; phylum Chordata; class Actinopteri; order Cypriniformes; family Cyprinidae; genus Garra; species Garra rufa. Next base: position 41,522,378 of record NC_133363.1, on the reverse strand, counting down.
AAAAAAAAAAAAAAAAACTGAATTTGAGAAAAAAAGGTATTTCATAGGGCCTTAAAATCTTTTAATACATTTCTGTTACGTTTCATGATTTCAATTAATTAGACATGCTATTTGTTTAATATTTCTTTAATTTAACCATTAAAACAGTCCAGAAAAATGAAAACTTAAAAAACGGAAATTGGAAAAAAATAAATAAAACGGATTTCATAGGACAATTCATGCCTTTATCTTTATCTAAATTTATTTTGGTCTTATCTGCTCCTGCAGTTTCCTTATTCCCTGCCCTATAAGGGCCAGACAGTGTGACCTTGTGTTTATAATGCCTCGATCTGAAGTGTCAGATGAACCTTGACTTTTCTCAGGGTCTTCCACTCTTCTGAATCAGACAAACACAGAAGGACAACAACAGAATCACAGCATCACAGAAAAACCATATACTTTAAGACCTTTACAAGAAACTAAGATAAGCCAATTCAGCTAAGTAATTGAAGGAAACCAATTGCTTTAAAGCAATTAATATCATAATATTTATGGTTTTTAATTAGATCTTTGGATTAAAAACCATAATATCTTTATACATATTATATAGCATTTTGCCTAACTCACTAGTTTATTCGTTCGCCATAATTAGCTGATTTGTTCATTTTTCAAGTTCGAAAGTACCAGTCTGCATTCTTGCTGGGCTAAAAAAACGTAGTTTATTCCCCTATATTTTATAATGCATTAAAAACAGGGCTGCTGTACAATATATTACAGTTATTATTCCTCTGGCTCATGATAACACAGGCGCACTTCATCACCACAAGTCAACTGTTCCTACATTACTAAATTTTAGATATAAGAGCCAGTGCAGGCAGTGTGACAGAATAGCTGAAGAGCACATTAAGATCACATATTATGTTCCTGGGAGTGATGGCAGCAGAGAGGGTGAGTTATGCACACACCTTGTACACATTCATAAGATAAGTAGACCCTGGAGCAGCTCTGGGTGAGTAGCCACAGGATGGATGTTTTAGAGGGATTTACAGCAGTGATGGCTTGTAAACATTTTTAGGCACGATGCCAATAAGAAGATAGAGAGAGTTTCTCTGATCTAACCTAACCGTGTTCTTCTCACCTCACCGGAGGAAGCGCCAGCACCAGAGCATTTTTAACCAGCCATTACCTAGAATTAGAACGATAGAGCGCTCGTTTACAAATCTCGGCAAATGCGAGACAATAAACAGATGTTCAGGCAGCATTCGAGTGTGTGCGCTGTGTGTTACCTTACACGTCGCTGAATCACTTTCACACTCAAGTATTCCAGATGGAGTTAGAACTCAGCGCTTCAGCTGAGGCAAAATGTTTGTAGCCGAAACGGCGAACGCAGATCTCAACCCAGCATGTAAGATCTTTTTATATGAATTTATTTATTTATTTTCTTGAGCGCTCCACGGCCAAGCAGCAGACCCTCTGCAGGTAGTCCTGTTCATCACAGAGACAGCATGTGGATCTGAGCTTAGCCAAGTCCAATCCCAGCCCCTCTCCGCCTGTCACTTAGCCAGCACAGTGTGACACATTCAAAGCCTCTCCACTATTCATTAGCATAGAAGCTCTGTAGAATGAAATAAATATCTTTCCCTGCCTCATCAGTTTGAATTTGAGGAAGGAATGGTTACGTAAGTCTGCTAAATTTATCAATGCTCATTTTATGCAAAGCCCAAGCTTACAGGCGGAGCCTCCAACAGGAGGATGCCTTTCGTTTCCCCCCCAAGCCATTTTATTCTATTTATGTCTGTGAAAAAAGAAGGAAAAGATGCGAGATCTTAAAAAAAGTCAGGCCATTTTTAGCAAGGGCTTTCTGGTTTGGGGCCAAAATGAGCTTGGCTTTCCAGCCCGTCAAATTAAGCATCCATAGGAAATTCATTTGTGACTCAACTAACTGTTTGGGGGCAAAGCACTCCGAAAGAAAAGAGAACATATATAGTCTATGTCATTGAAATAGCTTTGTACATGGCAAAATGAAAGAGTCTTGTAGTGTGTGTGTATATGTGTGTGTGTGTGTGGTTTGAGTCTTTGATGAATGAATTGGTATTCTAACAGTGTGAGGCTGGAAGTGAACTGCTCTGCTCCCACAGGAAACTGTTAGTGTCCCTTTTTCTTTCTGTCTCTCTCTTCTCTCTCTCACGTACTCTCTCTGTAAGGCTGAACGATATGCCCCATGCCTGTGAGCTGCTCAGCCGTATACAGGGCTGACTGACAGCTCCCTCAGAGCAGCTTAAGCTAAGACGGCACAGCGTAACACAGTTCAACACAGCTCAGCTGAACACTACGCTGCATACCACTTACCTGCACACTCCAAAATTAGATTTGCACTAGACGTGCAACAAAACGCAGGACAACATGTCTAAAGTTACACCTTTGGGTAGCGTTTTTCAAACTGTCACTGAGAGGAAATAAGCGGCGCAGAAGTTCATGCCATGCAGAAATATTAAAGTTTTGGGGGGGCATATCTTGTATTTGAACATTTCTGACTAGACCGATCAGTGTTTCTTACTCCTCACATTCTAAAAAAAGACACACATACAGCACAAACTGTCTAGTCAGATTCACAAACAAATGACCCTTATGAGTTTCTATTAATGAATCATTCAAAAAGACTCATAAGTTACCGGTTTGAATCTGTCTGACGAATCCTTCTGATGAATTTCATTGAATGAACTCATCGGATCTGTCAGAGCAGCTAATGATTTAACATTTGACTCACTTACTGAACTGCAAGTTTCACGTCAAAACATCATTACTTTAATAATGCCATTATGCGGCTTTTATTTGCTGTGCAACCATGACAGCTTCTTTAGCTGTATCTTTTATAGCTTATCATAACCCTTAGTAATAAAATGAAACTGAAAAGTAGGTCTACGTTATTTAATAATATGACAAGGAAAAATTTAAAAAGTTAACTATAAGAGAATAAACACATCTATTTTCGTATTTCACCCTGACAAGTTTTTGGTGAGGTTTACATGGATAGTGCATCCAAAAATTTAAATTCTGTCATTAATTATACGTAAAAACAGACTTATCTTACTTAGTATTTTTGTCTTGTTTCTAGTCAAAATATTTAAAAAATTCTTCAATTAAGATGCATTTACTATATAAGTAAAATGACATAAGATATTTAGTCTTGTTTTAAGCAAAATGCACTTAATTTAGTTTCCCCCCCCTGGAAACTGCTAGTGGGGTAAGTAAAATATTCTTAAAAACAAGAGTATTTTACTTACATCACTGGCAGATAATTTTGTTTATTTTAAGCAAACTGCACTTAATTTAGTTTTTTTCCCCCTGGAAACAATACTAAATATCCTATAATTTTGCTTATCTAGTAAATGCATCTTAATTTAAGAATTTTTAGATATTTTGACTAGAAACAAGACAAAAATACTAAGTAAGTCTTTTTTTTTCATGTCGTTCCAAACCCGTAAGACCTTTGTTCATCTTGGGAACACAAATTAAAATATTTTTGATGAAATCTGACAGCTTTCTGCATGCGTTGTGGTCAGTGTTGGGGGTAACACATTCCAAGTAACGCGAGTTACGTAATCAGATTACTTTTTCAAGTAACTAGTAAAGTAACAAATTACATTTTAATTTACAAGAAAATATCTCAGTTACTTTTTTAAATAAGTAATGCCAGTTACTTTTTTTCCCATTTACTGACTGACAGCTCTCCTGTCCCCATGCTGAAAGAAATCGGGAGGAAGTGCATGTAAACACGATGCTTACTGTAGTTCTAGACTAAATGTGAACATGCATTTATTTACTAATTTCACTTGCACAAAAACAGATTCACTATTCCTCAAAATGAATAAAAAATAGTGAAATGCAAACTCAGAATGTGATGCAAATCTACAATTATATACATTTTAACATTAAATCCTTTAAGTATTTAATTCCTTCAGCCTGAGATTTATTCATTTCACTTTTGGTCTGAAAGGGCTTTTACATTTGCCAAAAATAGAACTGTTTCATAAAATGTAACTAAGTAACGCAATTAGTTACTTTTTGTAGGGAGTAACACAATATTGTAATGCATTTCTTTTAAAGGTAACACTGGTTGGTACTCTCATGAATACGTGTCGACTGATACGGAAGAGAAAAAGTTGTTTAATAAAGTCATTATTTTTTGCAACACAAAAGTATCCTTGTACCTTTGTAAAATTACTATGATGTCTTTACTACGTTTCTGGGCCTTGAACGTGGGAGTTGCGTTGCTGACTATGCAGGGTCAGAAAGTTCTCGCATTTTATAAAAAATATCTTAATTTGTGTTTTAAAGATGAAGTTTTTGTGGGTTTGGAACAACATGACGGTGAGTAATTAATAACTGAATTTTAAATTTCTTTAAAAAATTTCTAAAAAATTTTAAACTATCCCTTTAAGATTCATTAGCTCTCAAGGTACAGTAGGTCCAAGATAAAATAGTTTGGGAACCTCAGTTATGCAACACACTTCATCACTGGATGCTGCAGTTATATGCACCATAAATGCTAAAGAGGAATTCTAAAAATGAGTACCGCAGCATGTCTCAACGCAGGGGGCAAATCTCAACATGGCATAACTTCAATAGGAAACTATGACACTTATTCAGATGATCCTTAAACTGTCCTGCCAATCAAACCACACGCCTGCATAAAGCCCTCACTTCACTTGCATTTGCAGCCTCTCCAAGAGATGTTCTCTGCATGCAGTCGCTGTCGCTTCATTGCTATTTCATCCCAAATTACCACACGCTCTTCTGTCCTCATTGAAATCAGCCAGTGACTCACTGTAGGATCATAACACAGCACTTGTAAAAATTCCCATTTTCTCCACATCACCCCCATGCATTATCTCAACCTCCTCCAAATATTCCTTGTTGAAATCCGAATCCAAAGCTGACCCCCTTGAGCACCAAATGTTTATCCTGCAGTTCTCATAAATGTCTACCCATTGTAAATCATGTAAGCGTACACGTGAGGATGTTTTTACAATGCATGAAAGTGATCACATGACCGCTGCTCAACTTAGCATGGCTGTAAACAAGACTCGAATTTGATATCTAGGATTTAAATGGGCACCTTAGCTGGATCAGGTGTGTTTGATTAGGGATAGAGCTAAACTGTGCAGAGCTATGGCCCTCCTGGAATTGAGTTTGAGACCAATGGTATAAATAGTACTTTTGGTAGAACTCCACCACATTTTATTTTACTTCAAAACAGAAAAACATTTTAAAATATTCTGGGACACACAGATATGTATGTACATTTTACATTAATAATTTTCATTAATTTTAACTTGTAAATATTTTAAAAATTCTACAGTATTTAAATTAATTTTAATGCATTTAATTATATTTATGTAATAATAAATAGTAAAGAGAGTATGTTTGATTTCACACATTTTATTTTATTATCATTTTATTATTTAATTAAATATGAAAAATGGTTTATAAAATATAAACACAGACACACACATTACTTTGTCAGCATGTGAATATGTAAATATTTTAACTAATATTTACTACCTGATCTCATGACAGAAATGTACCTGTGGGAACTTTTCTGCAAGATGCAAAATACATTCCAATAAGTACATACCACTGCAGTTTCCATCAAAAATTAACACTAGAGGTGGTAAAACAGCGAGCACTTGTAATCGTTTTCATACACAGTTATGATTACAGCTCTATATGTTTCGCTTTCCAGACATAACAAGCTTGCTTGGTAGCTCACCTGGCACGAAATTGGACATAGGATACGGAATCTTTAGGTATGAATTCTGTGAAAAGTTATATAAATACTGTTCAGTTTCTTGCACAGACCGATTGTTATGTGTCTTGACCTCAATGTATCGCCACGAGCCGCAGGGTTTAATTTGGTTTTGTCTCTGTATGTTTTTTTTACTGTTAAAGATTTGGTAACCATTGACTCCCATTATATGACTGACAGACTGCAACAGTTTGAGTTAAAAATCTTCATTTGTGTTCTACTGAAGAAACCAAGTCATCTACATCTTGGATGCTCTGGGGGTAAGCAGATAAACATCCAATTTTCATTTTTGGGTGAACTATCCCTTTAATGCTCTATCGTAATGGTAATGGAAAATGCCCTACACCAAACCCAACTCTAAACCTACCTGATAGTCTTAACAAATGCAAAACTTATATAAAAACACTAGGGCTGTCCCCGACTATGAATTTTCATAGTCGAATCAGAATTTTCGAATCTTTCTATAGTCGACCGATAGTCGAATCATCTAGGCTTATGTGCGTGTGTGAATGGGTTGGGAGGGGCACGACACTATAGTCAGCAGGAGGGTAAAACTATTTTTATTTTATTTTATAAGCGACCAAAACTGCCTGCCAACTGACAGACAAACTTATTTAGGTTTAAATAAAAACACAGAACGCGTCTTTTAGTTCTAAAAACGCAAGGCGCACAGCACTGCCTTTTTTGGTGACTTTTAATGAAAGAGCAGTGTGCTGCGGTTTTTTTATGTTGCTAAGCAACGACCAAAACAGCTGTCCTGTCAGTCAATTCAAAGGATTATAGCGCGAGCGCTCTAAAATCTTAGTTTTTTGCTGTTAAGTAAACTGTCATATTAGCAGAAACCCTAAATAATACAGCTCCGGGTTACCCACGATAGACACCAAAGGTTTCTCCTCCATTTCTTGGAGTCTCCGGACTTTTTAAGCAACGGTAAACTTTCGCCATCACAACAGAAGGCCCGCCTCTCCATTCATTCGATTGGACAATGGAAAAGAACGCGAATGACGTTGGGCGTTTTTCCGCTCAGAGTTGATTTTTTTTTTTTTTTAACTTCAGGCGCTCAGAGCGCTCCTGCAAAACGCGAGGCGCAGCAGGCGGCGAAAACGCGAGGCGCCGGGGGCGCATAAACAGCGTGCAGAACGCTCACTGCCAACAGAAAACCATTCAAAAGAGGCGCCTCCAACTGCAAAAACGCGTTCGGTGTGATCGCCGCCATCCCTGCCGTCAAGATGGTCCTCATCTCGTCATGCATCAGGGAAAGTGAAAATTAAATTAGTCACAGGGGTGGTTGGATTTATTCACAAACACGTTAAAAATATTTATTGAACGCTTCTTTCTTTTCACTTTTGTTTTTACTGCATTATCATAATCAAAGGCTGTATATAACTTAATATAACCGTACAAAACCAGTAGTTCTGTGTGCAATTAGACATTGAGCACCCCCATATTGGCAAAATGGTATGATGCTCGTTTCACCCGCGAAGATTCGACTGTGAGATCGGTGGTCGAATCAGGCTCCGCATATCGATGCATCGAATCTTCGACTATTCGGGGACAGCCCTAAAAAACACAGTGCTATTTTAACTTCATTATGCGGATTTGAGCTGTTTTATTAAACTGTAGTTTCACTGGGTTTGTACCAGAGCTCTTCACCTGTCAAGTTCAATGTCTTATGATGTGAGCTACCAAGCAAACCTACTAAATTACAAAACTCATGCAAATGAAGCTATATATGTGACGACAACATTCAAAAGTATCAGTTTTCAAATCGCGCAGGATGTTAAAATCGTTTTGAAGTCACAGTATTCTGCAAGTAACTGTGTGAAAACGAATAAAAGTTGTTGGAGTTTTAACACCTAGTGTTCATTTCAGCTGGAAACGGCAGTGAGTCGTACATATAGGTACGTTTTTTTCAGTTTTGCAGAAATGTACATATGGCATGGATTTGTTATTGCCAACAAGTTGGTTCTGTTACGGCCGACCAACATGATTTGGGAATTCTGTGGCATTTAAGCTCATTATTAAACAGTCATTGAGCAGTGTAGAGTGTCTTTCATTCCCATTTGCTCTGAAACGTAATTTGTAACTCTAATCCCGAGTCTCACGCACACACACATGCATACATACACGCATGGCCACCTAGGATGATGAGGGCACTGGCAGGTCAGAGGTGTCACAGCTGAAAATATCAGGCCGACTCCTGCTGCTCAGGTTCAGCCCAGGCCCCCGATGAGTGGCAGAAGCCTTTGAAAGTGTGTGCGTGTATGTGTCCGTGATGCGTTTGTGCGTCAGTCAGAGGCCCTTCCAAAAGGACCCGGCGCATTGTGTGCTCCGAAAGGTTGAGCGGGCGAATGGAAATATCCATTGTAGATGATTGACAATGCCTGACACCCTTATATATCACTCTGCCGAACGCTCATCGGAAATATACGTCCCACCCCCCCAGTCTAAATCCTCGGAGATAGAGCCGCTTAAGCACAGCGCTTCTGCACGACTGTGTTCGTGCACTATTCACAGGCATGAATGTACCATTCAGTCGCTCACAATCGGAATAAATGTAACCCGACACCTATTCCGCTGTGAGAAGACGAACGCCTCCGAATACACAGCCTGTATGAATATCTGCAGCTAGACATGAGTAATATATCATATCAACTTCAGAAACTCGACAAATCCAATTATTCATGTTTGTAGTGGCTGTTTGAAAGCTTTGGCTGTGAGCAAAAGAGGGAGCTTTTTGCAATAACAGTTTATGTTTGATAGTGAAACAATGCGCCTCAGCCCTAAGGTGCGTTTGTTTCTAAAAAAAAATGGATCTTGTGTCACAATGAAAGAAAAATAGATCGATCACATGACTTCTCTTCTCTTCTCTTCTCTTCTCTTCTCTTCTCTTCTCTTCTCTTCTCTTCTCATCTCTTCTCTTCTCTCGTTCTCTCTGCTCTCCTCTCCTCCACTTGTATTTTTGCTCCAGACAATTCACACTGGCAGTTTCCATGACAACAAATAGAAATTTCCCTTCACACCTCATGCGGGTGCATTTCACCGCCAGTGCATCGAAGACAGCGCCCGCCTCCCGTGTCACAAACTGTCTGTGCCATGCTCTTGTGCTCCAACCTCCATTTCTCCCCCCTAAAAAAGCCTCCTCCCTCTTCCTCTACCCATGTCAGTAAGCCTTAGCTCCAAGCTACAGCCCACTAGCTTCTTCAAGGCCTCACACTGGCCGCGAGGGCATGAGTGTCATATAGAATCACGCTCTCTGGTCCTCATTTCCCTATCTCTCGGAGGCTGGTTTGGTATTATGGGTGGGTTAAGATGAGTCCCATGTATGGAGTTATCAGGGCCGAGATAGATGTCAGTAATTGCACAGAGTGGCTGAGGTTGTGCCGTGTGCCCGTGGCGGTGAATGTGTGCGTGTGTGTGTGTGTATGTTATGGATGGCTGAGTACGTGCAGTCTTATGTGTTCTGTTCTCTTACAATTCAATCGTTTCTGCATCAACAGTCTTCCCCTCTCTCTGCCAGAGCATTACTTCCATTCACTCTGTCATGCTCCTATTCTTGTTCATACATTTTTTTTCTTCTGCACTCTTTCACAATTTTATCTCTTCCTCTCATTCCTGTGGAACTGTCCCTCGACTGTTATTCTGCTCTGTCATCCATTGTCCTACTCATTTATTTGAGTCGTTTTTTTTTTTCTTTCGCTCTCTGCACCTCTCTTATCTCACTCTCTTTGTTTCACATAGTCCTGCAGAGCTTCCAGACTGGTCTAACATATATTCATAGCTGCCGAAGGGACCCATTTCAAAAGAGGCTTCTGTTGCCAAGACAGCAGATTTTCTCTCTGCAAATATTACAGGATGTAGTTACAGCACATTTAAGGGTGAAGTGATGTTGTCAGCCCTTTGTACGCCTTACTGTGAAGTAACTCAGTTTGATTACTATCATCCATCAACATAAGTCAAAGTTTGAAATAACTGGCTGCCTTCAAATTCATGAGTTGGAAGTGAATTGACTTGGCCACACCCCAGAGGAGGTTGAACTGGAATGTCAGGAAGAGGAGTAATATGCCCCAGGTAGAAATAAAGTATACTTGAATGCACTAAAAAAATACTTCAATACAAGCAAGTACATTTGTAGTACATTCTTATTTTTTGTGCGTAAATAAAATTGTGAAAGTTATACACTATAAATACACTAATTACAAGTATATTTCTACTTCAGTGCACTTGAAAAAGTATAATAAATACTACTAAAGTTTAAAGGGATAGTTCACCCAAAAATTCTGTCATTAATTACTCACTCTCAAGTGTCCTTACCACACGCAATGCAACAAGATTCCAGCGACAAACAATTTGGGTGTCCACACCAGATGCGACGTGACAACATAACGCAATCAAATATCACAGCCAATCAGAAGCGTGGGTCGGCTGGCTCTCCCTGGAAGAGCACTGCACTCACAACAAAATGAGTTTAACACCCCAGAGGAGGTTGAATTGGAATTTCAGGAAGCAAAGTAATATGCACCAGGTAGAAGTAGAAGTGCACTAAAAAAAACTTCATTACAAGCAAGTACATTTGTAGTACATTTGTAGTTCAAATACCACTAATGCTTAAAGAGATAGTTCACCCAAAAATTAAAATTCTGTCATTAATTACTCACTTTCATGTCATTCCAAACCCGTAACAACAGTCCACACCAGACGTGACATGACAACGCGACGAATCAATCAAATATCACAGCCAATCAGAAGTGCCTGTGGGCGGGCTCTCCTTGTTATAAGCGCACTGCACTCACAACAAAATGGATACGTTTATAATCTAATTCATAAATATTAAACCTTTTTAACATTATTAACTGTACATACTGAGTGACTGATACTGTCTTTGTTATAGAATACACTTGTTGGTTCGCACTGAGTTCACAGTTTTAACGTGCAACTTTGCTTTCATTTATTTTCAAGATCTGAGGTAAACTATTTGTTGTTGCTTTCAGTAGGGCTGCACGATAAATGGAAATTAAATCACAATTTACTGTGATCAGCAGTAAATCTTCATCTGAAGGCCAGAGGGCGCTCTCACGCAGAAACTCCAAATAAGAAGAACAAACCCAGGAAATGCCTATTGCTTCAGCTGAATAAACAGAAGATTTAACTGCTTTTGTTGATTCAGTGTGACAAATAAACACACGACTATGACAATATATAGATTATCTGAGTTCTTATTATTATAATTTTCATTATAATAAAGTATATTTATAATTTAGTGCCTTTATCACTGCGTAGAATACTTTGAAATATGCTGTGTGCCTTATTCTGTGTAAGAAGCCACATCATCACAGAAGGATTTATTTCAAACACTCGACTGACATTATGAAGTGAGTTTGGAGAAAAAACGTTATTAAATGTGGTATTTTCACCTGCTTTCAGATGTAGCGCCATTTACTAAACAGAGCCGTAGTATACTGAGAAGCTACGCAAACAGATGTCATTATCACAGAACGATTTCTTTCGATTTCATTATCACTGTAATCATCTGTGATAATGAATGCAATATAGCGTAGCTTGTCAGTGAACTACGACTCTGTGTAGTATATGCTGCTACATCTGAAAGCAGGTCTTGGAGATTTACTACTGGTTTCACAACCGGCTTTACTGACATAATGAGCATGACAATCGCCTTTGATTAATCGTGCAGCCCTAGCTTTCAGTATGGCTGTAAAGGTCACACAAAATTATATTCAAATTCACTTTAGACATATTTAACTTTAAATAAAGCAAATAATCAGTATCTGAGATTATCACTGTCATTAGTTTGAATGCTGTTGTTCCAGCCATGACGACGCGGAAAAAAAACAGTTTCTAAAATAGAAATTTTGCATGTCGCCGTCATGGCTAGTTAGGACAAAAACTCTGATTAACATGGAAAAGATACCTTTTATAATGTTACTCGACATCGCGTCGCATATAGCTAGGACATGGTGTTTGTAGGGTCTGGACCAATCAAACACACAATTGTAGGCTCCTGCAAGTCTCACATGACCCACAAGGCCCCGGTTGCTATAGTGACCAGGACACCTCTGCCAGACCAGATAAACTTTACGACGCAAAAGAATGTGAATCGCAACTTCCCCAACCAACTCTCTCTTAAACAGACTGCAATAGTAACTGACTTCGTTCATTAATTCTTTAACAAACCTTCCTATGAATGAACACACCAATCCCCAAGTCAGTGTGTATTTCATTGTGGTTTGGGTATCTTGTCTTTTGATATTGTGTAAATGTTTTTATGCATGTGTTACTATAGATATGGATGGATGTGTTGTGCGGTGTAACCACATGGTCATGTTTGGTATCTCTGAATTCGTATTCTGATGGCCTAAAGGATGATGCATATTATATGTCAATACACATGCAACATATTACAGTTGCATGAATCCCTAGTAGATATGAATGAATACCCACATGCTCTCAGGAAAAGGGTCATAAAAAGCCCCCTTTCTATCCAAACCTCCCGCTTGGAATTTCAGCCTCTCTCATTGGTCAAACCCAGGCTGAGGGGCGTCATTCTTCTAAGCTTTTTAAGGGCTCTCCCACAGTTCCGCTCTCTCTCTTCTTTTACTCTTCGCTCTTTCTCTTGGACTGAAAACACGTCACCCGCGCCTCCCCCAGATCCATGGGGGGGGGGGGGTGCTCCCTGCAATCATGAGGCCTACAAACCCTTCTTCGAAGCCATGCGGCCTCCAAGGACACTCAAGGAACTGAAAAGGACTCTCTGAACTGAACACATACGGAACCAATGCACAACAACAAGAGCTTGCAAGTATCTGTCCTTTCTAACGTAGATAGCTGCGTTTAAGGCGTTTATAAAAACGATTTCAGGTTGTTCAGAACCGTTTCATACCTGTCCAATGCAACTCACTTTCTGTCTCTCTCTCACTCTCTCTCTTACTCTCTCTCTCACGCGTTCTCTGTCTATTTGTGTTTTATGTATGTTTGTCTATGTGCGATCGTTTGTAAATAGTTAAGTTTAATAAACAACCATATATTCACATATAATGATTCTCTGTGCTGAATGCTTACATTACAACAGTCACTTAAACTGTGTCGATCTCATATTGCTACCCTTTTGCCCTATTTTGTTCAAATTGTTTTAACTCCGTTCTGATAAGTAAAACACGTTCTCGTGACGACGAGCCAACGTCAGAGTAATGAGTATCACTGAACAATTTGCTGGACAAAGAAACCAGTCGATATCATTATTACTGTTACTGATCAGAAACTGGAAATTGCGTATATTTAATGACGATTATTATACACAATTTCCTGTGAGTTAAACTACTTTCCCTGACTGAAATGCATGTTTTAAATAACTCATTTCATCCTATTCATTGGTCACAAGGACCTGGTGGAGATTTACTGTATACATGTGATGAGAGAAACATAGTCTCATACTTGTACACACATATTGATCAATTTGAAATTCTTTGAGCTAATGACATTCTCTACATATTGGCGTTAGAATGCGGGGCAGTTTTAAACTATGTGATGTGAGCAACTCAGGAATAATTTGTGTGTCTCCATGCTTGTTTATTCAAACTCGGCTTGTGACTCGCGTCTCTTTTGTTTGTGTGTGTGTGTGTGTAAGAACGGTGTGGACCCGCCCACCTTCAACACCTTCACAGATGCTTGAGCCTCTCGCACAGAGAAACTCAACAGCTGTAAAAGATGTAACTTAACTGCAGTTTATATATTGACCCTATAAAACTAAGAAATATTTTATAGCGCGTCCTAAAGCCACCCTAAATTGAGCGTAGAAATCCTCTTTTTAGCGTGAAGAAGCTGATTGAGCGAGTTTCCTCTTTCACTTTAAGGCCTTTATTTTTATATTTTGAGTGTAGATAGATTAGCCATTGATGTGCATTCCAATGCTAATCAGCTATCTTGCTCCTTTGGGTTAAAACCTCAGATTAGCTACCTGATAAAATTAACCCCTTTTGCTCGTCGAATAGATTTAATGTAGTAAACAACTTCGCGTCATTACTGTACAAATCTTGATCGAGTGTTATTTATTTGTTGTGTGCAAAGCACACACAATTCTTGTGTCAGCAGCCTGACTCAAGATCGACGTGCACGCATCGTAACTAAGCAACCTTTTAATAGTGAACGCATCCTATTAAGATAAGGTTTGCAAACCCACACATGTACCTGTGTTCAGTAAATGGACATAAGAAATATACACCCGCGATAACTCTTCGCCATGGTAACGGCGCTTAGATGCGCGTTTAAATCCACACAAGGTGGAATCTGAAATCCCGCATAAAAAGGTATTTCCTTCTATTAAAAGCTAGAAGTCTGTCTAAAACCTTTTCCAATACCTATGCATGATTTCATGTTTTTGTTTTCTTTGGGCAAAAAAAAAAAAAAAAACGCTTATGGATAGTCCCAGTCAGTCTCTCCCTTCTCTTTTCCCTTTTGATTTTACATTATTAATTATTGTTATTTGAACCATAATGATAATTAACATAATGTATGTTTTCTTTTTTGTGTGATTTAATTTGAATTATTTCACCGCCTTAGATTCAACTCTCCCTTTAGCAATTATAATTGTATTTGCTCATTTTAAATTTTTGATTAAACAGTCTTGATTAAAATTTAAACTTTGACCAAATCGATCAAGTTGCACTCTCAGTACCCCAAAAAGCTAACTCAGCCCATCCCAGGAGGTCTGTTTTTCTTTCTCAGCTCTGCCATTTCCCAGGTGTGACGACTCCATAGCGCCCCCACCCGGTGGGCCCCGTCACTGACCCCAGGGCTGGCAGTCAGCTCACTTTCTCTCTTTTGCTCTCTCAGTTCTGCCATTTCCCAGGTGTGACGACTCCATAGCGCCCCCACCCGGTGGGCCCCGTCACTGACCCCAGGGCTGGCAGTCAGCTCACTTTCTCTCTTTTGCTTTAACCCTTTATACCTCTCTTTCTGGTGGATTTTGTTTTTGTTTTTCTCCCTATTAGAGACTGAACCTGTCTGAACATCAGTGAAATCTTTTGGTAACTACACCGATGAACTGAATAGCTCCAAAGTTAATCGCTCATCATTAAGTTTACTCATAGTTTCCTGTGTTTACCCACACAAACTATCTGACCCCTTCTTTACAGCTAGGATAATAAGCGTTTAGTTTGCGTCACCATCTGATGACATCAGTTAAGTGCGCAACACATAGCAACATTTTAGCTCATTAGTTCTATACGGACTTGCATTGGCTCGTTGTGCTTTGTCTCTCCCTCTCTATTTGTGTCAACATGTCACCATCCAGTCCCGCCATCCAGTCCAGACAAGGCAAAGATGCCATCCTGCCCTGGGTCTAGTGACTACAGCACCTGAGCGGAGAACAGCCGGACGACCACGCACAAAGGCGAATGGATCACGATCCAGCCAAGAGCTGCAGCTGCAGAGAACCAATCAACTCATCTACAGCCCGGATCATCAGTGACCACGCCCTCAACAAGATGGTCTGTCTAAACCCGCAGCGGAGAAAGCTTCAACCACGACGGAACCAGGACAGCGCGCAGAACCGCCCAGACCAGCTGGATGTCCAGGGATAGCGGACGGAGAGGACAAGGACCTACAGGAGGAGAGAGGAGAAAAGCTTCAAGACACGCCTGCAACACCCCCACAGACTGAGCGCAGAGAGCAGTACAGCAGAACACTCCTAAACAGCAGAAGCTCTCTTTACAATGGCCCCAGGCAGACAATGACAATCATGCCACGGCCAAAGCCTATAAAGGCCACCTGCAAGCAGCGTACGCCGAAGTTCAAGCAACGACTCCGCAAAGAAACAAAGTGAGCTGAACCCAGCACACCTTAAAGAACTCAAAGGCTTGCAGATAACAATGTGAACAAACAGGAGAGCTCAACACACAATCTCTCCCGGGCCTAACAGCCCACCGTTCACACCTCACACGCCAGCACGCTGGCCGGGAATCTGACAGCTGTCACCACAAAACGCTGTCTTCCTGAACACTGCAGTAGGCTACAACACACGCCTGTCTGCAAAACATTGACTTTTAAGTAAGAACATTGCCCAGTGTGACCACGAGACAGATCTGCTTAGCTCCACCTCCAGCCAACAGGACCCCAGCCTTTTGTACCAGCAGTCAAAACTGTCAAAGCGGAATACAGCAGCTAAGAACACGACTGCTACGACCAGCATCTGAGCCTATGTGAGACAACACGACAGACACCAAGGGAAGACGGCATCAACGCCAGAACTCTTTCTCCTCAGATATCCACATCACACTCTGAGTCACCACCCAAATGCTACGGCCTTCTTCCGTACAGCGATGGCTCGATTCAGCAGACTCTACGGACAGCCGGAAAACGGCCAAGCACCAGAAGGCAATAAAGATTAGCAAAGTGATTGACCAGCTGCCCCATGCCAAGAGGAACGTCTGACTGACTAAGGTGAACGAACATACAGTGGTGTATGGGAGCTGAACACGCAGCGACATCACTGTGTGGGAGTGATCTGAGATCAGTGCAGGCCAACAAAAAAAAAAGGGAACAAGGGTATCTAGGAACAGAAACATGTTGGTGGCATAACTGTTACCAGAGTAGAATAGGAAACGGCGTAAAAGATTAAGCAAATAGTAGAAGAAGATAGAGCCGTGCTAGCTGGAAAGTGCTACATCTGCCTGAGGGGCAGATTGCAGCATTCGTTTACAGTAAACCATACCACACTGCCCAAAAGATGCAAGCCTGGAGCTCCCATGCACCTGACCATCAACACTAAGTGTATGTACGCACCACGTACAAATCACAGATGGACACGCCCTTTCTTCATCAGCACCAACCTGCTGACTCGTGTTGAGAGACCACACATTACAAAGATTTGGGCACAAGTATGGGAACTTAACCAGCCAGCCAACCAGTCAACTCATCGGAAGTCCACTGCCAGGTCACAAAAGTCAAGTGTGACATCCCAGCCACGGTTCACACACTCCCAAAACTACAAGGCCACAAGGTATTTTGTCAGATGTCAAGTGCATACAGCTTCCATCGCACTAATGCCTGACCACCATGGCCAACACTGAGGACACCTGTGCTTTGAACTTAACCTCGAATAGACAATGCAAAACCTGCTACTTCCTGTTTCTCACAACCCTACGATACTCCCTCAACTGCGAGAAAGCCCTGCTAGATAAGATTACTCCCTGATGTTTACACTCTGGCGAACGAACTACCTGCATTCACCAAAAGGGGTCACTGTTCGGCTCAAAACACGGTGTGGCCAAAACCCTAACGGTGCACACACATTCAATGGAATACGTGAGGCAGTGCCCACTCTAGAAGCCACACCCCCTTTCTGAAAATAATCTTTTGCAGTGTACATACCATACAGGTATTTCAAGAGCCTAAGAGAAAATGGCCACTCCGAAGTAGTGCCAAAACTGCTCTCCACATATGACGATGATCCAGAACTAATGTCATGTACATGGTCCCATGCACAGAACGACATGACATCACACCAAGCCTACCTGCATCCAGGGCTACACAGAAACCACCTACAAGCTTGGAAAACTGTGAAAAGAACTGCCCACTCAGGTAAACAAGCGCGCAAGACAGTGTCACAAACACCAAAATGACACCTGCGCTACACCAAATCCCTGAATTGCACACACTGAAGGGGATATCATCTGCCATCCACTACCTCCACCCTGGTCCACACTGACAGCGCGGCCAGAAGGGGGGTGGATTACACCTGCAGCGGCTCTCAGCAGAGCCCAGCACCCAGATGTCAACAGCGGCGCTGCACAAGCCATCCAGCGATGTGACAATCACAGAGACCTGCCACCAACGTGTGATGTTTATAACTGTCAATGCCTGCAGACCAAGGATCCCACGCACACAAACCCATGTGCTCATAGACCCAAGAGCGAGGCAAGACACGCCCAGAGCAGGTACCTAGTGGAAAACGACAAGCCTGTCCCACTGCGACACCTTAAGCCGGGCCACCTGACATCACAGCAAGAGTGAAGGCAATCGGATCAACCCTTCTGTCACAGCAAGTCGCAAGAACTCCCTCTGAAAATTACCAACCTGCATAGACTCAAAGTAGGCTAAGCTCAGTTTCAAACATCACCACTCAGAGCAAACCAGAAGCCAGCTGAGCATCAACACCTATTCCAGACAAGCATTGCCATCACAATATGAACATTACATGCTCATCCGTGGAAAAACAGTGAAAGGCCCAGAAAAAAACTGAGGGATTTTGTGGCTGCCTAAGGTTTTCAACAACAAAAACCCACCCACCCAACCCAAACATCGCTTCTAAGCCACAAGCAAACACCTCACGCTGCTACGCCGCCTGCATCAAACCCATGCACACTGGCTCCATCTACAAAATAGCTCTGCTAAAGCAGCCTCCACTGCTCACAAGCAATGCTGACACCTAACCGTGCACTGTCCGACCACACTGAAGGCACTAAGCCAAAAACAACTCAGTGATGTCTCACACATTCTGCATCTAGCTGACAACATCTTCACATTTGTTCCTGATAACCAAACATCGCGACAGCTCCCAGCTTTTCAGGAACAAAAGGGGGGTCAATATGGTGATCTGAGCGATGCCTCTCATTTCACTGATTTAAGGCCTAATTATGTATTATGTATCAGTGTATTCACATCGATCCGCTCATGTGAAACATTTACGTCAAATAAATGTTGTTATTCTAGTGTAGCTGACTAATAATTCACCACTGTCTGTGAAGCGAACATGTTTTTTGTTTTTTTTTATTTGTGA
Organism: Garra rufa; assembly: GCF_049309525.1. NCBI lineage: Eukaryota > Metazoa > Chordata > Actinopteri > Cypriniformes > Cyprinidae > Garra > Garra rufa. Next base: position 41,503,797 of record NC_133363.1, on the reverse strand, counting down.
AAGAGTTGCATGTGACGTCATGACTGAGCACACCTCATCTGACCACATATGAGTTCCTGTGCTTGCTCACAGCACGGACCAATCACTGCTCTCCTTGGGCGGTGTTGTGAGCTTGCATTGGTCTCTTAGCAACACATGACCCCGGAAATGTGAGCAGACACTTCTGGGTTAATCTGATAACGGCACCACCCAATTCACAGACCTTAGGGTAAACTAACAACCGCGTATAGGTAAAGCTAGCTCTTTAGGAGCCCTAAACGCATGCAAGTTAAAGCCCTCCACCTCAACTGATAGCTGTTAGCACTCGGCTAACACTTAGACACGTGTGAGTGTAGAGTGTAACATTTAACCCAAAGAATACAGACTTTGGAACATTTTAGACTAAGGGATTTTGATTTTAACTAGTGATGGGAGAGACAAAACTGCTTGAGGTTTGAATCGAACAATTCATTTGTGCCACAAATGATTCACTGTTCCGAAACGCCCAGTGCTGGACACCCCAGCTGGCCAAGACAAGGAAAGTGTAGTTAAAATGTAACTCAACGAAACACCCTACCAAACCAATTAACAATGATTTATTGAAGGTGTAATTAATTAAAGGTGATCAACGATCCCTAATACCTTTAAAGAATAAGTTTTTTTTTTAATGAGTTATATTTCAGTAAACGAATGAAAGCTTTGCCAATCAGACCAATATGAGACTCTAAAGTATGCCTCCTGCCTTTAAATGTGTCACTAAAGGTGTACAATATATAGAGTTGATCCAAGATTGAATACAAATCTTAGACATTGGTTCATGAGACCTAGCATCGAACCGCTGAAATTTCAATTCAATTTGAAAAGCCATGGTGTAAGAAGCCTCGTTTACTGAAATCACCATACACTCCGAATCATAGATTCAAGAAATAAGGAATTGACTGAGGGCCCAAACCTCTACAAAGTATGCTCAAAGACCCCATCACTAGTTTAGACAATTTACCTCCCCCTGTCTCTTGGATTAATTTCCTGCTTGGCTGTCACCCTCTACGTAGGATAGTCAGGATAGCCCCTCCTCACATACTTTGGTTTTGACCATGTTATCGTTATTTTGACTTCATTCTGCCTCTCTTTTATTTGGTTTAATTTACTAACCTTTATTTAGCTTGAATGTAACAAATTCAACTAAGATGATTTAAATTAAATTAGAAATTTGATTAAATCAATTTATTCACTTCTCTCATGTGTTCCCTAAAGCTATTAGGACACTTTCATTAAGCTTTCACCTTAGTTTAGTTTGTTCGACCATCATCATCTCTGTCCCGGTATAGGATTATAGCAGTTCCAGAAACTGTTGCCCCCTTAACGAACCAAGCAGGTTATTAGCAGACTAATTCCTGTCCCTCTCTATACCCCTCCTTACATAGATGTTTGATGTGTCTCTGCTAGCCGAGCTAACAGCCCCTAGGTTTAATGACACTCCTGCAGCATTCCTCTGAACGAGTGAGAACTGCGAGGTCATATCTCAGGCTACGTTTACATTAATCCGGATACATTTGAAAACGGAGTTTTAATTTTAAAACGCTCTCCGTCCACACTAGCGTTTCCAAGCGTTTTCCAAAAGTTTCTCATCCACACTGAAACGTAGGAAAACATCAAATTCGCCTTACTGCGCATGCGTAAAGCCTCCAAAATTATACAGACGTAATAAGTTTTCACGCAATTCTTCTGGCGGGATAATTTACGGAAATATCTCATTATCCACTGACGCGTCTATATCACGCTCATTCATATTTTATCTGAAAAGCGGTTGTCGTCATGTTTTGCAGGACAGCAACTGTGAGTAAATTTTCCGTCATCATTTTAGGACTGTAATTTGAAGAGTGTACAAGGTAAATCTCTTTAGCAGCAGTGTGTGAATAGCACAGGCACAATTACTGGTGTAAACATAGATATCTATTGGTACAATATGCGTCACATGACTATAAATATGCGTCATCATTTTCAAAAGCCTCCGTTTTCACAGTCCACACTACAACGTGAAAACGGCGTTTTCTAATTTATCCACTTTGGCCGGAGTTTTTAGAAATAATCGTTTTCTGTGATAAAAACGGGGTTTTCGTGTAAATGAGAGGCCAAACCGCAGGGAAATATCTGCGTTTTCCCTTCGTGTAAACGGGGCCTCAGACTTAAACTAAATAAGGAAAGCCCTTCTCTCTCCCACTATCTCTTTATGATTTTAGTTCGGTTTGTTTTATTCAATACCTTCCTAGTGACCCAACCTGAGAACCATCAGTGCATTGAGTAAAAATGTGACCACATGTACAGCATGGTCAGTAGCTGACCCTTGCTTTCATCCTGTTTTAAAGTTACTCAAACCACTCCCTTTGTGCTCACCTGCACAAAATCTCAGGGTCCAATCTCACTAGCTCCCCAACGACAGCTATCCACACCTTACCTGGCCTACAGAGCCAATCACCATAAAGATAGCTTACCACCTCTGTTTTGCATTTGTACTTGCATTTGCCTTCTGCCTCTCTCTCTCGTGTCTCCACAAGTTAACCAGCGTGTCTCAGACATCCAGCCCTGCCAACCACCAGGACCAACTGGAGACTCGGCAGAGTGCTGTGAGGGACATCCTTAGCCTAAAGCAGCCAACAGCCTGCAACGGCAGAGAAAGGAACAGCGGGACTGCAACATGGTCGCCTCACATCCAGTCTGGACAACCAGGAGCTGACCAGCATCATCATCTCCTTGGCCCACACCCTCAAGGGCCTCAGACAGGAGGTAAATGAACTGAACCTGCAAGTCACAGAGTTCCAAAGGGAACCGACACTCGCTGGAAAAGAGAAGGAACCGACAGACGCAAGGAACCTGACAGAGCAATGGAAGGAAATCACCAGTCTTTACGAAGGCTTTAACAGCTGCCAGACACAGGGAGCAGCTTGAAAAGGCCACCAGACAAGACTTAAACAGAGAACTGTTCCACACAAAGTCACTGTTAAAACAGTGCACACAGAACTTAATAAGAGAGACACAAGAGCCAAGGCCGTAAAAGGCCTCCTGCATGCAGCCAGAGCTGAAGTCCAAACCTTAACTCAGCAATTCTGCAACCTTAAAGAGGAGCTCAACACGGTCCAGAAGGACTTGGAAAATTCCTACGGACTGCAGATGGACTAGACAAATAACATACACCCTGCTGCACATCACACAGCCGGCAGTGCAGACCCCCTTATCCCGGTACACAGATACAAGAGGGGAAGGGGCAAAACCCTCTGCTCGACACAAGTCGACTTCCTGAAAACTTCTGCAGTGTCAGAAGGAAAAGGACTCATTCAGGTGAGTCCTGAAACAGCACATGAAGTGACATGATCTCAATCGAATGGACACAGACATCCCTGCATTCACACCAGAACTTGTAGGAGACAACGATGTCCATGCCTACCTGGGAGACATTTGACTTTCACCTGCGGTCTTGGACCAGTGTGAATCACCAAGATAGACTCCGTCTGCTCTGGGTCACCTCTAGCCCAGAGGTCCAACGCTTCCTGGGTCGACACCCAGGACCCATTCAATCAGACTACCAGCAGCTAAGACAAGCTATCATTAAGTAATTCTCAGACTCGGAGTCTGAACATGGACTGAACGCTGCCCTAGCCACTCAACAGGGCTATAATGAAACTCCCTTTGCTTACTGTCATAGACCTCAATGAGCTTACTTCGGAGCTTGCAAGGGCTTACTTCAAGAGCCTTTTCATCCGAAATCTCCAACCTATTGCAAGTCACCATTTAGGCATGCTGGCCTGCCTCCACTCAATGCCTTTAACAACTGTGTCACCTGGCACAGAAAGCCTTTAACAAACACACACAAGGCCTGCTCAGAAAGGTTCTTAAGACCCCACTGACTGTGATCTACAAAACCCAGAGGATAAAGTTGGCACCAGAAGGCACCCCGGTATGGCTTCAGCGCAAGACCCTCCTATAAAGATTCCTAGTCAGCCTAAGACTCACAACATGAAAACATGTGCTCAAGGGAAGCAAGAGTCTCCATTAACAGATTTTGGATTTGGCTGCCTGAAAGGAAATCTTAAATGGACATCTAAGCCTTACATGTCAACAGACTATGCACGGCCCTCTTGAAACCTACAGACACTTGCTACATGCAATTTGAATGGACACTGCTGCGTATTTCCACAACAATGACTTGTCACAGGAACACTGCCTCCAGAGAGCACAAATGTCATGACAACAGACTGTAAGCAAATCACCTGTGCCATTTAAGCTGACGATACCTCGCAACCCTAAGTTAGCTAATAACGTCAGTAGCTAGCAGTTAGCATCATTCATTCGAAGCCCTTAACTACAGCTCGTGGGCATGCAGTGCAAAGTGATCCAACCCAGTGTCATTTAACCATATTTCTGGCTCCTGATTTCTTAAACTTTTGTTTTTCCCTTACTTTGAGGTCTCCTCAGCCACTTTCGCCTTCACTATTTTAGGTGTATCCCCTCCTGGTTCAACTAAATTTGCAGTTACTTAGTTAAATTTAAATATTTAATTACATGTTAACTGTTCAGTTAGAGGAGAATTTTCCTTTTGGAGATATTTCATGTTGGGAACTACTCAATAGCACGTTGGCTAAAAACCTTAAGGAAGGAAACACCCATGATGTGGTCTTGAACACGCAGCAGCAGTGAGCCACTTTGGTATGATGATCAAAGCAAACTTAATGGTCGATCCAGATTGCTATTGAGTATTCCCAATTCCAGGTCACCCTGTGGTGTTAATCACTTAGCAGTCAGCTATTCACTTATTTATTTCTATCTATTTGATGTAGTTACACTAATCCCTTTCGTTCTAGTGTGGTTTCATATCTCCATAGAGCTGTAAGGAACCAGAGAAACTTTTCATTTGTGATTCTGCTTGTTCTCAACGAGTGCACCAAGTACTATGACCCTCCTACGTGAGTAATCTAAATGATTACAAGGGCATAACGATAGTCATGCACACTGGTAACAAGCATTATTTGAATAGGAAAGCTGTCCTCCTTCCTTTCCCTCCTTTCCTTTACTTTTAAGAGATCTAGCCTGAGGCGAGCCATCAGGAGATTCTGAGAAATACTTTGACCATAAGAACCATCTTAAGTCATTTATTAAATCTCGGCTTACGCCCTTACAATAAAATACAGAATCACACAAATCTTAGCACTCAAAGCTAAGATATTGATCATAGAAGACACTCCACTAGCAAGCCATGCCCCAAAACAACAAGCTGTAGGTTACATCGCTAGCTGACCTATTAAACCCTAACCGGGTCCGTCTGAAACTTTCTTTACACTACAAAAGCTTTATGACAATTCCCTGCAAACCCTGGAACTACCTGTCCTCTCACAAGTCAGAGTCCAACCAGCGATTCCAGACTGCAGGGACCACAGATTCGAGATAACAACCACCTGACACAGACCAACTTGGGTCAGGATGACAAGTGACAGTACCTCGACACCTGCCGCACGAGTTCGAGGACCCCTACAGACTGCAGGGACCACAGATTCTAGATAACAACCACCTGACACAGACCAACTTGGGTCAGGATGACAAGTGACAGTGCCTCGACACCTGCCGCACGAGTTCGAGGACCCATACCTTGCCACCGCCTACATTTTCACACCTGATAACATCGACCACGGCACCACAGCCACTCCTTGAAGCACCAACCTCCAGAGAGCCACCTCTCTCTTCCAGCCATGAGTGCCGGGTGCATGTCTGACTGTTCCGCACCTTTGACGTCGCCCGCTGTTGTTTGTTGGACAGACAACAACGTTCGAAAGAGGGGATATGTAGGGTCTGGACCAATCAAACACACAATTGTAGGCTCCTGCAAGTCTCACATGACCCACAAGGCCCCGGTTGCTATAGTGACCAGGACACCTCTGCCAGACCAGATAAACTTTACGACGCAAAAGAATGTGAATCGCAACTTCCCCAACCAACTCTCTCTTAAACAGACTGCAATAGTAACTGACTTCGTTCATTAATTCTTTAACAAACCTTCCTATGAATGAACACACCAATCCCCAAGTCAGTGTGTATTTCATTGTGGTTTGGGTATCTTGTCTTTTGATATTGTGTAAATGTTTTTATGCATGTGTTACTATAGATATGGATGGATGTGTTGTGCGGTGTAACCACATGGTCATGTTTGGTATCTCTGAATTCGTATTCTGATGGCCTAAAGGATGATGCATATTATATGTCAATACACATGCAACATATTACAGTTGCATGAATCCCTAGTAGATATGAATGAATACCCACATGCTCTCAGGAAAAGGGTCATAAAAAGCCCCCTTTCTATCCAAACCTCCCGCTTGGAATTTCAGCCTCTCTCATTGGTCAAACCCAGGCTGAGGGGCGTCATTCTTCTAAGCTTTTTAAGGGCTCTCCCACAGTTCCGCTCTCTCTCTTCTTTTACTCTTCGCTCTTTCTCTTGGACTGAAAACACGTCACCCGCGCCTCCCCCAGATCCATGGGGGGGGGGGGGTGCTCCCTGCAATCATGAGGCCTACAAACCCTTCTTCGAAGCCATGCGGCCTCCAAGGACACTCAAGGAACTGAAAAGGACTCTCTGAACTGAACACATACGGAACCAATGCACAACAACAAGAGCTTGCAAGTATCTGTCCTTTCTAACGTAGATAGCTGCGTTTAAGGCGTTTATAAAAACGATTTCAGGTTGTTCAGAACCGTTTCATACCTGTCCAATGCAACTCACTTTCTGTCTCTCTCTCACTCTCTCTCTTACTCTCTCTCTCACGCGTTCTCTGTCTATTTGTGTTTTATGTATGTTTGTCTATGTGCGATCGTTTGTAAATAGTTAAGTTTAATAAACAACCATATATTCACATATAATGATTCTCTGTGCTGAATGCTTACATTACAACAGTCACTTAAACTGTGTCGATCTCATATTGCTACCCTTTTGCCCTATTTTGTTCAAATTGTTTTAACTCCGTTCTGATAAGTAAAACACGTTCTCGTGACGACGAGCCAACGTCAGAGTAATGAGTATCACTGAACAATTTGCTGGACAAAGAAACCAGTCGATATCATTATTACTGTTACTGATCAGAAACTGGAAATTGCGTATATTTAATGACGATTATTATACACAATTTCCTGTGAGTTAAACTACTTTCCCTGACTGAAATGCATGTTTTAAATAACTCATTTCATCCTATTCATTGGTCACAAGGACCTGGTGGAGATTTACTGTATACATGTGATGAGAGAAACATAGTCTCATACTTGTACACACATATTGATCAATTTGAAATTCTTTGAGCTAATGACATTCTCTACATGTTGGACGTCTGTTCATCTTCGGAACACAAATTAAGATATTTTTAATGATATCCAAGAACTTTCTGACCCTCCATAGACAGCAAGGGTCCTTCCATGTCCTTCAAGGTCCAAAAAGGAACCAAGAACATCAACAAAATAGCCCAAGTGACATCAGTGGTTCAACCGTAGTGTTTTTTGTCTTGTTTTTTTTTTTTTTGCGCACATTCTTGTAGCTTCATAAAGTTATGGTTGAACCGCTGATGTCACATGGACGTGTTTTGTCGATATTCTTGGTACCTTTCTGGACCTTGAACGTGGAAGGACCCTTGCTATCTATGGAGGGTCAAAAAGTTCTTGGATATCATCAAAAATATCTTAATTTGTGTTCTGAAGATAAAAAAAAGGTCTCACAGGTTTTTTGGGTGAACTAACCATTGAAATTGATTTTAGTGCATTGAAATATATACTACCACAAAAATATACATATGAGTTTTATTAGTGTATTTCTTAAAAGTATGCTTTGAATGCTTTAAAAATTTGTTCAATCATAGTAGACTTTTATATAGTAATCCTAAATTTCAATTAAATAGATTTTATTAAAAATATATTAATAACCTACTAGTTCTAAGTACATTTTCTCAACTGTGCACTTAATATAAATGCACTAATTAGCACAATTTACAATTTAACACCTAAATTGATTTTAAATGTAGTCAGATATAGTACACTAAATATACGAAAGTGTTTTATAAATGCATTACTTAGGTGTGTGCTACGAGCGCTTTACATAAAGTTTTAGTGGATTTTTATATATACAATCGCTAAGTTCTGTTTTAATAGATTTCCATGAAAAACAATACAATACATTTGAAATTTATTATTTAACTTATAAAATATGTGGGCAATACATTATGAATAATACATTATATTTATTATATATTATTATTATTATATTTTAAATAATTAATAAATAAAAATATATGATGGGTATATTTAACAGCATGTGAAAGATGGGATCAAGTGTAGTACAAGTGGTAACTAAATACATTTTAATACAGGAATAGTATGTTAAAAGCACATTTCGGTTTATATTCATAGTGTCTCAAAATAGCACTATTTTTTGTATATTAAGTACAAAATTTCTGTGTGAAAATACAGCACTAAATACATTTTAGTGCATTTTTTTTTTAATTAAATTATTTTTGTTGTTAATTAAACGAACAATACATTAAAATGTATAAAAATATATTTTTCTTTTTTATTCTTATCTATTCATCCTGCCATCTTTTCACATTAGTGAAAATGTTGCAATGCAGCCTATAAACCTTTAAAATAACATAAATAAAAAATTACAAAACAATTTAAAAACAAACGTCATTTAAAGTTTACCTTGATAAACCTCTAATTAAAATTACTACTAAAGTTTCTTCTAGTTTCTACAATTCAGATTGCAATTCTGCATCCTGTTCCTAAATCAATTCAAATTAAATGAACGGGATTGGAATTTAAAAGGCACAGTCAATTTACCTCTGAACAGTGCACACCCTGATGTCAACACATTATCAAACTTTGAACTTTGACATTACACCATAAAGTAACCAGAAAGCCATGACCTTTGAACTCAACCTGTCAAAAAGATGCATGGAAATTAGTATTGCAAAAACCAAAGCTCTTTTCCAAAGCTTTCCAATTAAAAGATAAGCATCACGGTGATCATTTAACAGTTGCGCAAGTACTGATCACAGACAATATGTCATTTATTACACACGTATCTCATAAATGATGTAAAAACACAATTGATCTCTTTCTCAATTGCTGTCCAAAGGGGGAAAATAATTTGCCTGAAATCTTCCTCGGCCCATGACCGGCAATCTTTTTTGGGCAATTTAAAATTTTGATTATCACTTGATTGCTTTAATTGGTCGAGAATCAAACGCCGCCTGAAGAGGCCCTGGGAAAAGAGCTGGTAATTAGGGTACAGACTCGTGATGAGGAAGAGGGCACAATAGCAGTGCAGGAGAGAGATTGGACATTATCTGAGGATGAGTTGGGGGAACCGAAGAACGGGGGGGATTAGAGCGAAAAGAGAGCAAGACCAAGGGTACGGCGCAGAGAGAGTCAGGTTAAAGGAAACTTTTGGAGCGTAAAACGGTGTAGAATTTCTAGGGACAGTAACGGGCCGGGCATTATGTTTCCAGCGGTGTCAGGCATAAGGCTAGCCGTTTACTGCCACGTTCCCTGGTAGTGTGAACGCTACAGAATGCCCACCATGTGCTTGGCTATTGTCCTGTGTCAGGTTTAATGTTACACCTTTGAGTGATGTGGCCTATTCCTGGAAGACAGCCACAAGCCCCAACTCAAAGCCAGCAAGACCAACTCCAACCCAAATATAATACTCCTCTGGAAAGGACATTCATGGCCTGTTTCATTCAATGACCTTGCATGAGGATGATGCATGAAGTATTGTTCTCCTCAGACCAAACAGGACTAGCTCATTGGCGAGCCAGTCGACATAAATGAGCATAGGCACCCTGACTGTTCCGGCCGATGGTAACAAACGCTCGGACACAGCTAATGCGAAAGTGACAGCTGACATTCCTCGTCGGAAACGTTACGTAAGCGTGCCCAAGCAGACGCGCGGAGCGTTTGCGAGCTGGAGTGGAAGCGGAGACGGGAAGACCTCACAGATTGTTCCGGGTCCTCTGGCAAGTTCACCCCCGTTTTACAGACAGCAATGATGGGCGCTCGTCTATAAATATCAGCACCCCAGCGCTGATTTACACCCTGTGGCCGTAGCCCAGAGTCCACAGGCACTGACCTTCAAGGCGGAATGCAAACACACAAAGACAAATCTGTCTCTTTCCATGTCAGCTTCTGCAGTTTATAGTAAATAAAGAAGCCCACAGAGAGCGGGACGATCTATAATTAAAGTAGAAAGGTCACCTGTACCCTAGTACCTGTTGACTCTCGTCCTCCAGCCACTGGTGACTTTTCCCTGAAGTCTAACAATGGCAGGAGATAAGACTGGGACTAATTAACACCTCATTTATTTTGGTGCACTGGTGTGGACAAGTGAATGTGCGTAAAAGAGGAAGGACTGCATCAGCATTCAAGTGTTATTGTGTTTACATCGCCGCATTTTAAGCGTATGCGTGTGACCCCTGGATGGAGCGCGGCGCAATGCTATTTTGTTTGCAGGGTGTGAGCTCAGGCACATTGTCTTCAGTGGGAGTTCGGCTACTGCGTCTGGAGCAAATCCAAGAGTCTAGTAATTGCTCCATGCAGCTTCCATGTTAAATATTTAAAGGCTGCTGTACATGAATGACAGAGGATCAGGTGTCAAAAACAAGTCTGTGGGCCCTCACAGCTGAAAATGTCCCATAAAGGCAAAACTCTTTGTCCTCGGTCACAGTCACAGTCAAAGACGGCACGAACGCACGGCAAGGGACTTGTTAGACTCGTACTACACCAACTGTCACGCACACAAATGGAGATTCGAGTCTCAGAAGTAGAGCAGGATGACTGCGAACATAATGAAGAGTTAGATTACCAAAATGAAATTCATTCAAAAATACACACACACAGAAGAAAGATAAAAAATGGCCTTCTTTGTTTTTATTTAATATATTATGTTTTGTTTTTTTTTATTTTTAACATTGCACATAATTTCATTTCCATCACATCTCATATTGCTGCCTACAAAATGATATGCATGTAGAAAACCCCAGAAGGTTGATGAATTAACCCCCAGAAAAAGAAACAAAAAGAAAGAAAGAAATGATACAGGGTCTCCAATATACAAAAAAAAAAAAACAGTAATAAATAAATAACACAAATACATCGTCAATCAGGATGCAAGTTTTCAAAACCAAAGCATCATGCAGAAAGAAAGGGCAAGCCCATCCAAAACTCACATGAATAGAGGAACATCTGGTTATTTATTTACTTCTTTGAGGGGGGGTGATTCTATACACTTTCCTGCCGTCCGGATTGTTCGTCATAAGAACACAGACTCACCGAGCGCATATACTCCTCTGCATGCTTGTTGAGGCACAAAAGCTGACCCAACACACACCAACACACCTCTCATCGAAGCAGGAATACACAGAGCTCCACCTGTGATTACCAAAATGATCTAATATTAGATTCATATTTCTGACGTGCGATTGCCCGTGTTTCGGTAGTGACCTGTAGCTGTATACATTGCTCTAGGACGAACTCTAGAAGTAAGGTGATCTGGTAATTGAAAGAGATCTCTTCCAGTTAGCAATGTTCTCCTGCGGTTTCGTTACTGTGTGGAGACAAGGGTGAGCAGCCAAGCATTACACAGGTAACTCTGTCCATTACGACACTTTACAAAAGTGAAAAAAACGCCTAATGATTCTGAAGAATTTATCTAAGCTCAGACACTCACTTGTACACAAAGTACAATATATTCCATGGTGTAATGAAAGCCACAAGAAAATTGTTATTGTTCATACGGTACATCAAATATCACATTGGTGTGCTAAGGTTTCAGGTATTCTATGATTGCTAGATTTTAAGTTGCACTTCTAAGGATTCTCTTCGTTTTGTCTCAATACAGTATCTCTCACACAGTAGCTGGGCTGTTTTGCAATCAAATAGGGATGCACAAACTATCGGTCAATATTAGTATTTTTTTAATTTATACATTAGATTGGGATGTCTAATTCAACTCCAGGGGGCTCATTTATAAAGATTTGATCTTAGAATGTGTGTGCGCTTAAATCCACGGCATCACTTATATTTGCAAAAACTGCCTTTGACGTGGAAAAGTACATAGCATCAGGTCAGGTTCTGAGCAGAAGTACACACTTTTTCTTGTCAAAGTACTGCACATTTTTGAAAATGTAAGCTGTTCTTGCAGCTCTAAATTAAACGATTTGGACGATGACTAGTGATTTTTTTTTTAGATGTTAATGACATTATTTAGGAGTCATTTACATTGTTGGGGGTAACGCATTACAAGTTACGTCATCAGATTACTTTTTACAAGTAACTAGTAAAGTAATGCATTACTTTTTAATTTCGAAGAAAAAAAAAGTTACTTCAGAGTTATACAGTTCCAAATAAGTAATGCCAGTTACTTTGTTTTCTCATTTACTTACAGCTCTCCTTTCCCCAGAAATCGTGAGTCAGTGCGGATGCGTTGTGTGCGCTATATAGTTCTAGACTAAATGTGAACATGCATTTACAGATTCAGTATTCCTATATAAAGGAATATATATAAGGAATATACAAACTTGCAAATATTAAAAACGTTAACGCAAATATCCTTTATCTATTTAATCCCAATTTATGATCCATTGTCTTTGCTGCTGACTTTCAATGATCCAATTTAACTATATTAAATAATCAAAAATGTCTTTAGATAAACATCACATAAAATTTTTATTGCTGAATTTGCCAAAAATATATTTTTTTATTTAAAAAAGTAACGCTAAAGTAATGTAATGCAATTAGTTACTTTTTTTAGGAAGTAACGCAATATTGTAATGCATTACTTTTAAAAGTAACTTTCCCCAACACTGCTCATTATAAGGCAGAGCTGAAACCATTCAGTTGCACGCAAGTTTAAGATCGTTTGCGAATCATAGATTTAGTTCATTCTCTGTTATTATATGAACAACACATACACGTATATTGGAGAGATGATCGTAAGGTCAAATTTAGGTTGATTTCTGTGCAACATTTTATAAATGAGTCCCCTGGAGGGCCACTGTCCTGCAGAGTTTAGTTTCAAACCCAATAAAACACACCTGAACCAAAGTTATCAAGGTTTTCAGGATTACTAAAATCTTCCAGGTAGGTATGTTGGGACACACTGAAGCTAACCTCTGCAAGCCTTCCAGGACAAGTGTTTGGACACCCCAGATATATTGGATTGGGGTGTCTAATCCCGCTCCTGGAGGGCCACTGTCCTGCACAGTTTAGTTCCAACCCCAAATAAACACACCTGAACCAGCTAATCAAGGTTTCCAGGATTACTAGAATATTCCACGTAGGTATGTTGGGACAAACTGGAGCTAAATTCAGCAGGACTCAGGCTCTTCAGGACCAGGATTGGACACCCCTGTATCGACCGATATTGAATATATATATATGCATGCTTGTTTTCCACTTTTCATCATCATCTAACACTCAATTGACGTTTTTAAAAACACTAATTAATAACACTGTTAATCGTCACCTTTAGCAAATTTTGAATGAATATCCTCTACATTACAATGTTGTGATGCCTAAATTCACCTGTACCACCTAAAAACATTTGATTTTGTTTTTTACTTTAAAAATGTATAAAGAGAAAATAGCATACAATTTTAATCTCAGCCATTTATTGTCTATCAGCTATGATGTAAAAAACTAAATTATTAGTATACTTTTATTGTCAGTGCATCCCTAACAGTCAAACAGAATTGATAATATTGAGTGTGCATCTAATAAGTGAGCTTTTAGATATCTCTCTGTTGCATTGCATATTCCTGTGTAAATCAGTCAGCATAAGCCACCGTTTAATCGCAGAAAGCTGAATATGAACAAAATAATCGATCAAATCAATGAGAGGATGTGTTGATATGGTCTATCTCGTTTAGCGGGTATTTCTCCTTTTTCACAGGGCAAAGCTTCCTTTTCCTCCAAAGCCAGCTGACCAGTCAGCACTGGCAGAGCATCACCATGGTAACAAAGTCTCCTCACGGTTGGCTGGTAATTCTTGGCTGTTGACTCAGTGTGTAATGAAAGAGCCATGCGCATCGCATCGTGGATGTTAAGGAATTCTTTTGTTCTCCAATGTAAACCATTCCGATCCACTGCATCGAGCACAGAGCGACATGTCGTGGTGACAACGTAGTAGCACTGACACATATTTACATATTAAAGTCACATGCAGATCTACAACATGTGACGTGACGCAACGCTCCATGTTTAGTTGCTTCATGGCGCTGATCCACCTGATGATCTCGGCTTCAGTTTATGAAAAGCACTCAGCAAGTGGTCCTCTGCTAGAGAGTCCAGTCAACTAACTAACACACACGCTAAAAAAAAACGAGAGCGCTGAGGAGAGAGAGTCTGCAACCGGCAGGATCGACTTCCACGAGGTGCACGAAACCATTGGGAATTGAGAGAACGAGAGAAGAACAGGGCCCGGGACTCAAGAAGGCTAACAGTCAAAAAGTAGATCTGCCTGAAATGAAACGTGTGACCTTGAGGACACAATAAAATAGACATCTGCTTATGTACATACGTCGTGTTTCATGTGCATCTATTTTTACTAGGTCTAAATCTCTTCAAGAAATAAAAAGAGGTCCAAACATAGAACATAGATTTTCAGGGTTCGACTTTGGTTATATAATATTCAAGGCTAGATTTAAAAAAATAGATAGTACACTTCCATAGAACTTTGCATACGGATTACTTGAATGTATTTCCATGACAACAAAGCAGCTGGTTCATTCTAGAAATCGTTTGTGTTTATATTCTAAGATCAGACCACGTTTATCCTAAAATCTTGACACGTCGTCTATTCGGAGTGCTTCCGACAGGAAAGACAGACAGAGGGACGGAGAAAGAGAAGACAACTGTGTGCATAAGTCTGCATGCTTGGTTGCATGTCAGATAGGCAAGGAGGGAAAGCAAAAGACAAAGAACAAGAAAGGAGTGGGAGATGAAAAGAGAGACAGGGAGGATTGTGGGGCAGTCATTTCAGAGAGAGTATCGTCTCTTTCTGTTGCTGTGTCTCCCAACAGAGAGGGAGAGAGAGAGAGAGTGTTGGTTAACTGGGAATATGACTTGCAGATCTGTTTATATGTGGCTTTATTGTCATGCTGTCGGTGTGTGGCACTGTAATTTGCAGTCTTCTGTTTGAGGGCACTATTTATAGAGGGTATTGCAAAAGGGGTGATTGAACTGCAATACCAAAATACCCAGTTCACAACAGCAGAGAGGTGCTATTCCTATTGCGATCGACTGATCGGGAATATTTATAAACCAAACTCTATCGTGGGTTATCACTGATATTTAAAGTGGATGCAGGCAGAGAGCAGCAGACTCAGCTCACCATCTGAGGGCTGGGCATCAGTCCAGTAATGCACCAACTCAAATGAATAACCAGCTGTCCACCAAACCTGATGGCACCCACAATTCAACTTCAATCATTTATCTGCACCTTAGACACCATCAAGGCCACCAGACATAGGTCTATTATTCAAATGACTATAACTGATGTTTTACGCCTTTGGGTGTTAAAGGGACTGTTTACAAAAAAATGAAAGTTCAATCATTTACTCTGCCTCATGTTGCTCCAAACCTGATTGACTTTCTTTCTTCTGTGAAGCGATTGAAATAATTTCAATCAGATTTTAGATTCTGAAAGTTCTGCTTATACGAACCCTAAATGTTGCAATCCAATTTACATATTAAAAAAAATGGACATGTATGTCAGAAAAGCTCCTCCACTGACTTTTATGGCATAATATAACATAATTGATGTCCATTACTGAAATAGGTAGTAGAAAACCTATAAAAGATTCACATAATTTTAAAAATCCATGTAATTTTAGACATAATTTGGACTATGGGGGCGGGAGGTGCCATTATTACAATGACGTGAAATGGTTGCAATTTGTAAACTACTGGCGTTACTTGTTGCTGTTTTTACAGCAGCACAACTCTGAAAATAAAATACTGATACAATGCCAAGGGCAACAAGAAAAGTGTTAAAAATCTTCCCTGCTTTCCTAGTGATAAGACGCAGAGAAAAGAATGGCAAGATGCCTGTGGATGAATAAAACTTCCTAAAAACCTGCGTCTTTGTTCTCTCCACTTCAGCCCTGATGCCTGAGACTTTTAGTAAACCACAGCTACTGAAAGAGCTTACAAACGGCAGAGACAAGAAAAGCTAGATGCCATCCTGGCAGCATGTAAACATGCCGACATTGTTATGACGCTGTGGCCACAGAAGGAGTTTCTTAGCACATTTCACAGGGATGTTTAGACTCCTTGTGGGGAAAATCGATGGTATGACATTTGGTTTAAACCTATATGTTTATATTCATCGCTACCTGCAAGTTTTTTCAGTAACTGTGGTCGTCATATCAGTATTTTATTTTACGAGTTGTGTTGCAGTAAAAATAGCAACAAGTAGTTCCAATAGCTTACTGAGTGCAACCATTTCACGTCATCAAAATAATGGGCCCCCCCATAGTCCAAAATATGTATGAAACGATGTGGATTTTTTCAATACCGTAAATCTTTCATGGGTTTTCTACTACATATTCCAGTAAGAGACATCATTTACGTTACATAACACCATACAAGTCTTAATACCCGGGATTCCTTTTAAACATATGCTTGATCATAAGTTGTAAAACATATGTAAACACACGCTTCATGACACTGCACCTGTTCGCAAGGTATTTTTTAATCCGTTTATATGCTACATTTTTTCCTCTTCATTAAACTATTTCAGGTCTACACCATCCCTAATAGTCTGATCAAAATTTCACTTCAGATTAAACATGAATTTTTTGGGTCCATGCTTGCTATTGACTTGCATTGCATGGGCAAAAAAAACCACTAATAAATGTATCAGAAAAAGGAAAGTCACGTGGGTTTGGAATAACATAATGAGGGTGAATAAATGATTACCATATTTTCTGAAATTTGGCGTAAACGATCCCTTAAAAAAGTTTAGGGTTTTAATGGCAGACACAGCTCTTCTAACCTAAAAGCGGATTGTTCTTGATTGCACAAAAGCAATGAGTCTAGTGCTGAGGGGTATGTGATTTGACCCTGCATTCATACTGTAAATGTGTGACCCGTCCAGACTGACATCATTGAGCGCTGCCGCTGAATTTCTCCATTCCAGCCGGCAGTCTTTTGGTTTAAGAAATGAAAAGAGATAAAACTAGATGGAAGAGGCTGCCATAGACAGACAGTAGACTTTCCCTTCACTTATATTTAACAGCTTTCACCAGGCCTACCACAAAAAAAAAGTGGCAATATTACACCCAAACAAATATTTCTCTATTATAAGAAAATATTCACATCTGTTCTCGCAAGACACTGATTCACTCATAAAGAGGAAAATGAAAACATGTCAAGCTTTTTTAAGAAGTCTCCTGCTGCAGGTTCCTCTACATAAAGATGTAGTGTACTGTGTCTTTAAGGCATTTATTGGGGCGGGTCTTAAACAGTTTGACACCTGGCTTGATGATGGACTTCCTGTCTTACTGCTCGTTGGAGAGGCTGCAGTGTCCACTCTCTATCTGATGTCCAGCAGTGGCTTTAGTAACACCTGCGTCGACGGGTCCGTCCCGTCCACTTGCCGTCCGTTGACTGGCAGTCATGGCCGCTCCCCTCTGTAGGAGTCCAAAGGCTGACGGAAAAGTCTCTCATAGGCAAGACTCACAACACTGCAACACACAAAGAAAACAACAACACAAATATTGATTACTGGCGCTGCTTTGTCTATCATCAGGTTTTAGTCTACTTCCTTTACCTGGCTTAGTAACAAATTAAAGCAAGCATTTCCTCAGTGATGTCATTACAGTGGTGGTATTTACAGTGACAAAGAAGCGCAGTGTCAAGTGACACACAGAAGATTGTCCTGTCTGGCACATTAACCCAGACAACCTTCACCTGTACTCAACAACAACTACAAGCTAATGAGATTAGGGGTGAATTCATTCAAAAGTGCTCTACTCACTCCAAAGGACACAGCACTTGAAGTAAGTGCTCTGAAGGTTGCAGACCATTATTGTCTCATATGTTGCACTACTGTTGTTTGGGGTTGTAAGATATCATGGTAAAACATGATACATTTTTTTTCAGAATTCTTTGATGAATAGAAAAGAACAGCATTTATTTAAGAACTTTTGGTAAAGAGCTTGATTGACAGGCGATCTGACCAATCATAATGCAGAATCTGGCATTTTGTCCGACAAACAAGTCAGACAGAAGAGTAGATAAACTTTGGTGGACTTAAACTTAAAACATTTTATTGACATCTTTTCTCGGTTGAAATAAAATTCTTTGTAATGTTCATTTATGTTTCTTTGGTGCTTTAAATAAATATGAAAAGATGATCGGTTCACATGCCGTTTGAACTGAAGCAATACACTGATCTGTCATGACATATTAAAGAGCCACAAAACGGTATTTATTGTTTGAATTACTTAAATAATGACAACATTTGAAAGCTGAGCCCTTGTTTCATACCAGATGTAACCTGCTCTGTCCTGTCTGTCAGCGTGTTGTTGGTTTCCTCTTTGCTCTGCAATGTATTTTTCACTGCATGAGAACATAATGTGTAGTGTGAGAGCGGCATTGTTTGTCTGACATAGCAACAGTAACTAAAAGGGGCGGGTCTTTGCAAAGGGTCAGTTGAAAAAGTCTAGGGCTGCAAGGATTCCTCAATTATATTCAAGTCTATATTCAACAAAAAATCCTCGATTGCATTTTGCCCATGTCGAGTAATCAGCAAAATACGGGAAGTGGTGGAATCCACATATTAAACCCATTTAAAAATCATAATAAAGCATAATGCTATTAAGAATTTACTATGCTACGATTCAATTAAGTAAATACATGTGATGCAGGTTTAAAGGGTTACTCCACCCCAAAATGAAAATTTTGTCAATAATCACTTACCTCCCATGTCGTTCCAAACCCGTAAAAGCTTAGTTCGTCTTCGGAACACAATTTAAGATAACAACAAAAATAACGACTTTATTCAACAATTCGTCACTGCAGCGCCATTTTGGAGAGTATCCCTTGGACGCAAACAGCATACACAGTTCTCTGTCAGCTGTGTCGCACGGATACACTTTTTTCCTTCGAATCAAAGTGTAAATAGATGTAGAAAACATATCTGTGTGTTGCGGCTGAGAGAGAACAGCCTACGCTGTTTGCGTCCAGAGGATACTATCTAAAATGGCACTACATGGAGTAGACGAATTGTTGAATAAAGTTATTTTTGTTTTCTTTGCATACAAAAAGTATTCTCGTAAAATTATGGTTGAACCACTGATGGCAGGTTTTTACTATTTTGACGACGTCTTTCATACTTTTCTGGGCCTTGACAGTGCTATTTACTTGGCAGTCAATGGGACAGTCAAAAAGCTACCGGTTTTCATCTAAAATATCTTAAATTGTGTTCTGAAGACAAACTTTTACAGGTTTGGAACGACATGGGGGTAAGTGATTAATGACATCATTTTCATTTTGGGGTGGAGTAACAATTTAAAACATGCACTTTAATTATTTACATGCGTGTAGGTTTTGTATGTGCATCTCGGAGTGGCTCAGTTCACTGTAAATGCTGCTACACAAACTGTTATCATTTACATGTGGAGCATCTCAAACTCCATCTCTGCATGTTGTTGTGAGTTTGGTTTTATTATAACGTTCATCTAACGTAACGTGCACTATTTCATCAGATTTTCTCATCTTTCTCAATATGCTAACAGTTTATCGCGATTTTAAAAAAAAGCTTAAACCTTCACTCTGAGTTTACACCATTTGATGTCTACATATTCAAGAAATTACAGTGGCTGTAGCTTTTCTATCATTAATGGCCAAATATTAAAGATTAAGTGGACATTCGAATAAAATGTTAAGTCAATATTAAACAACAAAAAGATTGCACAGTAAAGTGTAAAAACAATCGTCGGGCCATTGGCGCCCTCTGGAGGCAGTTGTTGCGTAATGTACATTAGCTCAGTTGTTTATAATACATAATGTATTTGAACAGTTTTGTTCAATAAAACCTTATGATTGCTTTCTTTTGATACTTTATTTGAACTAACTATTATTGCCTCATTGTTATTATATATGTATTTTAAGTCATTTTAAAGGCTATTGTATACTTAAATTAATTTTAAAAAATGTTATTATAATTCCCAGATTACTCGATTAATCGTCAGAATAATGAACACATTACTTGATTACCAAAATAATCATTTGTGCCCTAAAAAAGGCTTTATTTTGATTTATTTTATTTAGTTTATTGCATCCTTGCTGAATAATTTAATTTCTTTAAAAAAATCTTACTGACCCCAAAGTTTTGAATGGTAGTGTACATAACTGCCATTTTATTTTGAACCAGAATGTAATCTAATAATATCAGAGTAAAATTCATACAGCTGTTAGGACTGCATGTTTATTAGTAATGATTTTTCATTTGGCATTTGGTTGAAAATTACTTCAGTGTTTGCACAATTACTCAGGAGACTGCACGACTCAGGATCACATGATCATAAACGGTAAAATCAATTCTATTCCAATGCTATCTCACAGCCAATTCATATATATTTTACGAGGTGGATAATTTGTACAACCTCACATGTACGATTTTGTACAATTTCTGTGACGGCTAAGTTTAGGGGCAAGGTTAGGTGTGGTCCTTTGTACAAATTCCTACAAATTTGCCACTTGATAAAATATGATTTTCACAAATTGTATGAATTTGTATGAATTTGCCACCTTCTCAAATATGTATGAATTGCCGCGAGATCGGGTTGGCTATACACCTTAGCTTTATTCATCCATTGATGGTATACTAGTGCACATATAAACATTAGTAGAAAAAGAAAAACACTTTTGACAATGAAAGTGTTTTTCTTTTCCCCTCTTAGTACCTCAAAAGGAGATGTTAGGCAGAATCATCAGTTACCATTTACTTTCACTGTATGGAAAAATACGCTCTGGAAAAAGATATCAGTCTTCCTAACATCTCCTTTTGAGCTCCACGGTGGAAAGGAAGTCATTCAGGCTTGGAAAGACATGAGGGTGAGACAGAATTTTCAGATTTGGTTGAACTACCCCTTTAAGTCGTTTCTAATACGGCTTGAATTACAACAGGACAACTTGCCAGTCACATGCAGTAACAGGTTACTTGTACTTTCAACCACAGATGTCCATACAAAACAAAGCCAGATAAGCTGATAGCATGAAACCTTACATCCCTGCACGAAAACCCACAATAGTCATTTTCAGTCCATGCCATAATGCCTAAAATGCCAGCTGCAGCAAGAACGAGGGCCATGTCATGTACCAAAGTGGCAAGACACTACATAGGCTGTTCATCTGAGAAGATGGCCAACAGAACAGATGAGCAATCCAACCTCCAATGTAGACTGATTACACCAGAGCAGCGCCAACACGTCACACTAGTCCAGAAACATGAGCCTTTGATGGCCAGTGGACATTGTCAGGCCCTTTTGCAAAAATGTGTGGGACAACATCCCACAAATTATGCTTTAGAGGCTCTATATTATCTTAAACAGTGGGGAATGATACTGAAACCTCTGCAAAATAATGACTGATAATGTTTGCAGTTATTGCTACTTTTGTTGACATGTTGATGTTTCTTTTTCTGCCAATAAGCATGCAGTTAAGTATTTTGAAAAGCGAAGAGTGATCTCATTCTCTAAAGAGAGGGAATGAGAAATTTGATACATTTGATATCAACTGATATTGAGTTTACATTTTAAATTTCTATTTTATATGATACTTAAAATGTACAGTACAGTTTAAAAAGAAAGAAAATATAAAGAAATTAATACTTTAATTCTGCAAGGATGCACTAAATTGATCAAAAGTGACAGACATTTATAATGTAACAAAAAGATTCCTATTTGAATAAATGCTTTCTTTTCTTATAAGCATCCTCAGAAAAATGTAACAGTTTTCACAGAAATATTAAGAAGCAAAACTGTCACAACTGTTTCTTGAGCAACAAATCTGAAGGATCATATTTTCTAAAAAAAAATCTTAAAATAAATAAAAAGTGACTTTTTACATATTTTAATAATTTTAATAGAATAATCTCAATAGAATTTAAAGCTATAAAAGAGCTGAAGATAATTGGTGTTCTGTGCAGTTGCGTAGTTGAGTAGTGAATAACTGCAATGTAAATGTGTGTGCAACAGCTTTATTTATTTTGGTCTTCAGTTAGCATGTCTAAGCTACTTGAAATGCCTGTTTGTTTTTCTAATTCTTCTCTTACAGCTGAATTCTTAATAACCACTAAAGTAATAAATAAACACTGATAAACACTGGCACAGCGTTGGGCTGGCAAGCCATCAAATGTGTGAGATCTGTTTCTTTGCTGAGAAGTCAAACGTATAAAAACAGGCAAGCATATGGTCTAATCAAACTGTAGTATTTTGAGTTGATTTGTGCCACTGGAAACAAGCGTACCCCTCAGAGCCCCCGACTAACAAGCACATTCTCCCTCTGACTCTCTCTTTGCTGCTCTCCTCTTTTTCCTCTCTCCGCTACTAAACGACGTTCATATTTTCCTGGCACAGGAGAGGTCAAAACATGACTGAATAAGGAATTCTCCAGTAATTGAGTCCAATTTTCCTTTTTCTGAGACATTTCATTCCGTAGCTAATTTTAGCGCTCCTGCACACAGTCTTTTCTGTGTTGTGAACAGGGATCCAACAACAACCGCAAATCCCATGAACTCTGGCGAGCACTGCTCAGATTTACTGTACAGCTGGCATCAATGACTGCAATAAAAGTAAAGGTAAAACAGAACAAATACATTTAGATTCTGATGAATTAAAATGTGCATTTTTTTACAATAATGATATTTTATATACACAAACCACTTGTCTTTTTATTTGCTCAAATTATTTTTACTGAATAAGTAGCATTCCAAGAATCTTTCATTAAAGCGATAGTTTACCCCAAAAAATAATATTAATTATTCACCCTGATGACCTTTGTTCATCTTCTGAACACAAAATAAGATATTTTGGATGAAATCTGAGAGCTTTCTGTCCCTGCATAGAAAGCAATGGTACCACCACATTCAAAGCCCAGAAAGGTAGTAAGGACAACCTTAAAATAGTCAATGTGACATCAGTTGTTCAAATGTAATTTTATGAAGCTACAAGAATACTTTTTGTGCACAAAGAAAACAAAAATAAGGACTTTATTCAACAATTTTTTCTCTTCTGTATTTCGGTGTGTTCACGTGTGGTATGCGAGTAGACATGAAAAACATTTTGCGAGTAATCTAGAGCTAGTGACACAATGCGCATATTCCCTTCTCGTTTGGTGTAAACACATTATTTTGTCTTTGGCGCGCATTCACGAGAGGACTATTTTACATGGACATGGACTATTTTAACAATGTCCTTATTACCTAGTACTGGTAGTACTGTTGCTGTCTATGCCGAGTCAGAAAGCTCTCGGATTTCATCAAAAATATCTTTGTTTGTGTTCCAAAGATGAACAGAGCTACGGTATGGAATGACATAAGGTTGAGTAATAAATGACAGAATTTTCATTTTTGGGTGAACTATCCCTTTCACTCTTTCTGAAGATTTTATCATTACACCAGTATTCATTGGACAAATTTGTTTAAAAACACTGATTCTTTCAAAAAGGAACTATGTGACTGTCATCATGGGTAGGTCATTGAATTATTCACTTAACCACTTTGTTGAAAGATACAGTCAGGTCCATATATATTTGGACACTGACACAATTTTTATTATTTTAGCTGTTGACCAAAACATATTCAAGTTACAGTTATACAATGAATATGGGCTTAAAGTGCACACTCTGAGCTTTAATTTTTAGGGCAGTCTCATCAAATTGGTAGAAAGGTTAAGGAATTACAGCTCTTTAATATGTACCTCCCCCCTTTTTCAAGGGACCATAAGTAATTGGACAGTTGACTCAAAAGCTGTTTCATGGACAGTTGTGGGCTATTCCTTCATTTTTACTACATCAATTAACCAGGTAAAAGGTTTGGAGTTGATTCTAAGTGTGCCATTTGTATTTGGAAGCTGTTGCTCTAAACCCATCATGCAGTCAAAGGAGCTCTAGATGCAAGTAAAACAGACATTTGTTAGGCTTCAAAAACAAAAGAAATGCATCAGAGAGATAGCAGGAACATTAGGAGTGGCCAAATCAACAGTTTGGTGAATTCTGAGAAGAAAAAGAACACACTGGTGAGCTCAGCAACATAAAAAGGCCTGGATGTTCACAAAAGACGACAGTATGGTGGATGATTGGATGGTCCTCTCCATGGTGATAAAACATTTTACAACATCCAGCCAAGTAAAGAATACTCTCCAGGAGGTAGTCTACAATCAAGAGAAGACTTCACTAGAGCAAAATAGAGAGGGTTTACCACAAGGTGCAAACAAGGCCAGATTAGACTTTGTCAAAAAACATTTAAAAAAGCCAGGCACACAAATTAATATCAACATGTACCAGAATGACGGGAAGAAAAAAGTATGGAGAAGGCTTGGAACAGCTCATGATCCAAAGCCTACAACATCATCTGTGAACATGGTGGAGCAGTGTAATGGCATGAGCATGGCTTCCAGTGGCACTGGGTTACCGGTGTTTAGTGATGATGTGACAGAAGACAGAAGCAGCCGGAAGAATTCTGAAGTGTATAGGGATATACTGTCTGCCCAGATTCAGTTAAATGGAGCAAAGTTTTTTGGGCGGCTCTTCATAGTACAAATGGACGATGACCTAAAACATACAGCAAAAGCAACCCAGGAGTTTTTAAAGGTAAAAAAGGGGAATGTTCTGCAATGACCAAGTCAATCTTCTGATTTCAAATTGATTGAGCATGCATTTCACTTGCTGAAGACAAAACTAAAGGCAGAAAGACCCACAAACCAACAACAACTGAAGTCAGCTGCAGTAAAGGCCTGGCAAAGCACCACAAAGGAGGAAACCCAGTCTATGGTGATGTCCATGAGTTCCAGACTTAAGACAGTCATTGCCTGCAAAGGTTTCTTAACAAAATATTAAAAATGAACATTTTATTTATGATTATATTTATTTGTCCAATTACTTTTGAGCCCCTGAAAATGGGGGGTCTGTGTATAAAAATGGTTGTAATTCCTTAGCGTTTTATGTTATATTTTTGTTCAGCCCCTTGAATTAAAGCTTAAAGTCTGCACTTCAATTTCATATTGATTGTATCATTTTAAAACTATTCTAGTGGCATACAGAGCCGAAATTATTAAAAGTGTGTCAGTGTCCAAATATATATGGACCTGACTGTACATATTCATTTAAGCTTGGTTCAGACTACACAATTTTAGCCCGGTTTTGGCACAATCTGCTTGATGTAGGGTGTCATGGGGATTCGTAAATGAAAATGGGCATTGGGACAATAAATTCAATCATTTTATCTTGTGTACTGTGTAATAGTGGATAACCAATGCCACATGTGCAATGCTTCATGACATCAAAATACAAAAAGACTAGCATGTTTAACTGTTTTCCCGTCATCCACAATGAGTTGTCAGATCTGTGACACTAGCCAATAGGAGCACAGAAGTGCCTTTTCTTACATGCATTCAAAAAAAGACAAAACAAAAGAGAGACAAGGGTATCGGTCCTGCTAGTTGGAATTTTACAATGGAGGAAATGTTTGTGGAACTATAGCAATACTCCTGGATTTATGATGTTTCCTCAAAGAACTAGTTTGACTAGGGCTGCACGATAAATCAAAATGAAATTGCAATTGCGATTAGGCAAAAGCTGCGATTGTCATGCACATTTTGTCAGGGACGCATGGTTCTATGATCACTAGTAAATCTCCATCCGAAGGCTAGAAGGCACTCTCACACAGATTTAACTGCTTTCATTGATTCAATGTGACTAATAAACACACAACTACGAGAATATATGGTTTATCTGAGTTCTTCTTATTATAATTTTCTTTATAATAAAGTATATAATAATGCAATGCCTTTATCACTGCTTAGAATACTATGAACTATATTGCGTGCCTTATTCTGTGTAAGAAGCCACATCACCTCACAGATGGATTTATTTCAAACACTCGACTGAAGTTATGAAGTGAGTTTGGAGTAAAAACATGTTAATAAATGTGGTATTTTCACATGCTTTTAAATGTAGCAGCATTTACTACACAACGTCGTAGTTCACTGAGAAGCTACGCAAACACCTGTCATTATCGCAGAACCATAGCTTCGATTTCATTATCATGTGATTAAATTGTCTGCCATAATGAACGCGATATTGCGTAGCTTGTCAGTGAACTATGGCTCTGTGTATTAAATGCTGCTCCATCTGAAAGCATGTGCTGGAGATTCGCTACTGATTACAAAACCGACTTTCTGACTAAATGCGTATGACAATCGCCTTCGATTAATCATGCAGCCCTAACCGTGACAGAGTGAAAAAAGGTCAAATAAAAATGATTTTACCGTCAGCGCCAATAGCCTTGTGGGCTATCCCGACTCGAGGACCTTTCCCAATCCCGTCCCCCATCTCTCTCCCACTTCGCTTCCTGTCATGTCTGATCTGTCCTATCATAATAAAGGCAAAAATGCCCAAAAAAAAAGATTTTTCGTCAGTTCTCTTTAACAGTTCACACTGTCCCCTTGATGCAATCCAGATTTGTGTCCACTGTCAGGTTTTCTTTCTTTTTTAGGCTTTTCTGACAGCAGTACAGAGCAAAACATGCTGTTTGCTAGCCATTGTTTGTTAACGCCCATAGCACCTTCAATCTAGTCCTGCTGTATCAAGTTAAATCATTCGTTAAAGACGGCAAGCGATGAATGGTCGGGAAGCATTGTGTTTGACATGTTTCTTGTTTATAACAAGACAAGATTTCTTGTCACAGTGACTGTCGTAACCAACAAAAAAAATCGCGTAGTGAGAACCAGGCTTTACACAACAACGATGTAGTCAAAAACTGAAAAGTTTTTCCCTTGTGTTTTTAAAAAGTTTCACGTATACACGACAACGTTTTCAAAACGACTCGCAATTACACATATCCACGAAAAGTTATGCCTTCTTTCATTCCATATACATATGGGCGGTGTTACGCTAATCTACTCGCCCTGTGACGTGTTCAAGTGGAGGCGTGTTTGAACGAGCGGTTTTAGGGAGGTGTGGCTCATTCTTACCTTTTATAATAAATATCTCTTTGGTTTTGAGACTTTAAGCTTTGCAACTTTACCGATCTTCTTTATGCACAAACAGCTTGTAATACTCCAAAGACAAAGGAAAACAAGGAACCACATCATATGACCCCTTTAATTATGACTGTTGTCATGTAAACGAACAGGCAAAACGCATAAAAAGCTTCCAGTTTTTGTCTGAAAAAGTTGTTGTGTAAACGGCCCCTGAGTGAGTCATTGCATCATTTACTCAACAGTTCGTTCAGGAATGCCAAAATAACTCTTTTAAATGATTAATTTGTGGTTAATTTGCTTTGATTGGAACTTTTGTGGGAGGAGCAGAAACATATGAAGTAACTGACAGTATTGTGTCTAAACACACTGTGAGTTACTCAGTATTCATTTTTGTTTATTGAACTGTATGAAAGCAATATGTTGGTTTAAACATCAACACAGCCATGATGATACTCAGAAATAACAGCAATCTTGTTTGTGTGATATTGTAATATTGTAAAACTGGCCATAGCAATAATAAATACATTTGTAAAATATTTTTTTTAACACAAGAGAGACCTGTTGGTTTTTCTACCAAGAAACTACTCAATTCCTTATATTCACAACAAGACCATCATCCACATTCAGTCAACAACAAAATGTCCACAGCAGAAATCCACATCATTTATCACTGCAGATCTATCCTGAGCAATGAGCAATGTATCTCTCTTTGGCTTGCCTGAATGCCTACATAGCTGCTGTTGTTTTTTTTTCCCCTCTGTCTCTCTCTCTCTCTTCTTATCCCTCTCTTGGCTGCCGTCCCTGTAGCAGGCAGAGCATGTAGTAAGTATGTGACAGAGTGTAGCGCTGGAACCCTCGGCATTCTGATTTCAGGGTTGGGGGGGGGGGGTGCACAATGGAGGCACATGTGCCTGATGTGCCTCTGAGTCATCTGACTCTATGACAGACCGTCAGTGCGAATTAGCGGCATCCCGCTCACGGGGCGGGGGCTATGGAACATCATTAAAGCAAAGACGTCCTCCGCCCCCTCAAAACAAGGCACAAACACAACCACGTACAACTAAGGCATCTACACAGAATGCCTTCTTCTTTACTAAATGAACATGGGAGTGAGAATCAATCCCTGACAAAGTCGGTGGTACATCAGGGGTCTCTGCGAGACAATGAAGACAGCAACATGAGGTGCTATGCTCTGTCGAGCAATTATTGATTTTTAATCAGAGGAAGTTTCGTTCTCTCTACGGACAGCCTTGAGTTTGACAGCAAAGCATTTACAATTAGAGATCGCATTCTCGATTCATCCATCACAAACATCTCTTATCTTACAAACTAAGACAATTTGAGTGCTTAAACATGACACATGTAAAGTCATTTGTAGATAAATTTGAACAACCTGTAATGTGACCAAGACTTTGTATTAAGCTCTTAAAACCCTCCACTAATTCAGTTGCACAATGAAGCGTGACCTTGAATATTAGTGTGCGTTTACCAAGGTAAAAAAAGAAACTGGATGTCAAGCCCACACCCGATTTTATGAATACTAAAAATGGGGAGAACACAAATTTAGCTAATACATTTAGTTAAAAAAAGAACAAAGTAGCTCAGACAATGGATAAATTATTCAGGACCACAAACACAATTACACCTCTTATTTTTCTTCCACATACTGTGTGACAACTAAAGCACAAATCAAAGTGAATATACAGAGAGCTGTTATTAGAGGTTATTTGCCGTTACAGTCGCGTCATTTCAAGAAAACAAAATAGCGCATTCCCCAAGTGGATGAGCAACCAATTTTGCAACAGTGCATGGACGTTTTAGCTTGTACAGGGTTATTAAACTCCATTTTTAGCTGATGCTTCTGGCAGTGTTAACAAACACGTTCTTGTAGCAGCATGGTGACTAAAAAGGGCAATGTTCAGAATGACGTTAAAAAAAGGCTTGTCAGTGGTGTTGCTCTGAGGCAGGGTTTATTAATAGATTTAAATTAGGGGAATAGTAAAAATGGATAAAGTCTAACAGATTTAATTGTACACTCTCTCTCTAGCAACAAAATGATCGAATGTACAAACAGATGTGTGCATGCAATTTACATAAACACTTGAGAGTTACATGTCCAAATAAGGACATCACTGTCTGACTAATTCCTCTGTAAAATGATGTTTCAATTAAATCATCAAGCTTCAGTTAATTCAGCGTTCTCTCTTGGCACCGGACTCGACTTCAAATATCTGAATAAAAAAATTCAAGACGCAATTAAGCTGTTTTCATTTAGTATACATGTCTGTAAACGGTTATGAACCTCAGTTTATGTCAAAGTTTACTCATATCAGAAAATACACATGTACGGTATATATATATGATTTATAGATTTAGTAATTTAATAATTTATAGGTAATAAGTTTTATATATATACAATTACACTGCCGCTCAAAAGTTTGGAATCAGTAAGACTTTTTTAAAGTCTCTTATGCTCATTAAGACTGCATTTATTTGATCAAAAATACAGAAAAAAACACTAATGTTGCAAAATGTTATTACAATATAAAATGATGGTTTTTATTTTAATATACTTTAAAATATTATTTATTCCTGTGATGCAAAACTGAATTTTCATCAGCTGTTACTCGAGTTTTAAGTGCCACATGATCCTTCAGAAATCTAATATGCTGATTTATTATTAGAATGATCAATGTTGGAAACAGTTGTAAATGCTAAATAAATGCTGTTCTTTTAAACCTTTTATTGATCAAAGAATCCTGAAAAAAAGTATCACAGGTTCCCAAAAAATATTAAGCAGCACTGTTTTCAACATTTATAATAGATCAGCATATTAGAATGATTTCTGAAGGATCATGTGACACTGAAGACTGGAGTAATGATGCTGAAAATTTGGCTTTGTATCACAGGAATAAATTACATTTTAAAATATATTCACATAGAAAACAGTTATTTTAAATTAAAATAATATTTCACAATATTACAGTTTTTTCTGTATTTTTGATTAAATAAATGCAGCCTTGATAAGCATAAGAAACGTCTTTAAAAACCATTAAAATCTTAATGATCCCAAACTTTTGAGTGACAGTGTATATAATGTTCAAAATTATGTTGCTAATATATTTAATATTTTTTTAAAAAGTCGTGCCAAGTCTGCTTTTATTTAATAAAAACTGAAATATTATTACATTAAAAAATAATAAATTGTTTTCTTTTTTATTTGTTTTAAAATGTAATTTATTTCTGTGATGGCAAAGAAAATATTACTCACGTGTTCATTGTCACGTGATCATTCCGAAATCATTTTAATATGCTGATTTGGAGCTAAAGAAACATTTCTTATCCTTTGTTTATCTTTGGAACACAAATTAATGTTTTTGATGAAATTAAGCTTTTTGATCCTGCATAGACAGTAACGCAACTACCACGTTCAAGGACCAAGACATTGTTAAAATAGTCCATGTGACATCAGCGCTTCAACCTTAATTTTAAGAAGCTACGAGAATATTTTTGTGCACAAAGAAAACAAAAATAGTGACTTTACTAAACAATTTATTCACTTCTGTGTTAGTCTTCCACGCACGTTCACGAGAGTACCACAACACATTCTGGGCCTTGAACTTGTGAGTTGTTCATGAAGAAGAAAATTCTTAATTAGTGTTCTGAAGATGAACGAAAGGTTTAAACGAAGGGTTTGGAACAAGTAATTAATTCGTAATTAATGGTTGAGTAAATAATGACAGAAGTTTCATTTTTGTGTGAACTAACTCTTCAGTGTTTTTTGTGGAAACTGTGATACATTTGTCAGGATTCTTTTATGAATAGAAAAACAGCATTTATTTGAAATATGTGACCCTGGGCCACAAAACCAGTCATAAGGCTCAATTTTGTGAAACTGATATTTATATATCATCTGAAAGCTGAATAAATAAGCTTCCATTGATGTATGGTTTGTTAGGATAGGACAATATTTGGTTGAGATACAACTATTTGGAATCTGAGGGAGCAAAAAAATCTAAATATAGAGAAAATCGCCCTTAAAGTTGTGCAAATGAAGTTCTCAGCAATGCATATTACTAATCAGAAAGAAGTTTTGATATATATACGGTAATATCTTCATGGAACAAGATATTAATCCTAATGATTTTTGGCACAAAAGAAAAATCTATAATTTTGACCCAAACAATGTTGTTTTGGTTATTGCTGCAAATATACCCGTGCTACTTACAACTGGTTTTGTGGTCCAGGGTCACATATATATTTTAACAAAGTAAAAATGGATGTAAAACACATTTTACCCCATTTCCCCCTACTTCTATATAAATAATGTGATCATGAAACTGATCTCCACCCAGGTTAGGTCAGAGCTTTGTGAGCCAACATGGGTGGTGCTGCTGTGTGTAACGTTCCCTGAGAATATTTATTGCATGCCTGTAAGGAAAATCAATATAAGTGATTGGTGCTGGATGATCTATGAGACAGCGCTTACATAGTGTCTCTTACAGACTATATAATCATTACCAAAGAATCCACTAACATGCAGATGCCAACAGAGATTATGAAGCCAAGAGTGTCTCCTTTTGATTCACACCTCTCTCTATCTGTGATATAGTCCAATGCCAATATGTCTGATCATTCAGAGCCGAAATGGATTGCAAGTGATCTAAAGGAGGGACACAAGTGTGCCAGTTGCCTTGCTGCTTCTCCTCACCTGAGAGGAGATTTATTGTTTGCTTTCAGCCTCATCAATCACACAGACATATCTGAAACAGAAATGATATCAGCAGTCATCCCGTGCCCGTTTTCATCTCTTTTCATGCGCTAGATTTATGCTGCCAATGACCTTCATCCCTATTAGAGGAAGACAGATCTAATGCCTCAGACGGCTCTGCCTAATGCCAATTATGTCTCGCTGTACAGCCATGAGAAACACGTCTGGCCTTCCAGCAAGTGGGGGTACAATGCAAGACTAACACAATGTCACAGACCACCATGTTAAATATACCCTGTACTACTGCTCTCCTAAGTTAGAGAGTGCTTGTTAATGAGCACATAAATAAACATTTACATTTTTATTAGCGTTTTCAGTAAAAGCTGCAACATTTAAACATTTTCTGTGAATATCCGCTTAATTTAGGGCTTGTACTTCATTTAAAAAGCTATTGTTGTATTGATCTGGAATAATGAAAACATGGTGCACAAAAGTCGTACGGGCTACTTTTATTGTTTTTTTTTTTTATTATTGTTTTTAACTTCTTTTGTATTTCAATGAGAAGTCTTCTCAGTGTCAAATAAACATGAACGTGTAGATACTGACTGTCAGTATCCAGACATGTATGTTTTACTTGGCCCCATATGACTGATTAGAATTTTTGGGTGAACTGTAGGGTTGCGTACTTTGCTCAACGGCAAAATGACAAAAGCTAATGGAATGTGAAAATGGGGTTTGATCTAAAGATTACATACTTTCAGGCCACATCTTAAACCACACCCTCACCCAAACAGATATGTTTTGTGAAATAAACAAGAGATCAGGTTCAGTTGCAAAGCTAGTGAATGATTAAAGCAGAACACAACAGAAGGTGTCACTAACAGAAAAGACAATGCCAACACCCAACTGTGTCTAATATATATATTTTTTTTTTTACGCCATGTGTAATCAGTCCGAAACCTGCCCTTAAAATAGAAGTGCATCATTGATGCACTACTAGCATCACCAAACAAAATTGAGAAAATAATGACTGTTGTCAAACAGGTTTTCTTAACAGTCCACCCATCATACACACATACACCCCAAAACACATAGCTTTTATAATATTAAAATATTCAAATTGTGATGGAATCACCAACAATGAGTCCACGATCAACTGCACAATATCAGCATTCAAAACAATGAAACAACAATACTGTATGCTGATGGGTTGTCAGCTTAAGATTTCAAGCTGTTGCCGCTGATAGACGTTTTTCAGCATTTAGGTGAGTGGGAGGTCTTGAGAGAGTTTCAGCGACAGGCATCTTCATCATGCTGTTGCCCGGTGCATGCTGAAAACACCCTCTACGTAACACTTCATTCCCTTCACCCGGCCCCTGCATAACACCTGCCAGCAGCCATGTACTTATTTGCGATTCAACAGTCGCTGCCTTTGATATTACCTCACAAAGTGAATTTAAAAGCCATTGATTTTTCTCCTTCTGCCCTAGCAGCCTATGATTCAGCTGTCAGTGTCTAAGCTGCACAGTCGTTGGACTTAAAATGCTTTCTCTGCCTCCTCCAAACACAAACTCACATACATGCACGCAAATAAACACATATACGTGGACGCAAAATCAATAATGCTTTACCTGACGCTATCTGTTGCAGGAATACTCAGTTCTGTCGTATCCACAGATGTCATGGACATTTTGACTCTAGTCACCTTAGTGAAGCTCACAGTGGCTTTTAGTTTATTACACAGCACCAATGTCACTTTTACAGTATGTCAACACAATTTTATGAAATGTCTTGGTTGAAAGTGTCGTGCATTCGCTTTACTGTCTGGAGAATCCCCTTCACATACAGCCTGCTTCATCCACACTGGTATGTGAAGCATAAGAATATTGCTAGACTGAGACAAATCTCCCTCACAAGCTCACAATGAGCACTGCAGTCTACTGCCATTTTTCAAGCCTCATCTAAATGAAATCAGGGCAGCTAGGTGGTGAGAGACACAAGCAAGATGTAAAGTGCAGTGTCACCACAGAGAGAACGAATGTTGTCAGACAAGAACTAAACAAGAATATACTGGAAAGATTTGAGGGAAAAGGAATCTAGTGGCGTCTAAAAATATATTATGACACGTTAACTGAGGATTATTTGTCAAACAAATAATTGTGAATTTAACTTGTCAGTTACAGCTTAGGTTTATTACACATTCACCTTAAAGGATAAGTTCATTTCCAGAACAAAAATGTACAGATCATTTACTCACCCCCTTGTCATCCAAGATGTTTATGTTTTTCTTTCTTTAGTTGTAAAGAAATTATGCTTTTTGAGGAAAACATTTCAGGATTTCTCTCCATATAGTGGACTTCTATGGTGTCTCTAAATTTGAACTTCCAAAATGCAGTTTAAATGCAGCTTCAAAGGGCTCTAAATGATTCCAGTCGAGGAAGAATGGTCTTATCTAGCAAAATTATCAGGTTTTTTTCCCCCCACTTTTTAACCACAAATGATCATCTTGTCTAGCTCTGCACATGCATACTCTGTGCACTCTGATTCAAGACAATTAGGGTATGTCAAAAACTCTCTTTTCTCCTCTAACTACCGACCCAGTGTTCAAAAAGTGAATGTGCAAAAAAGATGGAGGAAAAAATGAGATAGGAGTTTTTCGAACCGGAGTGCACAAAGTAGGCCTGCACATCGCAGAGTTAGATGAGATGAGCATTTGTGGTTAAAAAGTGTATAAATTGTACTTTTTTTTTTTTTTAGAAAATAACCGTTTAGCTAAATAAGACCCTTCTTCCTTGACTGGGATCATTTAGAGTCCTTTGAAGCTGCATTTAAACTGCATTTTGGAAGTTCACACTCACGGGCACCATAGAAGTCCACTATATGAAGAAAATTCCTGAAATGTTTTCCTCAAAAAAAAATTATTTTGTTACGACAAAGAAAGAAAGACATGAACATCTTGTAAGACAAGGGGGTGAGTAAACTATCTGTACATTTTTGTTCTGGAAGTGAACTAATCCTTTAAGAAGAGACATATAATAAAATCAACAAATATCGCATTGCAGTGGGGTGAAATAATATGACAAATATTTTATATATTTAATATGATTTAAATTGTCTTCTTAACCTTTCATCATCAGATTCTCCGCCTCTGAAATGGCTTTAATTTTTAGCTGATACCACAAATCCCTCATATTTCAACCACCTGGCTTCATTCTGATTTGTAACACCCCCTTTTAATGATCCAATCAATTCCTGAAGAGGACAATCACGTCTCATACAACAATTTTTTTCTTAAGTATTCTGTTTCTGATTAGAAAAGTGAAATGGGCTACAACCCATGAAGTCCATGATGCATTGTACAGGGTGCTTGAAAATGCTCCTTTGGAGCGCTCACATGAACACACTACTGAACCGTAAAGAAAGGCATTTTAGCACATTTCTGAGATTTATTTCTAGTCCACCCAAAAATGAAAATCCTTGTTGTTCCAAACTTATATGACTCTCTTTCTTCTGTGGAACATAAAATATCTGAAGAATGTTGGTAACCAAATAGTTTCTGTTCCCATGGACTTTAATTATAAAAAAGTACAACAAAAAATACAGCAAAAGTCAATGGGAACTGAACATTCTTCAAATATTTTATAATCCACAGATAGGGAGAACGTCATACAGGTTTAGAACGACATGAAGATGAGTAAATGATGACAGGATTTAAATTTTTGGGTGGACTATCCCTTTAAAATGTTCCTATTGCTGATAACATTAGAATTAAAAGTGCTCAATTATCTGCATTACACAATTCAGCCAATTATGTAATGCTTTATCTCGACAGGCGAAAGTTAGAACGTACAGAACAAAAGACGCAGTCACAAATCACACACACAGTGTCACTGTGGTTAACTGTACTAAGCTGAGGCAAGAGAGTTTGCATTATTTAAGCGACAGGGAGAAACTTGTCAAAATCCATGTGGAAAGAGGGCAGCAGCTGCCGTCATGAGCTGTGCTTGGGGATCTAGCCTTCTCTCCAGCAGTAAGGAGCAGGAAAGCACTTAAGTGCTCCACATGTTGCATGCAGCAAAGCCTGAGGGAGCAGCAGAGATATCATGAGCCGAGTCGCGGCGTCTGCCGCACTGCAATGAATATGCAATCACTATAAACAATACCCAGGTAACCGAGCTAGAGAACATAGCATGAGAGATGGAGTGTGAGTGATGGAGGGGAAAACGACCTGCATCTCCTAGGCATTTAAAAAGTGCAAGGGGGCACGGCTCCTTCAGCAGGTGCTGAAAATATTTGAACGTGGTTTGAGCATGTGAATAAAATGAAGAAAATGAATGACTTTTGTTCAAATGACCATTGTGGATAGAATCTACCGTTCTCCTTCTGTCTTAAACTTTGCTGTTGCCATGACAACCAGTATGTTTTTTTTTCCTCCTATATTTTTCTCATGACAACAGTTCTGCATGTGATGCACTGTTTCCCACACTTGTGATTACTCTGCAAATATATTTATGTCCTTCTGCTCATTAAACAGTTCTTTGTAAACATAGATTTTGTATATATATGCCCAGGAATCAAATTAATACTCTAAATCTGACTTAAAAAAGAAAATAAATGGATTTTCTTGGCATTTGACTACTGGTAGCTTTATCAGAAGCTGCAACCTAATGCACTGTTTCAGTGCCAAGAATGACAGTTCAAGTCTGGCTGATTTCTACTTGACGTAAGTCACCTAAGTGAATCGAATGAAAGACACACAAGCACTCTACTAAAGTGACCGTCTAATAATGGTGGAAGTGTGATCTTTCCAGACACCGACGTTTGGTCCGACCATAAAAAGATAAGCTCATGAAGTGACTGTCCAACAACCAAGCTTTTCTATAGAACTGCATGTCAGGACTCATTTGTGAAATTACTTGCATTAATCAACCAAAAAAAAAAAGTTTTATAATGAGAGAGAGAGAATTTCACATAGAGACTTGCCAATATTTGATATTTAAGACACAATGACCTTCACTGCTACAAAAATGTGAGGAAAAACAACTAAGTAATTCCATAATTTAAAAATTCTATAATCTTCTAAATCCACTATACTTTGGCAGTTGGCAAGACGTTAATTTTGGACACAGTATATGTCACATCAGATCAAACTCCTAGCACTTCAATACCCCACGTTTTGCATACATTTGTGACCCTGGACCACAAAACCAGTGGTAAGTAGCACGGGTATATTTTTAGCAATAGCCAACAATACATTGTATGGGTTAAAACGATCGATTTTTATTTTATGCCAAAAATCATTTGCATATTAAGTAAAGATCATGTTCAAAAAGATATTTTGTAATTTTCCTACTGTAAATATATCAAAACTTACTTTTTGATTAGTAATATGCATTGCTAAGAACTTAATTTGGACAACTTTAAAGGTGATTTTCTTAATATTTGGATTTTTTTGCACCCTGGGATAACAGATTTTCAAAAGGTTGTATCTCGGCCAAATATTGTCTGATTCTAACAAACCACACATCAACGGAAAGCTCATTTATTCAGCTTCAAATGATATATAAATCTCAATTTTAAAAAATCAACCCTTATGACTGGTTTTGTGCTCCATGGTCACATTTAACTAATATAAATAATGCTTAATGTTCATTTTATGTTTTATCACTATTAATATTTTTACATTAAAGGAGAAGTTCACTTTCAGGATGAAAATGTCCTGATAATTTACTCACCCTTATGTCATCCAAGATGTTCATGTCTTGCTTCAGTCGAATTAAGCTTGAATGGTTTAAAGAAATGGTTTGAAAGTCCAAATTGCAGTTTAATGCAGCTTTATATACTATATACTATATACTATATACAACGATCTCAGGCGATTTTGAAGTTGGAGAAGATGAGTTGAAGAATGAGTTTTTCACGTACCCTACCTTTTTGAACTGAAGTACACAGACAAAGAACTAATCACACGTGACATTTCTAACGTGATTACGTAAGGCATGAAGTCGCGAACGCACGCATTTGTGGTTAAAAAGTATAAAAAATATATTCAGGAAAATGACCTGATCGTTTCTCTAGATAAGACCCTTACTCTTCGACTGGGATTGTGTAGAGCCCTTTGAAGCTGCATTAAAACTGCAATTTGGACTTTCAGCCTGCTAATTCCCACTGAAGTCCACTATATAGAGAAAAATCCACACTGTAAAAAATTTACTGTAAAATTTACAGCAAGTTACTGGCAACTTTGGTTGCCAGCAATACTGTAAATTTTTACAAGTGCACTGTAAATGATTAACTACAGTTTTACTGTAAAATTTACAGCAAGTTACTGGCAACTTTGGTTGCCAGCAATACTGTAAATTTTTACAAGTGCACTGTAAATGATTAACTACAGTTTTACTGTAAAATTTACAGCAAGTTACTGGCAACTTTGGTTGCCAGCAATACTGTAAATTTTTACAAGTGCACTGTAAATGATTAACTACAGTTTTACTGTTAAAATACAGCAATTTTCTGTATATATATACTAGCAACGATATATACATTATTTAAAGCTGCTACTGTGAAATTGCAGCAATAGTTTGCAATTTTACAAGTGTACTGGAAATCATTAAATAACGTTTCACTGTAAAAATATTGTACTACTTTAATTTGTATATTCTTTATTTGCAGTATTTATTTTCCAGATTGCTGAATAATAATGACTAGCAATTTAAACAATTTATTAACTGCATAAGCTTTAAACAATATTTAACTGCATAAAGTGTTGTATAGTATGAAACTCAGTGCACCTATTATTTAATAAAAACAAAAATAATAATAATTTGACACATCTTAATCTTGATAAACAGGTCCAATTTTATTTAAAAAATCTCTTATTTATTAACTCTCAAATTTGCATGAAAGAAATGTCATAGAACAGTGTATTCAGTATTATTCTGAATTCCAAAATAAATTGGGCATGAAAATATTTACTTGAAACATATTACGCTGCTAAATATTAAGGTTAACCAATATTTAGCCAAAGTTGAAACCAACATCAAGTTAACCAACATGGTTATAATTAAATGGTTCGAAATACCATAAAGACAGTGATGAATTTTCACAACTTCATGGACAGTCCAACATGGCCAAACAACAAGCCCTCAAGTGAGTCCAAAAAAACTTCTGATCGAAAAAGGAGAACAGTTCAGATCCAGATGCTGTTCCAGCCCAGGATGCAGAGTGGCTAAAAAAATATATAAAAGAACAAAAAGGGCAATACATTAGATATTTTACAAAACAATGATACAGTCAGACAAAGACAGAGGGATGACAGATACAGTCAAAGGCAGAGAGAGTGATGATTGTTACAGTTAGATCAGTATGATATTAAACAGTAAAACACTAAAATTGTGAAAAATATTACAATTTTTACAAGTTATTACAAGTTTTATATTTTACTATACTTTCAAATATAATTTATTTCTGAGATGCAAAGCTGAATGTTCAGCATCATTACACCAGTGTTGCATGATCTTTCAGAGATCATTCTCATTTATTATCAATATCCTGATTTATTGTCAATGTTATTGTCAATGTTGTCAGTGTATGTTTTGGAGCCTGTGATACTTTTTCAGGATTCTTTGATGAATAAGTTTCAAAGAACAGCAGTTATTTAAAATATACATTTTATCTAAAAATATAAATCTTTACAATCAATTTCAATGTAACATACTATATATAAGTATAATATATAAGATTCCTGAAAAAAGTATCACAGGTTAATAAAAATATTAAACAGCACAATTGCTTCTAACATTGATAATAAATCAGCATATACAATAATTTCTAAAGGATCACTAAAGGACATTGGAGTAATTAGAAGACTAGTGTATTGATGCTGAAAATTCAGAAATAAATTACATTTTTAAGTATATTAAAATGGATAAAACATTTTAATAATATTTCACAACATTATAGTTTTTTCTGTATTTTTTATCAATTAAATGCAGCCTTTATGAGCAGAAGATACTTATTTCAAAACATAAAACCTACTGATCACAAACTTTTGAACGCTAGTGTAGATAAAGGATAAAATAACATAATAAAAGGAAAAAGATCTTGGTGTATGTGTACTTACATGTCAGTAATTCTGCTGAAAATCCTTCGCATTGCAAAGAAAACTGGTAACTTGGGTTCACTTCTGCTGGTTTCTTCTGTGTTCTGTCGTTTTAGATGGGTCTTTTCCTTTCAACTTCTTTGTTTTTCTCTCAGGATAAATATCTACAAAACAGTCAGGAAGCAGACAATATGTAATTCACATTAGTTTTAGCTTTTGTACATCTGAATTATTCTCCCTAAAAAAACTCTCTCTACTTGAGTTGAGAAACATATTCTATCATATCTACATGTAAAATGCAGGTACTCAGATTGTTAGAATGCAACTATTACCTTTGTATGAACTCCAAAACTCCGTCTGTCTCCTCTTGATAACGTTAGTCCAGAATATGTAATATGCTGCGAACAGGCCAGACAGGACAATGGGCTGGATTAAGGCATTCTTCAAATCAAAGTTAGCAAAAAGCATTAACGTTACATTCAAACAATAAGCGAATAAGCAAGTTATCAAAGGTGCTAGTACATCTCACTGCTTACGTTAACCACTTTAACAGCACCGTTCAGAGTTTACGTGACACACATCCTCCGTGAGCGGCTGACCGCGAATCGCGAGCCCTAAATACGCGTTTTATTTCGGTGCCCGTGTTAACAGATGGCTGCCTGTGCAAATTTGTTGTACATCATAAAATAATCACGAGAAAGTGTGCTGATCAGCACGACGTCGCCGTGAATCACATCTTTTGCCAATGAAGCTTGTAATTCTTAACGTAGGAACCCAGAGATGTTACGCCTATAGCCGATATAAGGCAGGGGAATGTGTGTGTAATCCTTCCGCGACTGCAGTGCCGAATCCCCGCACAAGTCTCTCTCGTGCTCCGCGGACGGAGGATTCGTTAATCTGCGGTTACCGCGAATGTTTATGACACCTTATATTCTTTAATATTCTAATACAGTTACAAATTATGAAAAATAAAACAGAAATAAGACACTTACTTACCACAGTTATGAATCGTTCTTCTTGCTGCTCCCAAATGTCGACCGTTAAAGATAATCCCGCCTCTTTAGATTTGAAATTTACCAGAATGCATTGCGGTTTACAGCAATATGCTGTATTGGCTGTATTATAAGAAATACAACCCGCTGCTGTAAAATATTGCTGTAATTTTTACAGCAATTTGTTACAGTGCAGGAATGATTTCCTTTAAAAACCTTAATTTCTTTGCGACTGAAGAAAGAAAGACATGAACATCTTGGATAGGGGTAAGAAAATTATCAGGAAATTTTCATTCTAGAAAGTGAACAAATCCTACTATCTAATAAAATCAAGTCACATCAAAAGTTAATCAAGCTTATGTCTTTTTAAATTCACTGCCTTTAAAATAAACATTCAAGTCTCCTTTTGTAAAAACACCTCTGCACAAAAGTAACTCTGCCTATGCTGAATCATCTAACACGTATCACATCTAGTTAGAGCAAAACTTAACAAAAAAGGACTAAAGAAAACATTGTTTCAATCAAGAAACAAGCAAGTGCTCTCTCTTATTCTCTCTCACATACACACACACTTAACTCTGGAGCTAGTACCATAAAATAGATTTTAGCTAAGGTTTCCATGGCAACATTAACATTTCCGCCCCCCAAACTAAGACAGCTCTATAGCTATACAGAGGCTGGGAGAGGGAGAGAGAATAGAAAGGAAAGAAAAACTCTCCTCCATTCCTGCAGACAGAACAACAAGGGGGAAGTCAATCATCTTGCAAGGCCTTATCCATCTGTCTCTATGTAATTCTAGAGTGGGGAAGGAAAGAGGTTTATTTGAATTATTATGTAAAGTTTGCACACACATTTTGACAGAGATTGCATACAAGCAATCAAGAAAACACAATACAGTCATTCTAATACATCAGTGGTTTACTTTGATTTAATTTATCGCATTTCTCATTTATGAGTTGATTAATCTAGAGGTATTACTTTGTTTCTGTGTAGTCTGAATTACTGTAAACACATCTTGCAATTACAATGGGAAGAGTCAAAACAACTTCAGTATAAACGTCATGGCATTTTCATAACATTATCATATATCACCTAACTTTATCTGCACCTGTATTTTGTAAAGCCAAATGTGTTTCAGAACTGTTTTTTCTTTGAGGACTACATCACCAAAGCAACAAATACATTTTCATAGTGTTACAAGAAAGCTTGCCTCTACACGCAAATCAACATTAAACGTTTGGTTAGCAGAACAGCTAAATGAAGCGAATAAAAAGCTCTCTTGTGGAAAGTCATAGATACTGTTGTACCCTCTGCAACAGTTCTATAAATAATAATAAAAAAAAAACACATTAGTCTACGTTTATACTAACAGCAGTGTGTCTGTCCCATAGAGAGACAGGAAGTGCTGGCTAATTCCAGAGGCCTAAACTGCAGTTTCTCAGCCTGCTCTCTGGAGGCAGCATGACAAGCCAATTAAAGCACAGGAAACCCACCAAGATAAACATTCAGACCAGAATTATCACAACAGTGAAGATTTCCTTGCTCAGCAGCGCAGAGGAGAAATGTAAACGGCTGTACTACGGGCCAGGATGCGAGGCAAATGCTAGAAGTTGATAGAGTATTTCAGCTGCTATATCCTAAAACCCATAGACAATATGCAGGAAATGAAGAGCCTGCTTGTGCAGCAGCATACTGCATTTACAGCTCAGCAGTTTTCATGCCGTATTTCCGAGTGCATGAATGTCAGAAGGTCACTAACTCCTGCTTGGCTTTGCTGTCCGCCTATAACCACCAAACAGAGCAGGAATTACATCAGGGCACAGTCGGTCCCGTTTGTAATTCCTTTCTCCTGATGAGTGTGTATGTGTGTGTGTTCTGTGAACTGCAGAGCAAGGCCACGGTACCTCCCCAGGACACTACAATGTCACATCTTGAAAGATGGTGTAATTTGGATGGAATGGATGGTTGAAAAACTTGACAAGGAAGGACAAGAAACTGAATCGTTGTACGTTTCGATCTTATGCATTTGGGAAATGTCTTTGCAGTGATGCAACTAATAACTAGGGCTGTGACAATTCATTTGTTTCACCAGTACACACCACCTATAACTGCTACAGGTGTTTTCAAACCATTGCCTTATTCACAGTCAGTGACATATCATTTATTTTACAAACCCGAATAGGGTTACCTGGGTAAAGTGAGTAACATTTTGCTGTTTATGTAATCTTAATCTGTCCCTATAAAGTGACCCACTGTATCTAAAATACATCTCATAAATCTCAACATTTTCAAAGCAGAAAAAATGATGTCATCATTAATAGTTGTTACAGCCTCACTTTTTTTTTTTTTTTTTTTTTTTTTAGCTGTCTGCATGTGTTTTTGTGTTGCAGAGGTGGCTGCTCCAGACTGGCTGTTGTTTTTATTGGAGACTGCCTCCTATTGGTGCTGCCAACACTAGGGGCCAGTTTTACTAAACAGGGCAAATTAGCATTAAAGCACAATTCCATAAAAGCACCGATGGGAGGGTGAAATTCTGCATGTGATTTACTAAAAATGCGCACATTAAAGAACACAGACACAGCCAGATAATTTCCATAATGGCCAGCGCAATCTACCAAAGAGCAGCGCAAATTACCTCCTGATTTAACACTTGCTTTTTGGAGGGCATTAAATAATGGCGCATATACCAGTCGTTTGCAGAGCAATTCATTCATTCAATAAGGTCAGGCGCAAAAATAACTGTGTCCATGCCTTTTCAGTGTTAATTCTGCACTGTGCGTCTTTAGTAAATCCTAACAGTACCTTATTAACACCAAAAGACGGCTTGCGCTGGCGTAAAACTGTCCCTAGGAGTGTTTAAAAGGCTTCTATTTAACTTCTTCAGGAGTTTCTTTGAATGCTCACCCATGGACGTCAGCCTTAGCTGCCCTTTTGCTATTTTTGTTTGTTTATTTTGGTTGTGCTTCATGCTGGAATTGAATTTTTGTTTGTAGTGTTTGTTTATACCTTAGAAAATTAATTTAAATATTGGTTTATTGGGTTGTAGGGTTCCGATGCCATATATTTTGGTTGTTTGTCTTTGTTTAAAGCTTCATCTAGGTAGGGAAGATAATTTTGTATTTATTTGTATTTATTTTTTACTAGGTTAAAGGGATGCCTGAGAAAGTTTTGTTTATTGTTTTGGTTTTATTTTTAATTTTTCCCAATTTAATTTCTTTCAATTATCTTTATTGTAATAAACTCCCGCAAACTAAGCCTATGTCTGAGAATCTTTTCTGTTGTGGCCATAGCAGATTTGGGGGCTCGTCCGGGACCTCTCACATCCGAAGTGAGAACAATACCCCTAGACATTTTACCACTTAAAATTAGGGTATTATTTATTAAAGATTATACCTATATCATCTCAGGCTGTACTGTTTATATTAAAATATTTGCTGTGTTCTAAATAGTCTGTTTAGTACAAAACGCTTTTCTTTTCAAGCTACTTACTTAAAAAGTCTGTCCGTCTTCTCTGTCTTGCTTGAAGTATATTAGGGGAAGTCTTTTAGGAATCCTATAAAAGAATTGTGAATCAAATCGATTTGCTGTCAACCCTAATAACCGCATATATATAAATGAACAGATCCATTAAAACTGAGATATTGAGAATAGGATACTGAGATCTCTGCTGTTCAAAGAACTTTAGAACAGGCCAAGTTCAATTGTAGTGATGATATTATGATGTTACATGCTAGAAATGTCTTTTGTTAAG
The DNA here is from genome assembly GCF_049309525.1 of Garra rufa. Taxonomy (NCBI): domain Eukaryota; kingdom Metazoa; phylum Chordata; class Actinopteri; order Cypriniformes; family Cyprinidae; genus Garra; species Garra rufa. The sequence goes on along the minus strand of NC_133363.1, from coordinate 41,458,973 downwards.
GAATTGCCTTTAATCTTTACTTTTTTATTTTAATTGCAGTATTTTATTCTTATTCAAAACAGACATCTAATTGTGTCATTTCAAACATCTAGTGATATTCAGATTGTACTGTTTATTTTATTTAGCAGCTTTGAAGCATCAGTCATTTTTTCCACAATATCTTGAGAACTAAATTTACTCTGAGCAGAATTCAATTGGACTGCATATCCTATTCCTTCAGCATTATTATATATCTGAAATGTGTGATCTCACGCATATGTTGGTCAAATGAAAAACAAATCAACTAAACATTGGTCACAGTATATAATTCAACATAAAATGTCAGATCAGCAATAGAGAAACACCTGTTTAATTTCCAATGGAAATGTTTTCATTAGTTACATGCTCTCATGCTACACTAATGAAGGAGGTTGTCTTAAAAATCATTTTCTAAATAGCTTCAGGAGCTTTTGGAATTGACTTTTGATTACTTTTTTCAATCACTGGCTCTTCTTCATGCTGTATATGAATTCAGATGACAGACATGACGTGTCGACCTCTGCTAAGGTCGTAAAGTTTGTTACAGCGTCCCATTGCGTGTGTCCCGTCTTGGGTCTCTCATCAGAGGGGTCAGTCCTATTAGTACAGACAATGCACCCTGACCCTCCAGGCATCAGCCGTCAGATAAGAGAAACACAACCCAACAAGACAGAACTGCTCAGCAACACACACGTCCTGACCTCCAATGCCCTGCCCTACGGGAGTGTTTTTAAACCCCGAAGGGAAGTGTTTTTGTCTATGTGTGTGTGTTTGTGCGTGCCCATGACAAGTCAACCACACAAACAAACACGTCAAGGAGGGATATGCTGACAACAATAGAACTGAGCTTTAAACTTACTCGTGGAATATCAGCAGGAGAACAGGAATATTTGTTCATCAAGTCTGTTCTTCCACACACCCAGGTGCACAGTCACCCTGTCTGTATTCCAGGAAAATATGAGCGTATAAACCTCAGCAGACATGACTTGAGGGTGAAAGACCCTTCTGTTAGAAGCACTAAATCTTTTACTGAATCAGCACTTGGGTCAGTGAAGTGACGTTTTTTATATCCCATCATATATCATATATTATCATATATTTCCATTTAAAAAGCACATTCAAATGCAATTTACACATACTGTTACTTGAAAACATATGATAGGCATGTTTCTGATCTATGATAGGCATCATTCTGTAATCAAATGAATTAATTTATTTTATTTCTGTAATCGAATGAATTTATTTATTTTGCTAAGGAGATATTATACCTTATATAAAAATATAAAAAAGCCTCATTATTATATTTTATTATTATATTTTAGAAAAAGTACATACATTTAATTAATGTTTCAGTGCTTCTTTATGTTTGCAAGGCTTTTGTCCAAATCCAAGTCATGTGGTGCAACTATGCAGAAACATGCTGGGTAAAAAAACAAAACAAACAGGAAATGATATACTCGAGAGAACCCCTGCAGGCCCTCGGGACTGTGTGTCAAGGTCAATAAGTCTCTTAAAATATCAGATGATTTGACCTTTGCATTGCGAGGCAAGGTTACTTCAGGTTGTAAAATGTCATAGGACGCAACTCCCTAAAACATTATATTTATGAATACACATTCACTTCCATAACAATGCAATATGCATATCCTGAGAAATATATTTAAAACCTTGTTTGAAATCATGATTAAGACGTGTACACTCAAAGGGTTTGTTCACCCAAAAATTAGCCCATGATTTACTCACCCTCAAGGCATCCTTGGTATATATGAGTTTCTTCTTTCAGACGAAACCAATCAGAGTTGCTTAAATGTTTTTCTGGCTCTTTCCAGCTTTATAATGGCAGTGGCCAGATGTTTTTGTTCAAAAGTCCACAAGAAGTTCAATAAAGTGCATCCATCCATTAAAAAGGTGCTCCACAGAGCTTCACGAGGTGGAGGCCTCCTGTAGCGAATCAATGCGATTTTGTAAGAAATATATCCATATTTAAAACATAATCACTTTTTTTCTAGCTTGCGCGAACTATCATACGTGTAAGCCGTTACGGGTGGATGGCGTAGGACATATACGTAGAGCATGCACTGCTGATCTCGCGAAAACCAAGGTTTGTTTACAGGACCAAAAGTAGCCAAGTTTGATAGTTAGTGCAAGCTAGAGAAATGTAATTATTACATTTTTTACAAAAACATTGATTCGCTACAGGAGGCCTTAATTCATCCCCTGGAGCTATGTGGAGCATGGATGGATGCACTTTATTGGACTTCTTTTGAACTGTTGAACAGAAACACCAGTACACTGCCATTATAAAGCTTGGAAGAGCCAGGATCATTTTTCATGTAACTCCGATTGGATTCATCTGAAAGAAGAAAGTCATTTACACCTAGGATGCCTTGAGGAAGAGTAAATCATGGGCTAATTTTCATTTTCAACTAACCCTTTAAAGGCAACCCCTTGTATGGCTTAATGTAAAGTAAATTATGCTTCTTATTGAAATATGTAATAGAAAAAACAATGAAAGATTTACGTTATTTTAAAAAACCCACATTGGACCCACAAGGAGTCTAAATTCCCAGAATATCAAGTGAAATCTGTGCTGAGAAACTCCTTTGGTGGCCGCAGCATCATGACTGACGCCAGGCTGTTTGCATCCTGCCAGGATGGCATTTAGCATTTCTTGTCTCTGCCGTTTGTAAGCTCTTTCAGCAGCTGTGGTCTACTAAAAGCCTTAAAGGCATCAGGGCTAAAGTGGAGAGAACAATGATGCTGGTCTTTAGGAAGTTTTATTCGTTCACAGACAACTTCCCATTTATTTCTCCTCTTCTTATCGCCGGGAAAGCAGTGAAGACTTACATCACTTCTTACAACCAAAATCCGCACAATGTGCAAAGTTGTCTTGCGGCATAAATTGCAACAGGTAGCACCAGTAGCTCACTGAGTGTTGCCATTTCATGTTATCGAAATAATGGTTCCCCCCATAGTCCAAAATATGCATAAAACTATAGATTTTCTTAAATAACTTAAATCTTTCATGGGTATCCTACTACATATTTCAGTAAAAGACATCATTTACGTTAAATTAAGACATACAAGTCTTAATGCCTAAAGTTCCCTTTAAATTTAAAAAAATCACATATTACTTGATAATTGCACCACATGGGTCATTAAACTGAAGCTTTTTTTTTTTTTTTTTGAAAATTGTTTTCAAAAAGTATTTAAAAACCACATGAAACCAACATAAATTACAAAGAGATTCTCATAAATGTATAAATCATTGAACTTTTTTTTAGCTGAGGGAATTATTGAAAGCAACCACTGGTCACTATCCAAACAAAACTCTCTGTGGTGCTAGCAAGCCCTGTGATCCTAAAAACCCAGTTTGCACCCCTCTGAGCAGGAACATGTACCTCTATGTCATTAAGATGTTAAACATTGCTCTAACACAGAACAAGGAGTAATGCTAATTTGTCTGCTGCATCGCACCACCTGTGCTTGGGGCCACACAATGCACTTGACACTAACAGCGGTTTAGAGGACAACACTTAGCAGAAACAAAATAATTTTAAGGTTGCATAAGGGTAACTAGCATGTGTGTTTCTGCCCAACTGATTTTAACACATGCAACACTGCTGTTTCTACTGCTTGGGTGTACAGACAGAAGATGAGGGGATTATGAAGTGAAAAATCTGCCATGACAACTCAGTTTCTAATCTATAGTGCTGTTTATTTTCTCATCATCCACTAAGCCCCAATGTATGTGTGGGTAAGATGATCAAGCCAAGTACAGCTACACTTCTGTGTCATACTACACACATCACACACAGCAGCTAATTAATGCCCTGAGTGGAGTGATGCTGATTGCTTTCGGTTGGACTAATGCCACATTATTCTGGCTCTCCACACTGCTCAAATGCCAGTCTTGATATTTACAGAGAGTCAGTGTTATGGGAATGAGTGCTGTTACACTGATCTATCAATATGGCAAAATGTCTTTCGTAGTCAGGGGTGATTGATATAAGGAAATCTAGTTTAATATCCATTTACTGTGGCATTGAGCCTGATATTTATGAAGGTGATGTGGGTGAAGGGTTTCATTGATTTATTACACTCTCGCAGACAAGCGAGTACACACATATGGACTTACACTTTAAATAAATAACATGCTTTGTGAACTGTACAGTCCACCGATCTCACATGAATTACGTTCAGTTTTTTCCGTCTCTGATTCTATAAGTTATTCTACAGAGAAATAGAGGGATATGTTTCCGCCTTGTAGAAGAAGAGGCAAATGGAAGCAACAGAGAAAGAAAAGACAAAGACAGATTGAGAGAAAGACGCCAAATTATGAAGTCTGAGAAAGAAGCCAACTTTTAGTTTGGTCTCCATTTTACAAATGCCTGGACTGCAGCACAACAGATTGTTTTCAGAAAAATATCCTCTGACGCTGAAGCAGATTCAGCTTTTGGACGCAATGAATCATTAACAACAGCGTTTAAGCCCAGAGAAACTTAAAAGAGTTAAAGACGGGCAACAGCCATTACTTTACAGCCGGCACCAAATGTTTTAAAAATGTTTAGCACAGTAAATAACTAGTGCTGTGAAGTATTGGTGCAATCCAATATGAACTACAGCAGAAAATGAAGACACAGATCTAGCGTAACACCTCTCCACAGGCTATGCAACATTAACCTGTGAACGAGTGCTTAATAGCCTGGGTTATCATGAATATGAGTGCCTGCGCGTATATGTGCAAAAGTACTGCATGACTCAGCAAGCAGGATCCCATAATGTTTAAGGACTATCACTATATCCTCATTTACGCTGAACATCATTTCAAATTTCAGCAGTAAACATAAAGATCTAGCACAAAGACTGCTCACTACTGCTTCTTATTTGCAGTGCAATGGGACAGCCACACACTCCCTTAACACTGCAAACAAAAACACATGAGATATGTATCAAAGAGCATTTGTGTGAAAAAGTAGAATGAAAGAATTCACTGCATGCAATAGATAGATGATAAATAAATAAAAAATGTTATTTTTAACAACTTTTAACAAGCTAGAATTTACTAGATGTGGGTTAAACAAATATGAGCTTGTTAAAACAATTTCCAAATATGAGTATTAAACTATTGTTTAACATTCAGATAGTCTTTGCAGACTAAGTGACATCACAAAGGAAATTAATTTCAAAGCAAGCTAGGGAAAGTTATTACATTTTGATTATAAAATGGGGTGAATATTAGACCATTTTTAAAGACTTTTCTAATAACAAGCACCAATGAATTGTTATTAGTCATTATAAGATCAGGAATGTACATTTAAAAAGTAAATAGGGTTTAGAGTTAAAAGATTTGCATCACCACTGTGGAACGATACAGATGAAGACAGTGATAATGTGCTTCTTAAATAATCTTCTTTTTTTAAGACAGAGCATGTTTCCTGTAATTTAATATCATTATATAACTGGTTATCATCAGTAGTGCATCTACTACAAGGTGTAAGAGAATCACTTCTGAAAAGGGACACTGTACATAGTGTGCATAGTTTATAGAGGTGACAGCATTAACGGCTGATAAATGCCAGGTGTCGGTTACTTTTTCATCAACTTACACAACCATTTTCTTGTAAAGGGCCTACAAAGCACTAGATTGACATGACACAGAAGGCACTTATGATAATCTAATATCGAGTGTGCATATTTTACTCAAGTACACGTTGGCCAAATAATCGTGTTGTGAGAGAGGAGCAGGCCAAGGGAGGCCATAGTTATCTCCCGGTGGTGTGTGCTAAGAGTATGTCTTATTAATGACAAAATATCGGTTTACTGGAGATTAAATGGTAATTATCTTGTCTACAAAAAAACGGTAACAGCTATTATGACATCAGAGAGTGAAGCTCGGAACACTTAATGAGCAATGAGGATTTTTGGATTCCAAGGGAACACAGCACAGCTAGTCGTCTCTTTGACAATAAGCCCCTTGTTGCTAAGCAATTCAAGACATTGTTGATATATCATTATGAAACGAGAAAACATGAGAGTTGAAATCGCATGCACGCTGAGATCACGCGAACACCTGCTCTTAGCCCAAACAGACAACACCTGTGCACATGCGTAAACATCTGGATGCCGCGAAAATAATGACAACGTGATTGCTGTGTGACTGAACAAAGTATTAACGCAGAAGTCGCTTACCTGGGTTCCGCAAAACACTGCGCATGCTCAGTGGTCATCGTGCACTCCAGAAGGACGAGAATTCGCTGTGCATGAAGTCCACCAAGTTCATGTTCCCTTCAGTGCTGTACATTTCCGCCAGCATTTTTATAAAGGGATGCATTGTCATTTGGTAAAGGGATGAAGACAAATAGTTGCATGAAGCATTCCCTTGAAATATACTCCCATGACAGTAACTTGAAAACAGTGGCCAAACTGATCCTTCAAGCCATGGTGTCGTTGACTCTGTTGTAAGTGTTTACTGTGTGAGACAATGTGAACCGGTTATTTTGGACTCGGTATGCCATAATGTAACTGTGATGCCTCGCATCGCGTGATGGATAAATTATGGTGTTTCAAATATTGTGCTAATAAACAAAAACTAACTTGACTGATTTGTTTTTCAATATTCACGAAAGGGACTGACTAGAAATGACTCTTCAGCCACCGTGGACAATGCACAAATAACTACACAGGGTGTGCTAAAAGGTTTTGTTTTTTTTGTTTGTTTGTTTTTTTTACCAGAGTGTAGAACATACTGAATACTGCCATGCGGACACATGTTTGCCATAATGGGATTTAAGATAACATTGCCCTTAGTTATGCAACATGCTGCTTTCCAATTAATTGTAATATTTCAAATACGTTAAAAGAATCCATTACTGTTAGCTGAATTGGTTTTCATCAGAGAAGATGGCAGCGTATGTTTGCTAGTATTTCGAATTAATCAACAATGCAAGTCATATAATGATTATTGAGTCGTTTTTCAATGTCCTCCCTCTCTACCTCAGTGTTACACCTGTCCCTTTCCTCTGCATTAAACTGGGAGAATATAACATAATTAATGATAGTGCAAACGATTTAAACGTTATTGCATAATAGCATTAGATAAGAACTTGCCTCTTTTTCCTACAATTACTGACAAGTGTAACTCATAAAGTGCCTATGCAAGTTCCTTTTTGTTGCCTTCATTAATGAACCGAGAGTCGTTCAGTTCTGTCAACTGAACTGAACAGGTGGGCAGATAGAGACGCCTCTCCACGTCACGTAAAGCTGGTGGTTTTTGCGTTGCCTGTCACGTGATTACAGGGTACGTTTCTCTACAAAAGTAGCCACATTGCAAAAATGTTTCAGCTCAGGTCCACAACTTAATGAGTGCGTGTGTATGTGTGTGTGTGTGTGTGTGTGAGCATACTGTGTATGTCTTCAAGTTGTGCATGTGTGCTGTTAACTGATTCATTTGTGCAGTCAATTTTAGTAAAACCTCCCCATGAGGTTATCGTTCGTCCATAATCATACATCTGTCTGTAGGGTTCGTGAATGTGAACTGTTTTTTCCGCCTATGTCAGTACCGTTCCCTCTGCTGGGGCTCTGCGTGTCAGCCCCGCACAGAGACTCTGTCACACCCTCCTCCATCTCCATATACTCTGCCGCCTTGTCACCCAAAGACGACCCCGACGGGGAGCCTTTGAATTTTCTCAAGAAATCCGGAAAGTACGGGCAGCCCGGTGGGGGCTGCTCCACAACGGGCGTCTGGTCCTCGTTATCAGTCTCCCGGTGGTAGAAGTAGTTGAAGTTGGACACGATGACAGGGACTGGAAGCGCAATGGTCAGGACACCGGCGATGGCGCACAACGAGCCCACGATTTTTCCCCCGACCGTGATGGGCTTCATGTCCCCGTAGCCCACCGTGGTCATGGTCACTACAGCCCACCAGAACGCATCTGGGATGCTGGTGAACTGCGACGAGGGCTCGTCCGCTTCTGCAAAGTACACAGCGCTGGAGAACAGGATGACACCGATGACGAGGAAGAAGATGAGCAGCGCCAGCTCTCGCATGCTCGCGCGCAAAGTGTGCCCGAGGATCTGGAGACCTTTCGAGTGCCGAGACAGTTTGAAGATCCTGAACACGCGGACGAGTCGTATTATTCTCAGGATCGCGAAACTCATTGCCTGTTGCCCGTTGCCTTGTTGCTGAGCGAGGTCTGTGCCGAGAGTTATGAAGTAAGGCAAAATAGAGACGATGTCTATGGAGTTCATAGCGTTTTTAAAGAAAGCAGGTTTACTGGGGCTCGCGAAGAAGCGCACGATAATCTCAAACGAGAACCAAATGATGCACACCGTCTCAATGATGAAAAAGGGGTCGTTGAATGGCGTAAATCCATTGTCCGCCTGCGTGGAGTTTTTACCTGGGCTGAGGAATTCTTTGTCGTCCCTGAATTCTGGCAATGTTTCCAAACAAAAGATGACGATGGATATGACGATGACCAGCACTGACACGACCGCGATCCCTCTGGCTGGACTTGAACTCTCCGGGTACTCGAACAGCAGCCAGATCTGGCGTTTGAACTCGTCCTCGGGCAGCGGCTTCTCCTCCTCCTTCACGAAGCCCTCATCCTCGCGAAACTTGAGCATTGCCTCTTCACCGAGTTCATAGAACTTGACCTCCTCAGAAAAGATGTCAAACGGCACGTTGGCAGGTCTCTTTAAACGCCCCCCTGACTGGTAGAAGTATAGAATGGCGTCGAAGCTCGGTCGGTTCCTGTCAAAGAAGTATTCGTTTCGCAGAGGGTCGAAGTACCTGATTCGTTTCTCAGGGTCCCCCAGGAGAGTGTCCGGGAACTGCGCGAGAGTCTTCAGCTGAGTTTCAAACTTCAAGCCCGACACGTTAATGACAACTCTCTCGCAGCAGCCGTACTCATTGTAAACATTTTCGTACCCTGACTGAGGACGCCTGTCCGTTAGCGAGACCGTCTCCTCTTCATCATCCATGTTATAGACAAAACTCGACCTCTTGTTGCCCCTGTCCTCCTCCTCCTCCTCGCCCTCAGCCTCCTCCTCCTCCTCGATCATGATGTCCTCCTCGGATCCTAGGAGCGCCAACTCTGAGTGGCGTAGATCCCCGCCGAGTGCCGCGCGGTTCCGTCTCCAGCGCGCGACGCCTCTTTGCTTTTTTCGCTCTCTGAGAAGTTGCTGTGGTGGCTCGTGGTGTTGCTGCTGCTGCTGTTGCGGCTGTTGGGAGGAGGAGGAGGAGGAGGAGGGGCGCGAGGCGGTCCCCGCGCTACTGTTGTTGGCATTCGTTGAAGAGGCGGCGCGACTCTGATGCGGGTGGTTGTGGGGATGGCCGCTGGACCCACCTCCCTCTCCGACCGTTCCGGCTTCAGCTGCTGCCGCCGTCGCTGCGCGAGACTGTCTCTCCCGCTCGCGCTCTCTCTCCCGGGCGCGAGCTTGGGCATATCCATAGGGCAGGTGGGTGTTGCAGCCCCCGCTGTCCGCGCCCACCATAGCAAACTCCATCTTCTCAAACTAAGAAGCGTTCAGAATGATGGAAAGAACGAGGCTGAGCAAAAGATGGGCTCAGCAAGTTCATAAATGCACTTGACTGGCACTGGAGGTCCGCTGCCTTCAGGAGTGCTTTGAGGTCTTTCAGTGCACTTTTACTTATTGTAATTGGACTTTACAGCTGTAGCGAAGCGACGCGCTTCTGGTGACATCATCATCATCATCATAATCATCATCATTATGAGAAAAATGTGCCCAACAGTTCTAGAATCCATGTGCGTAGTGCGCGCCTGCGTTATCCAAAAGGAAACTGAATGCAGGAGGAGAGAGCGGCTCCATTCCGTTATCTGAGGTGCTCGGTCACCGTAGAGACTTTATTCGCCTATGAAATCACTGGTTCCCATCTTCGCTGTGAGGGAGGGGTGGGGTATAGGTTTGTTCCGTCCTCTGCCCCTTCAGCGGCTATGAATGAATCACTGAATCCGCTTGACACCAGCAACAGCTGCAAAGAAAAGAAAAACGTGTTGTAGAATGCAAACTGCTCATCATAATGTGGACTGGGCAGACTGTGATGAATGTGTTTACCAGAACATTTCACAAAAAAGTAATCAAAAGCATAAGTCACTATTCTTGCGCTACATATTGATAATATTAATGATAATACTATGGCACATCCTTATTGTTACAGGCCAGCCAAGCAAGGGAACAGGAAACAGCGCGTGATATTACTGATCCAAAATCCCTTGACAATTAATTATAAACAGTCGTCGCACGCAATTTATCACCCTTCTCATGCACTACACCTTCCATTATTCGAGCCACTTACGTAGGAAATGATATGAGGATGTCTTCTCAGCTTCCACCCTCAATATAACAAGCTAGAGATGGCTGAGGATGTAAATCCCAGGTTTGTCCAAATTTCCCTCTCGCTCAGGGAATCCAGATATTCCTCGACGTAGCCAAACGCAGAACATGACACCTCAACAGTCAGGTGTGATCGCATTCGAGGGATGACAGTTTTGGCCACGGCTCGCCGCTGGGTCTTTATTCAACAGGATCTCTCATCACCTGCCCATCTCCCCCTCCCCAAAAAAACATGCACCGCTGCATTAAGCCTGGACTCACACTCACCAAAAAGCAGGTGCTGCTACGGAGAGCATGCTGCGTGGCTCCATAAATCACACGAGCGGCGTCAGAATCGAGATGTATCAAAGTTTTAGGATGCCATGTGAAATAGCCTTAGGTAAGTATGCGCAGCGCGCATCTGTCTGCCGCTCAGTCTCGCCCGTTGACCATTGTGCTCATGTTATTGGGGAGCTGCGCTCCGCCGCGAGAGGCACGTTTGCGCAGCGCGGAAAGACCTCGATCGCCCCCCGGTGGCCGTGGCGGTCCACTGCGGGCGCACCGGTGTGCTGCAGTTCTCAAACTTCGACAGCCCCTTATGCATCTGTTGACATCCAGTTCATCGCAACTGCCTACCCGAGGGACTGCTGCAGAGCACGAGCTGCACACACTAAGCAGCCTGTGTGTGGCTCTGTCAGAAAGCCACATACACTTTTTGTCACGGCATGTTTGTGTATAGTCAGCGTTTGGAAAAATATAAGAATGTAAACACAACATAAAAAAGATGAATGCGATTGTGTCGTGACAGCTCTGCACTTCACTCGTCCACGGTCCATTAAACAAGCAAGCGTTTATACAAAGAGCATAAATAAAAGATTCACCTCCTTAAGCTTAGCATATGAGGGTTTGAAACTAGGGCCCGGGGCCCCCGAGGAAAGAAGAAAAAGGGGTGCTGTGGGATCTGCAGAAAACTAAAAACAGCCACTGAGTAAAAAAAAAGAAGATTTTACAGCATTTAACTCTGAGATGCCAACATTTAAATGTTAGCGTAATTAAAAATGTTTAACATAACAGTTTTCAAAACACATGTATCAGATTTTGAAATAATTACTTAATAAAAAATTTACTTGAAAATACTGTGACCCTCTCTGTGAAAATCCAGCTAAAGTCATTTTTCTATGTGATTTACTGTTTTCTACATTAAATCATTCTTCATACGGTAAAGAACATTTTGTGAAAACGTAACCTTGACGTAACGTAAACCCACCCACTGCCATGTTAATGCTTGAGAGATCCAGAACAATTGTTAATATAACTCTGATTGGATTTGTCTGAAAGAGGAAGTTATATACACCTAGGATGCCTGGAGGGTGAGTAAATAATAGGCTAATTTTCATTTTTGGGTGACTGAAATTATGGTTGAAAATCAAACTTTGATGCTTGTATTCTTATAATTAAATGTTGAGACTTTACCCTGGATTTCAATGATAGGGTCACAATTACATGTTCTTTTTAAGCACAAGGAAACATAAGATTAATCAGTTTTTAATGTGTTTTGTTTTTAAATAAAACCCAAATTTTTGCAGATCATAGATTAACAACACTGTCATCTTACTGGAAATTATTTTTCATATTTTCCAAATAATATTTTTCATCCACTTATTTTGGCTTCAGAACAATGTCAATGTAGCAGCCAATTATGTAATTTCGAAAACAATATTGTGTCTATAATATGATCATATCTGAGTTTCTTGGCATTAAAAGGTTTGAAAACGTCTGGTTTAGCACTCAATCATACTGACTATAGTGGCAAAAAAGACTAAATTTTAAACTCCAAATTGGCTTTCTGAGGTTGTTAATGCTTTAAACTCATATGCTGTATTTATTTGTATGAAAGCAAAATGCAAATGATTACTCCCACTACGCCACCTGCCTGTTTCTCCTGGCACTCTATTTTACAACAGAGAGCTTTAGAAAACCAGTTTTATCAGCAGCACAGTTTAAGCCATGAATGCCTTATATTTATCACCTGAAAAACAAATAATGTATTTCGCAAGACAGAAAAATGTTCAACAAAACTCGGGTCTCACATCCTCTGTTGTAGAGGGTGGAAATGTATATGTGCAGTCGGAATGATTGTGCTGTTTGATCCAGCTCATTAGTTATGCAGCAGACATTGTGTTTGCTCTTGTTAAAACAGTTTGCATTGACCAACCTTTACTATCTTGACAACCGTGCATTGACATCTTGCTGTTTTATTATTCAAATAGCTTGTTTTGCACTTGGCTTATGTTTTTGTTTATGCTTGTCTACTCTGTATAGAGTCTACAGCTGGCACTATACAGATTAAAGGGGGCAGTATTTCACAAAACAACATTTGGTCATTGTGTGCAAGCACACAGGATGACTGCTTTATATGTGTAGGGAGTAAAGATTCTGACTGTAGTGTGAAGGTTGTGGGTGTGCGATTGGATAATGGCTTATAGTTATTAGAATAATGGTGCTGACTGCATTGTAAGCCAGGAATGGGGTCTTGAATATGACTGTGGCAGCAGTGCAGTACATTGAGACCGGAGTAAATGTGAGAATTACTGGATATATAGAGACAGATAGAAGCATTTTGGATGCACTGATGGGAGTGAAAAGGCAGATTTTCTTAACGTTAAAAAGCTCTGTTCTGATGGGGCGCTTGTCGCAGCGTGATAAATGAAGGTCAGTGGGTCATCTTGGACAATTTCCAAGATTTGTACACATCAGGAGTCAAAAGCGATGGAAAGAGACCGGGGGCGGCTGAAAGAAAAAAGAGCTTCGTTTTGTCAAGGTTGAGCTGGAGATGAAAAGCCGAAGAGCCAGACTGAGATCTGTTAGAGAAAATGAACAGAATCAAAATTAAAATCCAGGGCACTGTATAACTTTAAACAGATAATGGTCAAGGCAATAACGGCTAGGCCTGCTGCTAAATGGAATAAATGCTAGAATAGCTCTTTCACAGAGGACAGTTTCAAAGACTTTATACTGTATATAAAATGCTCAGAAGTTTGAGGTCAGGATTGTTTGAAATAAGTCTCTTATGCTCACCGCTGGATCTATCTTTTGAAAATTGTATTTGAAAATATATGGAGATTGAAATGCTCGTGGGCTTTGAAAATTGAACACTGAGTGATTTGATGCATGAAATTGGTGAAGGACACATTAAACTGATTAAAAGTGACAGTAAACACTTTTAGGCTTTTTATATTTGTGACCCTGGACCACAAAACCAGTCATAAGGTTAAATTTTACAAAAATGAGATGTATACATCATATGAAAGCTCAATAAATAAGCTTTCTATTGATGTATGGTTTGTTATGATAGGACAATATTTGGCCGAGATACATCTATTTGAAAATCTGGAATCTGAGGGTGCAAAAAAATCAAAATATTGAGAAAATCACCTTTAAAGTTGTCCATATTCAGTTCATAACAATGCATATAACTAATCAAAAATTACATTTTGATATATTTACAGTAGGAATTTTACAAAAAAATCTTCATGGAACATGACCTTTACTAATTTCCTAATGATTTTTGGCATAAAAGAAAAAACAACAATTTTGACCCATACAATTTATTTTTGGCTATTGCTACAAACATACCCCAGCGACTTAAGACTGGTTTTGTGGTCCAGGGTCACATATATAATTTTTAATTTAGATTTCTGTTTCAACTAAATGCTGCAAAGCAGCAGTCATGCTCTAGTCCTCAGTGTCACATGATTCTTCAGAAATTACACATTAAAAAAATGTTTATTTCTATGGATTTAAACATTCTTGGAAATATTTGTTGAAAGTTCTGTTATAATGCTACTCTGTGTATTCATCACCTGTCTAATAAATCGCATTACATATTAAAGCGAATTTGGTGTTTTATGTTCTCGACAAAATAAACCCGGAAATTGAGGGTGTATGGCGTCAATGACAAGGGACAGGACACTAATTAATATTGTTTATTTCTCTGGTTTTAAACATTCTTGGAAACATTTGGGATAATATAAGTAGCCTATACAAGTCAGCAAAATATATAACACTGTTCTAGTGGTTTTTAATTAAAAAAAAACTGTAGCACTTTATTTTACAGTCCATGAAAACCGATGTTTGTTTACAGGAGCAAAGGAAGCAAAGTTTCCTTACTTTAGCAAAGGAAAACCAATCTCCTCTTGGCCATTTATCAAAATCCTCCAACATTTTTCTTTACAAATCCTCGTTTTGTACCTCTAATTTGTAACCGTTGTTTCGTTTCGGTTTCTCCACTGCACGTCCGCGTTCGTCAGTTCTGAGCAGCGAATGCGACAACATCATACATCATCTGCCTAGAGCTGCTTCCGAGTACGACTGTAGCTAGATTAAAGTGATAATAAAATTTTGAATATTGATATTTTTTTCTACAAAAATGATGCATCGATTCTCTACAGGAGACATTTATATACCCCCCGGAGCCGTATGAAACACTTTTTATTACGATAGATGCAATTAATTGGACTTGGATTGGACTTGAAACCCACCCACTGCCATGATCATGCTTGGGAGATCCAGAACAATTGTTAATATAACTCTGATTGGATTTGTCTGAAAGAGGAAGTTATATACACCTAGGATGCCTGGAGGGTGAGTAAATAATAGGCTAATTTTCATTTTTGGGTGAACTAACCCCTTAAAATGCACTTTTAGGGAAAAAAGTAAAGCTGTCACTGGGCTGGCACCTTTTCAAAAGGTGTCGTGCTTGTCTCTCATTAGCAATCACTCCAGCGGCCTCGTTTCGCTTCCACGGCATTCATTCCCACCCTGTTTTGTACAGTGATGTTATTAAATCTTTAATACAATAGCTCATCTATGCACATGATTTCTTCCCTATCTTGTCTGGCTGTGGGGATGAAGTCGACAACTCCCATAATGGCGTCATCAAACTACGCCTTTGATCCTTTGTTTGATTTGAATATGCGCCCTCTAGTGGCAAAAATTACATACTGTGCTTTTAATATGTTGATTTTGGTGCTCAATTATTACTATCATCAAAACTAAAAACAGTTTTGCTGCTTAATATTCTTGTGGAAATCATGATGCTTGTTTTCTCAGTAATCTTAAAAGAACAACTCTGATTTAAATCAGAGATCTCTTAAAATAAATTATATTAAAAATCTAAAATTTGAAATGTCTTTACTGTCACATTTGATCAATTTATGTCATCCTTATCACTTCAATGCATCCATTACACTTTTAAAAGCCCATGAGCATCTCAATCCCAATATCATTTTCAAATATCAATAGATAGATTTAGTGGTAAAATGCATTATTACACCAGTTGACATATGTCAAATATATACATCAACATACCAAATACTGACATATGTGCGGTAAATTAGGATATGGTCTGATGCCTGTTATTGTTCTTGTAGGAACATCACCTTCTGTTATGAGAGACTGTTTTAAAAGTTAGCCAGGTAAAAACTGAACAGATGCAGACGTGACTAAAAACTGATTCATTTTTATTTTTTTTCTTTAAAAAATATCCTGCAGAAATAAACAGTTGAAGCAGTCATGTGTGGAACTTTTTAAAGAAGACAAGCTGTTGTTCCAGTGATTTTCAATGCAGCAATTGTGCTGCGGAACACTGACCTTGAAAATCAGAACATCAGTAGTGGCCTTTACATGGATCCTGTTCTGTCTAAGCCTCTTCCAGACTGAATGCCATGGCCACAGGGCTTTTAAGGATTTGTGCCACCTCCACAAAAGCAAATGTAGTAGTATGATAAGACATGGCTGCTCTAAACAAAATGTGGGTGTCACGTCTGACAGGAGGGTATAAATGTCCACATGATTCGAGGTTAAGTGATTTTGTCTCAGCGAAACTCCAGCAGGTAAGACTGACATGAACTTTATATTAGTAGTTCGACTTCAGTTTGATAACTGTTTTTTTTTACCTGTTTTAAATTTATTAATCTTAGTTACTCAACTAAGAATCATTTAGTCAATTTTTTGTTTATGTCCAGCCTACGTGAACTAGTTTTCTGTGCTCTGGGTTAGCTTATTCAGTTCTTTTAAAAAAGACAATTTCTTAAGCAATAAATCCCAAGAAATGCATTCACATTGTAACCCCGAGATGGACACAAAATGCAGTGCCAATACTTTATCTGCTGCAGTACCTGTGTTTGATTAGCTGCACACTTTCGCATTGATTCCCAGATGAGGATGCGCTTCGTTGTTATGGTGATGCTGTTGCCAGCGCTAATGAGGGCAGGATCAGAATGCAGGTCCAGCTGTCGGCTCACCAATATCTCCATTACGGTGGAAAGTGAGGAATGTGGCAGCTGCATCACTATTGACACCACTGCCTGTGCCGGGCTCTGCAAAACACAGGTAGAATTAAGTAAAATTCTTGTAACCTTTCCTTTAAAATGGATTTGTGCACATTATATATGGATCTATACATAGACATTTTCACCAGCTATTACTCTAGTCTTCAGTGTCACATGATCCTTCAGTAATTATTTTAATATGCTGATATGGTTTTTAATAAACTGGTAAAAAACTGAACAGGTTTTTATCACCTTTCAACTGATTAAAAGACGATCTGACCACTCACAAAAAAACCGGGCAGGAGAGAAGATTGAAAGAATATACAAACAAGATACATTCTGGTGTTTATTCATGTTTATTTTGTGCTATAACTAGTAAAGAGGAAGAGATGATCGGTTTATGTGCTGCTTGAATAAGGCACTACAGCGATCTGTCATGACCAGTGTTGGGCAAAGTTACTTTTAAATATAATGCATTACAAAATTGCGTTACTCCCTAAAAAAATAGCTAACTGCATTACTTAGTTACTTTTTAATGGAAAGTAATGTGTTACATTACTTTTGCGTTACTTTTTCTCATTCTGATGTAAAGTTACTTTTATTCAACCAGCAAGTTTTTTTTTTTGACCGGAAATGACACAGGCCCAAAAGATAATAAGACAATGTCCAAAGGCATCATTGTGGAAAAAAATTACTTATCTTTTATTTACATTTGAACAAAAAAGTGTCATGTCCAAAATATTCATACCCTTCTCAGTAATCAATAGAAAAGCCTTTTTTTGTGTGTGGCTATAACAGCAATCAAACGCTTCCTATAATTGACCAGCTTTTTGTATGTCTCCACTGGTATTTTAACCCATTCATCTTTTGCAATGAGCTCCAATTCTTTCAGGTTGGAGGGTCTCCTTGCCATCACCCTGATCTTTAGCTCCCTCCACAGATTCTCAATTTGATTTAAGTCAGGACTCTGGCTGGGCCACTGCAAACCGTTAATGTTTTGTCTGCTAAATATTTCTTCACCAGTTTTGCTGTGTTTTTTGGGTCGTTGTTGTGCTGAAATGTCCACTGGTGCCCAAGGCCCAGTTTCTCTGCAGACTGCCTGATGTTGTTGTTGAGAATTTTGATGTATTGCTCCTTTTACTTGATGGTGATTCTTTTTTTACCTCTTTCACTATCCTCCTGGCCAACACAGGTGTCACTTTTGGCTTCCGACCACGTCCTCTGAGATTTTTCACAGTGCGAAACGTCTTGTATTTTTTAATAATACTTTGCACTGTAGCCACAGGAACTTCAAAACATTTAGATATGGTCTTATAGCCCTTTCCTGACTTGTGAGCAGCCACAATGCGCAGCCGCAGGTCCTCAGTGAGCTCCTTTGTCTTAGCCATGACTGTCCACAAACCAACAGCAGAGAGATTCTGTCTTTCACCTGTTGAGTTGATTAAAACAGCTGTTCCCAATGAATCAGGGTAATTAGGATGCTTTAGAACTGCTTGGACTATTTGGAATGGTATAGAACTTTGGATTTTCCAATAGACTGTGACAGTTTGCAAAGGGTATGAATAATTTTGGACATGCCACTTTTTGTTCAAATGTAAATAAAAGCTGAGAAATAGTTTTTTTTTCCACAATGATGCCTCTTGTACATCGTCTTATTATCTTTTGGGAGAAGCCTGTGTCATTTCCGGTCAAAAAAAAAAACTTGCTGGTTGAATAAAAGTAACTTTAAATCAGAATTTGCCAGGGTTATGAATAATTTCGGCCTTGACTGTTTGTCAAATAACTTGGATGCCCCAAATATTAAATATGTTAAATGAATAAAACATTGTACACTAATCTATTTTAATGTTGCTGTGGGACAATGTGAGAGACACCTTCCTGGGGCTAAATATCACGTTATTGGAGTCGCTTCAACCCGTGGACATGTAAAACATCCCACAGATAAAAATAAGATATTGTTTGAAACTGCAAAGGCTCTGTTTTTCTTTGTGTTCTTTGTGCTCTTACCTCAGTAGAAGAACGCAACGTGATGTGATGCGCAGCTTTGCTGTTAGTAACGCCATTTATTTATATTGACGTTATTCCTATCACTAACTGACGTTACTTCTTTGAAAGCGTAACTCAGATATTTTCTTGTAAATTAAAAAGTAATGATTTACTTCACTAGTTACTCAAAAGTAATTTGATTGAGTTAATCAAAAGTAATTTGATTGCGTAATTTACCCCAACACTGGTCACAACACGTTAAAATGACACAAAACGGTATTTATTTATCTTGTTTGAATTTCTTACAAAATAGTAAAATTAATAACCTTATAAATGTCTTTACGAACACTGACCAAATAAATGCACCATTGCTGAATAAAAGTATTAATTCCTTTTTTTATTATTAAAATCTTACCCCAAACTTTTGAATTATAGGTTTTCACAAAAATATGAAACAGCAAAACTGTTTTCAACAAGGATAGTAAGAAATGTTTCTTGAGCACCAAATCAGCAATTTAGACTTCCGATGGATCACTGATGGACTGATGGACACTGAAGACTTAAGTAATGGATGCTGAAAACCAGCTTTGCCATCACAGGAATACATTACGTTTTCCAATATAGCAAAAAAGTGATTTTAAATGGTCACAATATTACTGTATTTTTGATCAAATGCAGCCTTAGTAAGCATAAGAGAGTCATAAAAAATTGAATATATGGAAGAGTGGGTCTTAATTTCTTTCTCTAAATATATATGCAAAATTTTTATTATTTATTATTATTATTTATATGACATTTTTATTTATATTCATTCTTCCTCTTGCACCAGAACTAAAATACTTTACATTTTGACAGGACAGAGTTTATCGTAGCGCAATGATGCAGTACTACCAGAACACCTGTAACTTCCGAGAATGGACCTACGAGACCTATGAGTTTAAAGGCTGCCCTGCCGGGGCCGACTCTGTTTTCACCTACCCAGTGGCCCTCAGCTGTGAGTGCAGCATGTGTAACTCTGACATCACAGACTGTGGAGTTCTCAGCCACCAGATGACCAGCTGCAATGCACATTAGACAAGGAAACCAAACCCCGCTCTGAAACATCTGAAAGCCTGTTGTACAATTCTGAATATTTCATATTAAATGTAAATTGCATAATGGAATAAAACAAATATGAAACATTTTCATATTATTTGTAAGCATCAATAAATATAACACAGCAAGAACCCATTAAAGGCAAAATATAATTAATTTTTAAATCAGTATATAAAATATGATATGTTTATGGAATATTCTGTGGGCTCTAGTGTTGATAATTGCAGTCAGGCACAAACTGCAGCATTAAAACAGCTCTCACATAGCGTAAACAGAACTCATTTCCTGTGATAAACCATCTGCTCCCAAGCGCTTATACACACAGACACGTTAATTTTGCTCGTGAAATTGGTGCGTTTTTACCAGAGCTTATAATTGTTCTTCTGAGACCAACTGTAAAAATTTCTCTCAGTGAGGATGCTCTCCCTGATATGCTGAGCAAACTCACTGAAACCGTACTACATTTACATAATCAAATTAGTAATGAATCAACATGAATATCAAAGAGTTTTCGGAAAAAGGAGCAATCTCTTACATATAAATAGAGAAATGGGTTAGGGCACATCACAAAGAGCCTTTAATACTCATGTAGAAACAAGAGACGCTGCATCATTACAGATGCTCTTTAAGCTTCTACAAATAAGAACATGCATGACTTACAGTTGCTTTGAAGTAAAAACTTTACAAGGTTAATGAGAAACCAATCATCTCTGTGTACATATATGCATGTGTGTATAATTTTTTATGTTGGCATATTGCAAACACTTTTCAAAAATTAAATAGTTAATCAGAATTTTATTAAATTAATTGATTTATGTAACTGGCAGAAATTCACTACTATAACTCAAGGCTGTATGTTATGGCAGTAAAAGGTTTACTCTTGCCTTACATTGCTGTATCAATGCTTCATCTTTAAAACTGCACAGCCAATTATTTGCACTGGAAAACGCTTCACCCAGGCGTAGTTTTCATTAGATAAACTGCCTGTCTAGCTGTGAATGTTTTGAAAATCATCAAAATCTGCCTCATTTGAGTTCTTTTGCAATACATTATCCCCGCTTCAAGTCAACTTTCTTGCTGTTTGTACATTCTTATTGTTGTGCCGCTACAAGGCAAACTGGGCCTATGACAGATTGTTCTTCATCTTGACATCCTTGCTCCTAGCACTGCAACACGAGGTGGAGTGCCCTGAATGTGCAGGCTGAGACAAATGGGCCAATTAGAAAAACATCTTAGACAATATCTAATAGATGATATCGCCAAACAAATACTAAAGTTCCCTGCAGTAAACCAACAGGTTTCTGGATAACACCATAGTCGGTTTAAAGAGTAAATAAAAGAGCTAAAATGTGTGCTTGTTTTAAATAAAATATCCACCTTTTTCTTTTATGGGTCTGGCTTCCAGTCTTATCCACATCCAGCTATTTTTTGAAGCAGGTTCTTCATATGAGGGTCCTTCAAATTGAAGCCAGGTTTAGCTGTACAAAAGAGCTTGTTTTGCTGCTAGAGATTGTAATTAGTCTTACCATATTATCGAATGAAACTTAAATACATTTTAGATTAGTCAATGTGCAGCTTGTATAGCAGTATAGATTTACTGTCCTCTGAAAATAACTCAACATACAGCCATTATTGTCAAAATAGCTGGCAACAGAAGTGAGTACACCCTAAGTGACAACAGCAGTATGTTGTTTAACCATGCAAAGCCACTTGTCCTATTCATCGTGTTTATGTTTTTATCTGCTTGACGGGACCATACAAAGTTGTGTATCATGTATTAGAGTAGTTAAAAGTAGGTTCTTTAAGTACAATTCTCTCATACTGACCACTGGATGTTCAACATGGCATCTCATGGCGAAGAACTCTCTGATGATTTGAGAATTAGAATTGTTGCTCTCCACAAAAATGGCCAATGCTATTAGAGGTTCAGTAATACCCTGAAACCGAGTTACAATACTCTATCATACAGAGGTTTTCCAAGATGGGTTTCAGGAACAGGCCTTGCAAGGGTTGATCAACGAAGTTGAGTACTCGTTCTGTGCATCAGGTGCAGAACCTGGCTTCAAAAAAACAGATGCATGATTGCTGCCAGCATTGCTTTACAGGTTGCAGAAGTAGAAGGTCAGCTTGTCGGTGCTCAGACCATAGCCGCAGACTGCAACAAGTCGGTTTGCATAGGCGTTGTTCCAGAAGGAAGCCTCATCTGAAGCAGGCTCACAAGAAAACCCGCAAACAGTTTGCTGAAGACAACCTGTGCAAGAGAACAAATTACTAAAAGTCCTGTGGTCTGATGAGACTATAAGATAAACTTGTTTGGCTCAGATGGTGTCCAGCATGTGTGGTGATGCCCTGGTGAGGAGTACCAAGAAAATTCTGCATCATGGTCTGGGGCTGCATAAGTGCTGCTGGTACTGGGGAGCTGCAGTTTATTGAGGGGAAACATGGATTCCATCATGTACTGTACATTCTGAAGCAGAACATGAAGTTCTGCTTCAGAAGTTTCCCTACAGAAACTAGGCTGAACGGCAGTTTTCCAACATGATAACGATCCCAAACACACCACCAAGATGACAACTGCCTTGCTGAGGTGATGGGTGGCCAAGTATGTCTCCAGACCTGAACCCTATTAAGCACCTGTGGGGCATCCTCAAGCGTAAGGTGAAGAAGCACCATGTGTCTAATGTCCAGCAGCTACGTGAAGAGTGTAAGAGGATCCCAACAACAACCTGTGCAGCTCTAGTCAATTCCATGCCCAGGATGATTAAGGTAGTGCCAGATAACAATGGTGCTAACACACATTGACACTTTTGACAAGTTCACTTAGGGTGTACTCACTTTTGTTGCCAGCTATTTTTACAATAATGGCTGTATGTTGAGTAATTTTCAGGGGGTTACTCTAAAATATATCCAAGTTTCATTTCTATAGTATTGTCCCTTAATAAGATATACTAAAATGGTTGCTGAAATGTGAGAGGTGTACTCACTTTTGTGACATACTGTAGGTTAAAATATAATATTTGTAAAACCTTTGAATAAGCACTTGGCACTGCTTATATTCAGATTTTATTTTTGTAATTGTAACAGCTACAGCATTACAGCATAACTGAACAAGTAGAAATGCTGGAAGCTTTACAGAAAGCATGTGAAAGCATGGAAAAACAAAAACATGAGACAACATTCTTTATTAAACTTAGCATTTAAAAAAATAAACAATACACCAAATGAACGAAGTACTTCTGCAATGTCCATATACCAAGTCAGTATAAATCTTGTATGCTCAGAAGCAGAAGTAGTGTCGTCTCCTTGGTTTTCCAGCAAGTTAGCTAATTTGCAAACTTGTTACGAATGATTTCTCCGCCCTCTACCTCCACCTGCTCGTACAACCACTTCCGGTCACACCGGCACTCCACACCGCACTTCCGTGAGCCGCACTCGGGACATGGATAGAAGCAACCCATGCAGTCCACATCCAGACAATCACACAGATCCCTTCCACACGAGATCAACAGGCCTTTGCTGTCATAGACTTTACTCTTAAGAGACAAGCTCTGTCTGCAGAGACAAGAAAGATGGCAAAAAATTAGAAATGTTAATCCAAGCTTAGTGTTTATTTCAATACTTCAGACACCATATCAAACTCTTTGAATACACTTGCAATAAATTAACTGAAACCATGATTATACTTTAATCTTTTATATAAATGAGGTGATGTATTCATGAGTTTGAGAAACTAGAAAGACAGGTACCTGTCACCTATCGAGAGCTTTCCTGCACGTCTCCGGTCATTCATACCTCTGCCCTGTAATAAAGAATAATAATAATAAAAAAAATAAATAAATGTCTGACTGATGACATTACAAATGTAAAAGTAGTCAGCTATACTGTAGCTGTTCCTTTTTAATGCCACCAATTATTTTAGGTACCAATGCTTTGGCATTCTTAATGTTGGCATTTTGCAGACACTTTTCTATGGAACTTTGTTTTATATATGTACAATGGCGTTTTAGTGCAATGTTATAAAATACAAAAAAATTAAAATTACGAGATTAAAGTAATAACATTTTAAGAATAAAGTCAAAATTTTGAGAACAAAGTAAAATTGTTTTGAGGATAAAGTCGAAATGTTTCAGGAATAAAGTTGAAATGTTTTGAGAATAATGACGAAATTACAAGAATAAAGTCGAAATGTTTCAAGAATAAAGTCAAAATTACAAGAATTAAATTGTAGCAATTGAAGTTATAATACAGGGGTCACCACACTCGGTCCTGGAGGGCAGGTGTCCCTACAGAGTTTAGCTCCAACCCTAATCAAACACACCTGAACCAGCTAATCAAGGTCTTAATAGGTATACTTGAAACTTCTAGGCAGCTGTGTTGAGGCAAGTTGGAGCTAAACTCTACAGGACACCGGCCCTCCAGGATCAAGTTTGGTGACCCTTGTTATAATATCTTGAGAGTATAGCCTGTGCATGCAAATGTCTCAAATTGGGAGCACTGGGAGAAGTTGCCAGGCCATAATTTTGTTCAGTTTTATCAAGAAATACAAATTCTAAATGTGCTCCCAATCTGGGCCGTCTGCCTATGCAACAGAATAGAATATACTCTCAAAATATTATAACTTCAATCTCGTAATTTTTACAAATTCTCGTAGGTTTGACTTTATTCTCAAAATATTTTGATACTTTATATTATAAAATATTTGGATACTAAATATTTTTTATACTTTATTCTAGAAACACTTCTAATTTATTCTTGAAACATTTAAACTTTATTGTTGTAATCTTCGGGGGTTGTGACTTTTTCCCCTTGCAATTCTAAATTCTGAGTTTGTATCTCAATTGCCTTTTTTATTCAGTGGTGAAACAGTGACAACAAAAACCCGAACTGAAAGAAGTAAACTCAGAAATAAGAAAAAAAAAAAGTCAAGAGAGAGATGTAAACATGACCGTTTTTATTTTTGTTTTTAAAATTAATTTTATTGTTATTTCATGGTAAAAAAAACAGACTTCTATACTTTTCAGTAATGAAATGGTTTTTCAGAATTTCATTTGATTACTACATTTACAAATACCAGAAAAAAACTACTATAACTTAAGATCTTGGTTAATGACAAAAATAGGTTTAATCTAGTCTTACGTTGTTAGACATTAAAAAAAAATTATCAGTGCTATGCAGCTTTATCTTTACAATTGCTTTGCCACTGGAAAACAGATTCATGCAGGCTTAGTTTTCATTAGATAAACTGCCAGAAAATCATCAAATCTGCCTCACCTTTTTTGCAATTCATTATCCCTGCTTCACCTTTGATGCTGTTTTTATGCACTATTGCTGTGAAAATCAACATATCTACAGACTTGTATTTAAAAGGTGTTTGGTCACAAAGTTTGTCAAAGTTAGAGTTGCTCTAATCACATACAGCAAATCTGAAAATGAGATTTTTCTCCATGAGATTAAACACCAATAAGAAAAAGTGTGAGACATGTTAATGACCTGCAGAGAAGCTAAAATGAGACTAAAGTAAGTGTTAGTAATTGCATATTCAGCAGTGTATGTGTTACCTTCAGGCTAGAGTCTCTTATAGGCTGTCTTCTGTCCTTTGTGATTTGTTTGGCTCTGTCTCTATCAGAAAGCGAACCAAACCGACTGGAATCACTTGCATCCTTTGCCACTAATCCTCCTCTGTTTTTCCGTAACTCAATCTGGAAGCAATAAATAAACACCATGAATAAAACAATGAGTGGGATTGCATTGCTGAAGCAGTTACATTGATGTTTTTGAATTGGACAAGAAGAATAACTTTACTAAGTGCAAAGACACACACCTTTGAGCCATCTCCTCCAGAGTTTGCAAAAATAGTTGGCACGGCATCCTCTCTGAGAAACAGTTTTCCATTGTAGTCACGGAAGCAGTCAGGCTGGAAATGCTCCGAACACAAACAGGAGTTCTGAGTGGGAATAAAGTTCTTTCTCCCAAGGTTTCGTACCCATTGCTCAGCTAGCTGAGGCTTGCTGATTGGAAACCTGAAAAGAGAGACAGTAAAGGCAGCTGCAACTCTATTAGTTACTGTTACTTTAAATACAGTTTATCTAGACATGCATCTTTTATTGTAAAATTAGCAACCTGTGCAAACCAGATTTAAAAGATCTTTTTTGTGGCAACACAACACAAGCATGTTAATTATGTTATGATATTAATTATGTTGTAATATCCTTATCTGCTGCTATGAGTATTAAACTGAAGAGGATCACAGACAAAGACGACGCATCACAATAAGCAAGATATAACGTACTATTTTAGGTATATTACATTTTCGACTAGTTGCATGTTAACTAGGAAACCTCTTTCTGTTAGTTCAGCGTATTGGTTAGAAAAATATACAGCAACTCGTGCACATATAAACAGTGAAGCCTTAAACAAAGCTCAAGTGTGTCCTAAACTGCTATTATGTTCGTGCTTAACGTTAACGTTACCTGTAGAATCTGATCTCTGAGCCTTTGGCAAATCGGTTTGAACAATCAATAGCTGAACAGGAGATCGGCATGGTTTTGTATTCGAATTAAACACGTAAAAGAATCTGTTATTGGTCCACACGAACTAAAATCATTTTCAAAGGCAGTACCGCGGGAGCAGCAAAACGCAGATGTTGTTAACTGCGCATGCGCTGTTATTTCGTCACAGTCACACATGGAGATCCATTTAGTTTCAATGGAGATCACGTAGTATTTTCTAAGTGAGTAGCGTCAATATTTGAAAGCCAAAGCAACACTTTTTTTTCCTTAAGAGCACTAGCTTCAAAAATAAACAAATGGAAAATAAAATAAAAAAGAAGTAAAGATATAACTTTTATTTTGAAATAAGTCGTAACCGGAAGTTAATCAAAATTTCCTCTGTGTTTTGTAGTATCCACATGGATCCGGAACAGTAGTGGAATGCACAAAGGAGGTTCTGAATGGATTACTTCGAGAAGGATTTAGTTGATGCGCTTAAAGACATTGTCAAGGCTGGAAACTGGCAGTGTGTGGGAGACAAATCTAAATTTAAGTCACCATGCACGAAGTAAGCGCCTGTCATTGTGTAAATGCACACACAAATATATGGTGCTCTTAACTGAAACAAGAATATTCTGTAAAACACGTAACTTTTTAGAAATTAGACTTAAAAAGGGTAACTCAATGTATTTTTAAAATAGATTTAGACATGGGGTGTTAAAATGCATTTTTAAAGGCTGGAAAAAGTATAGAAATTCAGTGGGGTCCAAAAGTGAGACCACTTGCATGTTTTGAAGAATGAATAAATATGGATATTTATAGTTTTACTGAGAAAATTCATGTCATTATATTTTAATATTTCTTTATATACACTACTTACAACAGTAAGATTATTAATGTTTTTTTTTTTTAAATAAGTCTCTTCTGCTCACCAAGCCTGCATTTATTTGATCCAAAGTACAGCAAAAACAGTAACATTTTTGAAAGATTTTTACTATTTAAAATAACTGCTGTCTATTTGAAAAAATATGTAAATGTAATTTTTTCCTGTGATTTCAAAGCTGAATTTTAGCATCATTACTCCAGTCACATGATCCTTCAGAAATCAGAAATATTCTGATTTGCTGCTCAAAAACAGTTATTATTATTATTATTATTATGTTGAAAACAGTTGAGTAGATTTTTTGTTTCTTTGATGAACAGAAAGTTCAGAAGAACAGCATTTATCTGAAATTGTGACATCATAAATGTCTTTATCATCATTTTGATTCATTTAAAGCATCCTTGCTTAATAAAAGCATTAAGTAATTTCTATAATTTCTTTTTATACTTAATCCAGGCTTTTGAATGGTATAGTGTATAATGTTATAAAAGCTTTTTATTTCAGATACATTCAGATTTTTGAATGTGAAAAAAAAAACGGTTTTAAATATTTAATAATAATAATAATAATAATAATAAGTGTTTCTTAAACAGCAAATCAGCATATTAGAATGAATTCTTAAGGATCATGTGACACTAACTGAAGACTGGAGTAATGATGCTAAAAATGTAGATTTGATCACAGGAATAAATTACATTTTTAAATATTTTCAAATAGAAAACAGTTATTTTAAATAGTAAAAATATTTTACAATATTACATTTTTTTCTGTACTTTGAATCAAATAAACGCAGGCTTGGTGAGCAGAAGAGACTTAAAAAAAAACAAAAAATCGTACTTTTCAAAACTTTTGACTGATAGTGTATACACTTCAACCTATTTTCTGAAAATATAAGTAATAATAATAACAATATTTTTAAGGTTTTACTCTGATGATGGAGAGCATATAGTCCTGGTGCATACAAAGGATGATAAATTCTGGGCTATGGATTCATCTTGCCCACATGAAGGTTAGTTGCCCTTCTATACAAAACAATGTTATGCAAAACTTGATATAGTTGTCTCTTTAGTCCATTCTCACCATCTTGACCTCATTTTGGCTTTCCTCACAAGCTTTGTTTGCACAAAGAGTTTTGAGAGAAAACTCTTTCTCGATGGTGGTTTGATATAACTTCAACCTCCTAGTCATTCCAAACATATGTGACCCTGGACCACAAAACCAGTCATAAGGTTAAATTTGACTATAAATAAACTGAATAAATAAGCTTTCTATTGATGTATGGTTTGTTAGGATAGGACAATATTTGGCCGAGATACAGCTATTTGAAATCAGAAATCTGAGGATGCAAAAAAATCAAAAAGACTGAGAAAATCACCTTTAAAGTTGTCCAAATTAGGTTCTTAACAATGCATATTACAAATCAAAAATTACATTTTGATATGTTTACAGTAGGAATTTTACAAAAAATCTTCATGGAACATGAACTTTACTTAATTTCTTAATGATTTTTGACATAAAAGAAAAATCAAAAATTTTGACCCATGCAATGTATTTTTGGCTATTGCTACAAATATACCCCAGCGACTTAAGACTGGTTTTGTGGTCCAGGGTCACATATGTGAATTTATTTCTTCTGTCAAAACAAAAGAACATATTTTGTAAAATATTAGTAACCAAACAGTATTGTTGACCATTGACCATCAACTCCTCAAAATATCTTATTTTACATTCGACAAAAGAAAGAAAGTCATACTATTCAAGGTTTTATCTAGCACATGTGAAATGAGGCCAACTTAAAAAAATATTTTTTACAAACATTACAAGTTAATTGTGGGTATTTGAAAATATCATGTAACTGTGATACAGTAAAATATGTGACCCTGGACCACAAAACCAGTCTTAAGTCGCTGGGGTATATTTGTAGCAATAGCCAAAAATACATTGTATGGGTCAAAATTATTGATTTTTCTTTTATGCCAAAAATCATTAGGAAATTAAGTAAAGATCATGTTCCATAAAGATATTTTGTAAAATTCCTACTATAAATATATCAAAATGTAATTTTTGATTAGTAATATGCATTGTTAAGAACTTAATCTGGGGAACTTTAAAGGTGATTTTCTCAGTATTTTGATTTTTTTGCATCCTCAGATTCCAGATTTTCAAATAAATGTATCTCGGCCAAATATTGTCCTATCCTAACAAACCATACATCAATAGAAAGCTTATTTATTGAGCTTTCATATGATGTGTACATCTCAGTTTTGTAAAATTTAACCTTATGACTGGTTTTGTGGTCCAGGGTCACATATAATAGTTGTTTTAATATCTGAATATAATGATCCATTACTTAACAGGGGGCCCACTTGAGCAAGGTGATATTGAGGATCTGGGCAATGGAAAACTGGCACTGATTTGCCCATGGCATTACTTTGATTTCTGCCTTGAAACTGGTTCCTCTTCCACTGGACTGCAGGCAAGTTATCATTGTCCGTGTTAAAGTAATAGTTCACCTAAAAAAATGTACTCACCCTGTATTTTCACTTTTGGCTGAACTATACCTTTAATGTATAGTGATTATAGATGCCAGCATTCTTTATATGTCTCTTATTATTGTAACCAGAACCAAGTGTATGATGTCCATGTACTAGATGGAAAAGTGTATATAAATACCCAGAACACACTGTCCCTCTGTCCCATCCCAGCGACAAAAATAACCCACCAAGGTGAGCAATGACAGACTCCAAAAATATGATTTGTGAGTATGACATGCACAGTGTATGCTTATGCTGTATTTCTTGCAGAGAGTTTGCCTGTGGAAATAAATTCCTCAGAAAACACACTTTGCATGTGGGCTACCAAAATCCTTCAGACCCCGGACCCACAAGAAAAGGTTTGGAAATATCCTGGAAGTATCCATACAGTGATTGAATAAACTGTATCATGTCATCTTAGCTTGTTTGTTTGTCTGTGTTGTGTAGGTTTCATTGACCAAGACAGTGCAAGAGAACTGGAACAGTGGGAAAATAACCGAAAGTGGAGAGGCCAGCCCTCCTGCACAACCCAACAGAAAAGATAATCTGACTGTTGTAGAGCCTGGAAAAATCAAACGGGGCAAAGGTGGCACACTGGTAAACTTTCAGTTAGACACTTTTTTGCTTTTTTAGTCGGAAGTTAAACAATAATTAGATAAAAGTAAAAATGCTTTTTGTTCCAACAGGCAAGTAGGATTGCTTTACTGCACTCTCTTGCTAATATAGAGCAGTGGGCGATAGATCTGTCCTGGGATGTGATAGCAAGATTCTCCACATTTAGATTGAGCAATGGTGAGCCTTTACCTCGCCAGTTCTTTGATGACTTTGTCAAAGTAGCAGGAGATGAAGCTAAGGTTTGTATATACATGTTTATACCTTTCATTTATTTAAGATAAATGCTAACTAAATAACCTATGTTAATTTGACGTCAACTTCTCCTGCAGCATTATCAGTTACTAGAGCAAAGGATTATGGAACTTGGCAGCTTCTTTGGTGCTTTACCAGTCCACAACGGTCAGTGTTTTCATGTGTTTGTTTTTTTGGTCTTAAAGGGATCACCCATCTTAAAGTTCACCCAAAAATGAAAATTCCCTCATTAATTATTTATCTTTATGCCATTTCAAGCTTATAAGACCTTCTTTCTAGCCTGGCAAGCCAGACCCACATAAATGTAGGGTCTGGGCACTCTCCATAGACAGGGCTCAACCGGAGGGGTGGGATAAACGGTTGTCTTTCAAACTCCTCTCCACGCAATAGGATAGCGCTACAACCAATCAGAGACTTAGTCGGTCAGGTGACGTAGTCAGAGCGACGAAGATTTTTAACAAAAATCAGTGCACTGTGCAGTCTGTCAGCTAAATAATAGACATAGATGGGCACTAAACCTTTAAAAGTAAACAAAAACATGCACAGACAAATCCAAATTACACCCTGCGGCTCGTGACGATACACTGATGTCCTAAGACACGAAACGATCGGTTTTTGCAAGAAAATGAACAGTATTTATATAATTTTCTTTTTACCTTTGATACACATCCACATCCATCTGTCATGAGCACGAGTTTAGCATATCTATGATTCGACTCGTCACATGTGAACGCGCTTTGATGTAGTATACGCAAACACCGAAAGGGGAAATATGTAAAAAAAAGTCCAGGATGAGTTTGCGCAAGCAAACGTAATCTTTTTCAGCTTTAAATGGGTTTGAACAACCAGGACAAGCGCAAGTAATTACCATTTTGAATAGCAGCTATATCCACAATCTCTTGTGCTGTGTAAACAATGAGTGTCGTATACACGCCACAGATCGCTTCCGGTGTTTGCGTATTCTACACCACAGCGCGTTCAGATGTAACGAGCTCCTGCTCAGGACACATGGACGTGGCTGTGTATCAAAAGTAAAAAAATATATAAATACTGTTCAGTTTTCCACGCTTAATTCACGGAACCAGGAATTCATGTCTGACTGAATTTATGGTCGCAGTTCAGTCGTCATCATGTTAAGCCCGCCCACCGACTCGTGATTGGCCCGGTACATCTTGGATTTTTCGGAAATTTAAGTGAATTGAGAGTAACTAGACTGACCTTAGAAGCAAATGTAATTTGCTGCCGCTAGGGGCGCGTCTAGATTCTAGGCTACCTTCTTTCATCTTCGAAACACAAATTAAGATTTTAAGAGCTTTCTGACCCTGCATAGACAGCAACTCATCAGCCTTCATTTTTTCACATTTTATGTTGCTGCCTTATGTTAAACTGCTTTAAATGACTTTTTTCCCACATCAGTCTACACTCCATACACCATAATGACAAAGCAGTTTTTTAATATCTTCGCAAATTTATTAAAACTAAAAAACTAAAATGATTGCATAAGTATTCAAACCATACTGTCTAGGACAGTTGAAATTTTGTTCATGAGCATTCATATGTGACCCTGGACCACAAAACCAGTCATAAGGTTACATTTTACAAAACTGAGATATATACATAAATAAGCTTTCTATTGATGTATGGTTTGTTAGGATAGGACAATATTTGGCCGAGATACATCTATTTGAAAATCTGAAATCTAAGGGTGCAAAAAATCAAAATACTGAGAAAATCACCTTTAAAGTTGTCCAAATTAAGTTCTTAGCAATGCATATTACTAATCAAAAATTACATTTTGATAGGTTTACAGTAGGAATTTTACAAAAAATCTTCATGGAACATGATCTTTACTTAATTTCCTAATGATTTTTGACATAAAAGAAAAATCAATAATTTTGACCCATACAATGTATTTTTGGCTATTTCTACAAATATACCCCAGCGACTTAAGACTGGTTTTGTGGTCCAGGGTCACATATTGCTTGTAGATGTTACTACACTTCGAGTGGAGTTAACCTGTGGCAAATTCAATTGAATAGGTATGATTGCATCAAGCCACACATCTGGGGAAGTGTTCAGAAAAAATTACCCTTAACAGAAGAAATTTGAAACAACCAGGACTCTTCCTAGAGCTGGCCTCCTGGCCAAATTGAGCAATTGATGGAGAAGGGTCTTGGTTAGAGTGCTTACCAAGATCCTGACTCTAGTTGAGCTCCACAATTATATGTGGAGATAGGAGAAACCTACAGAAGGACAAACTTTACTGCAACACTCCACCAATCTGGGCTTTATGGCGGTGTGGCCAAACTCAATTCTCTCCTCAGTGAAGAGGAAGACACATGAAAACACACTTGGAATTAGCAAAAAAGCACCTGAAGGACCCTCAGACTGTGAGAAACAAGATTCTCTGGTCTAATGAACCTCAAATCTTAAATCCAAGCATTATGTTTGAAGGAAAACAGGCACTGCTGATCACCTGCAGAGTACCATCCCAAAAGTAAAGTGTGCTGGTAACAGCCTCATGCTGTGGGGCTGTTTTTCAGCGGCAGGAACTGAGGGACTTGAGGCCGTAAAGGTACATCAGCTAAGTACTGTGTTCTAACTTATTCAATGAATACTTATTTTAGTTTTTTTTTTATAAACATATTTCCAAAGTTGAGACAATTCTGTTTTTGCTTTGTCATAATGGTGTATGGACTGTAGATTGATGTGGAGAAAAAGTAATTTAAAGCAGTTTAACGTAAAGCTGCAGCATAAATTGTGAAAAAAAGTTAAGGGGTGTGAATACTTTTGCAAGGCACTGTAAGTGATGTTAGAGATTCAAATATTTGTCTTTTTTCTTTTCAAAAGGTTTATGGCAGTCAGCAACAGATACTTCTCATGACCTTTTGGCAAGGCTAGCTATAGTGCACATGGTCCACGAAGCCAGGTAGAACACATCATGTGTGTCAGAATCTGTTATTTTCATGTATGCATCTGAAAAATATCTATTTAGTTGTATTTTTGCATGGTTTTTACACAGAGGTTTAGATGTGCACCCTCAGACTCTGTCCCGGTTTGCTGCTCAGGGAGACAAAAGCTCAGTGAAGGTGTTGGAGGTGATTTATGCTGATGAGATCACACATGTGGCTGCAGGGCTGAGGTGGTTCACATACATATGCTCTAAAGAAGGATGGGTATGAGATCCAACAACTGTTTTTTTTTTTTTAACTGTGTAACAGTACAATTAAAATGGGGGTAAAAGTTCACTGTAAATGACTGAGAGTGAATTATTTCATCATAAAATCATATTTTATTTTTTTAAAACACACCTGTTTGCTAACTTGATTTGCTAATGCAAATAGGTATGAAATTGAAATGCTTATATGTGACCCTGGACCACAAAACCAGTCATTAGTAGCATGGGTATATTTGTAGCAGTGGCCAACAATACATTGTAGAGGTCAAAATGATCAGAAAAGATCATGTCCCATTAAGATATTTAGTACATTTCCTACTGTAAATATACCAACACTTAATTTTTGATTAGTAATATACCTTGCTAAGAACTTTATATGGACAACTTTACAGGCGATTTTCTCAATATTTAGATTTTTTGCACCCTCAGCTTCCAGATTTTCAAATAGTTGTATTTCAGCCAAATATTGTCCTATTCTAACAAACCATACATCAGTGGAAAGCTTAGAAAAGCTTTATTTAGCTTTCATGATGTATTAATCTCAATTTTAAGAATTTGACCCTTATGGCTGGTTTTGTGGTCCAGGGTCAGTAGTCTTTGAAAGTCTTAAGTCTGTTTCCTAGCTTGAAATCTTTATATATATATATATATATATATATATATATATTTCAGGATTCTTTGAAAACGTTCCATGAATTGGTAAAGTTGCATTTCAAAGGCTTTTTGAAGCCTCCGTTCAATACAGAGGGAAGGAAGACAGCAGGAATGACAGAAGAGGTATACAAACCATTGTTGAATTTCTGCAGAATTAACCTGTTTTTTTTATTTGTTTGTTTGTTTGACTGCGTGACTTAAACCAAATTAAAATCTTTTTTATAATGATCTCCCTCTTTACCTACAGTGGTATGTTCCTCTTGTCAAGCCCTCCAGCTCACAGAAGACCTCCTGATTGGACTTATTTTCATCCAAAAAGAGGAACCCTGTTTGGGATTCTGAAAAAAGGACTTTGAATGTAAAGTGTGCTTGCATGATCATCGGATGAACCCTAAGAGTGAAGAAATCACAGAACGGATTTGTGAATCCAGAAATATGTGCATTCAGTATTTTCCAACAGTAATCACTATTTAATGGTTCTTTTTCATTCTTGTTTAAGAAATGCAATTTAATCAGTGAGCTTTCATTTTATGATATTTTATTTAAACACATTACTGGACAAATAAACATCTTTAAATATTGTTTTTAGCAGTTCATTGGTTTTGCTGACAGGGGGCGCTGAGAGGTTGTTTTGCTTTCAGCTGAGGTGTTTGCAAGGGATGCGGTTTACACTGCTGAGAAGTAGTATTTTCAGAATGTTTTTTGAGAAGTTTTTCATATTTAGTTTGAATATTTTTTTAGGGTGTTATATATAAATTATCATTTAAATTTTTTTTTAAACTTAATCCAAATGCGGAAAAGCAAGCACATTCAAAATAACGGCTATAGTAGGCCTACTTTATTTGTTAGGTATTTTTCATCAGATTAAGTAACAAAACTGGCATACTAAACGATGTCTAATGAAGGTATGTGGCCTGAAATTTCATGTGTTTGGTGAAAACACCATTAAAAAATCCAGTGTACCAACTTCGTATTAAATTTAAGTTGAAAACTGTAAACTCATTTAAAGCATGTTGTGTGTTGGGTCTGTTCTGTGTTCACTCAGATTTTCCCAGAGGCTCTGATTCTTATTTTTAAGGTTATATTTAAACAATTGCAGTGAGTCATTATACCGCTGAGAAATTACCCCGAAGTATGATACAGCCTTTTGAACAAATGGTTTACAGCAAACACGCTGCTCACTTTTTCTATTGGCAATTAATGTTTATTCGTCTTGCTTTTATAAAGATGTTTCTTTTTGTTCAGATGGAATGTAATGCTGAGAGAAAGACAGTACAAACATGAGCATAGAATCAGTCTGTGTGTGTGTGTGTGTGTGTGTGTGTGTGTGTGTGTGTGTGTGTGTGTGTGTGTGTGTGTGTTACCCAGACGTGACAGAGTTTTCCGTGCTGTGTGAGCCTGTGTCATTGGTTTTCACTTCTGCTTTTTGTATTTTTGAGATTTTTTTTCCATCATGCGTGGTGGTGAAGTTTGCAACTGTCTTTAACTCAAGAATAGCTTTTTGTCTAATTTTTTAAATCTACCCACTTTGGTCATTCTATCTGCTCTTTAAATTTATCCCTTCCACATATATACACTATACAGACGTATAGTCCTGCATTACAAAAGCTACTGAAATATAAAGGACTTAAAGTTTCCTTCATTAATGCAAAGGTGAATAATAAAAAAGGAATGTAAAATAAAATCATAAGTTCTGGTCCATTTTGCAATTTGCTGTTTTCATACAGTAAAAAGGTTCTTTTTTTTTTTTTTCTCCAAGTCTTTTACTTGCTTTTTTTACATGTAAATCTTCCTTTCTGTGTGGCTCTTCCCAAGTACCTCTCCACTGAACTGGTAGGTGAGTTTTTTCTTGATCTTCCTGACTTC
Organism: Garra rufa; assembly: GCF_049309525.1. Lineage (NCBI taxonomy): Eukaryota > Metazoa > Chordata > Actinopteri > Cypriniformes > Cyprinidae > Garra > Garra rufa. The sequence goes on along the minus strand of NC_133363.1, from coordinate 41,422,737 downwards.
TCCCGTCTTGCCATAGTTTCTCAGCGCCCTAGCCATCTTCTGGTAGGTCATCTTTTTGCGGTTTCCCTTCTGTACGCCCCAGCGGTGCGCTAAAGCCTCTTTGTGCTTGGAAGAGAACTGGAATGTTCCTTTTTCTCGGTCAACCCACCAGATGCTGTCCTTCATGTCACCATTTCGCAGTAGGTCCAGCAGGAACTGATACAAGCGAATTTTCTTCTTGTTACCTTGAAAAACAAAGGAAGTAAACACCTACATCTAGATTCTAGAAGACAAAATCAACAGGTAGTGGGTTTGGATCGCTTATCCGCTTTCCATAGATCACTATGGTTTTGTCCTTATAAGGTCTTAGCATTTGTCCTTACCATGCTCTCCTCCTGTTGTTGATGTAATGTGGTCTCTCATACACTCCTCATCAGACACCTCTAATGGAGGACTGCGACTGCCAGGGTCATCGTCATCCGAGCTGCGCTGGAGAGGAGACGGCTGTACACTGTGAGGGTAACACACAGATGCCCGTGGCAAATATGTCACCTGTGAAGACATGAATGCATAATTTTCAGACAGCACACAAAAAATAGAGGCTCCAATTAGAATTGACTAATTGAAAATTTCATTGTATCACTAGAAAGCAGAAAGAACTCAGAGCTTTATTCACCAAGTGTTCACCAAGACACGGAAGATCATGTAGAACTTCCAATGCTGACACTTAAAGTCTATATAGCAAGTATTTCTTGATAAGAGCCATTTAAGAATCCTTATTTTGATGGGGGAATTCTTGCTAAAGTCACATGTTCAGTTAAATGGCACAAATAAAATGAGAGCTATACATGAGGAAACCATGTCTGTGCCATCAGGTGGTCTGAAATGTGTCATCTGGAGATTTCAGCCTTGTTCAAGATTAAGAAAGAGGAACTTTACATTTTTATGTATTGCCGATATAACTGCAGTGAAACTAAAAGATGCAGAATATTTTGTGGTTATTTCTACAGGAATGGCATCTATAGACGAGTATGGATGGATAGTATGCATACAGATAGATGAAAGAACAAAAAATGTTAAGAAAAGTATCTAAAAAAAGTCAGTTTTTTTCAGTTAAACCGCTTCACTGTAAAAAAGCCCTTACAAAAACCCAAAGTGTCAAGGATCGCAGCAGTCTCATGCGATTGCACACACAGTGCTGGGGTAGCAATTTCTTGTGACTTGACAATTGAAAAGTCGGATGACTTGAGGACAGTGTCCTCAAACACACATGATAGTCATACTATTTTGAAATTTTCATTCAAAATAGTATGCTGTGGATTTGTTACACCCTTATTTGGTGCAGGGCCTCAGAGGTCAGGTAGTTACTGTGCATTTAGGCCCTTAATGACGTGTATTAACGTACATTTCTGCAGTTAACACTTTTCAGCTTGCTAGAGAGATACTCATCTGCTCAGCTAAGAAAGCAGCATTGCTCTCCTCAAATAGTTAAATATGTACACGCAAGGCTTAAATGCAAAAAAGCTGTCATTGCTTATGGTTTGAGGTGTAAATAACTAATCTACAGATTAACTGTTAACTGAATTCACAGAACAGCCCCTACAAAAATGACCATGGTGACTGCAGTTTCCGCCAAAAATAACAGTTATTGTCGTGGCTCAGCATTAAATTGTGGTTGCCTAGCATTAGTCGCACAAACGTCATCAAAAAAAAAAAAAAAAAAACCTGTTTAAAGGAGATCTCATAATTTATTATGGTTTTAGTAGTGACATTCGCTTTAATAACTTTTATTATGGCAGCAACTATGATTACCATGGTAAATTACTACAGTCAAAATTTACAATATTTATGGAAAAGAAAATATGTGATCAAAACCAGTCTTAAGCAGCACAAGATATTTGTAGCAATAGCCAAAAATACATTGTATGGGTTAAAATGATCGATTTTTCTTTTTTTGCCAAAATCATTAGGATATTAAGTAAAGATCATGCTTCATGAAGATATTTTGTACATTTCCTACCGTAAATATGTCAAAACTTCATTTTTGATTAGTATGCATTGCTAAGAACTTCATTTGGACAACGTTTAACTTTTAACTTTTTTGCACTTTCAGATTTTGCATTTTCAGGTTATTTAATCAGCTTTCATGATGATGTATAAATCTAATTTTCAAAAAATTGACCCTTATGACTGGTTTTGTGGTCCAGGGTCACATATGTGACAAGTAAAGTAGGTTAGGTAATGTTACACTACCGTTCAAATGTATGATTTTATTTTTGTCTTAATGGTTTTATTCAGCTAGGATACAATCAATTGATCAAAAATCGATAAATACATTTTTAATATTACAAAGATTTATATTTCATTTGCACTTTTTATTCACCAAAGAATTATGAGGAAAAAACATGGTTTAAGGCTTCCACATTTAAAATATAAAGCAGCACAGCTGTTTTTGACATTGATAATAATAAGAAATGTTTCCTGAGCACCGAATCTACATATTATAATGATTTCTGAAGGATCATGTGACACAGAAGACTGAAGAAATGGCTCCGGAAAAATCAGCTTTGCCATCGCAAAAATAAATAGCATTTTAAAACATAATAAAATATGACAATATGAATGTTTTACTGTAGTTTTGATCAGCATAAAAAAATCATTAAAAATAGTTATTACAAAATTAGCTAAAACCCAGAACTTTTTTTTCTCTGAGCATCATGCACCTTCCATCGAGACTGAGCCCTTATGACAGGCAGTATATCAGACTGATCTCTGCTTCCTCCTACAAGGACGTCTACAAAGGAAAAGCTTTCTTTTGCGATAGAATTTTTGGTTAGAGCCTTCCTTCAAGATCCAACCAAAGGAAGGGAAATCAATCACTGCGTTATGCGTAAGAGATCTTCAATGATCGCTTTCAAGAGGTTCTCTTTGATTTTTTACCCACAGAACAGTCAATATACATGTATATCCTCTTTTTTGTTCAAATATCTGCAAAACTAGACCAAAAGGTCGAGAAAACAGACCTTGTTTTTTAAATCAAAGATGATGCAGATTCTAGAATGTATTTTCTACAAGTTAATAAATGAATAAGGGTTGAATTACATTATGGTTTCTGTATAATGCTAACATCTCATGTATGTTTTTTGTGTGTGCGCAAAATGTTCAAACCGTCTTCAAGCTGTAACATTTGCGCACTTGTATGTTAGTGTCACAATAAAGAGTGGTTTTGTTTGTGTAAGTGGGGCTGTTCTGTGTAATGGCAGTTGATGAGTGTGCAGACTGCAGTTACAGTGACAGTGTTGAGTTTTGGTCAGGATAAGGCTTAGTTGAGCAATAGCTTGGGCACAGATGCTTTCTACAGCCTCCTAACCAGCATCAACACCCACTTGTGTCACGAAGCACCAGATAAATTTAACCAAAAGGTATTAAACCCAGTTTTATAGAAACACAAGCAAGATTTCTTTGTTCCCAAATGTCTCCTGCACTGTATGCAACAAAATGGTTACTTTTCATCACTAATAATGTGACCAGACATTAAAACATTTAAGAAAATGAACGTGATGTGGGTATTTAATAGATAATTCATGTCTCACCTGTTGAGGGGGCAGAGTGAGGTGATGCCCGGTCAGGCCTGGGTCGATAAAATGGCCGGCCTCAACTTCTGGGAAGCGATGCACATTCGTTGAATGTAGTGGCTGTACGCTCTGTAGCTCTGTGAAGTGGCTCTCTGGCAGGTTCTCGAAATCCACCGGATGGACATGATGTGTATTAAAATCCCAAGCGTGATCTAGACAAGGACAGTGAAGTTGAAACGGAGGGTCAGCAGAAAGCATCTTTTAACAAGCTAAAGAAACATGACAATACGTCACATGCTCTTTTTGTTAGCAGGTACCAGCAACTGATAAATCAACCATGTCACGTTATTCTGTCCGTCAATTCAATCGCATGCAAGAAATTACATTTACTTTCTCACTGTAAGCCCTGGGACCTTGAGTGTCAACCAGTTTCCTGTTCACACCACCATTTCCTTTGCAGTTTTTGAATAGCCTCAAGCATGTTTTTTTTTTTATTACCATTGTATTTAACGGTTAGATTTTTTTTTATTTATCTGTTTTGAGTCTTATCACCATGCAACAGAAAATATTCTACAGCATGTGTCACTTTTCATTTTCAGTAATTATCCACACATAAACACTGTACATACTAGCGTAAACGGTACATTTTCTGGAGAAACATATGTATACATTCCTCTTGTGAACAGGAATAGTTGTTACATAAATGTTTGACAAGTCTTGAGAAAAAGAAAAGAAAAATCTACACGGCATTTCTTTACTGCTGTAAACCGAAACTCAGAACTGTTTTCGGTTTCTCTGCCATTTAACTTCTTCGAAAATCAGCACATAGCTGTCTGAGTAAATAACACAAAGGTCTAACCAAAGGTCACTATAAAACGGAATCAAAAATGATTCTCAGAGTCTAAAACAGTAACAAAACGCAATACCCAGCCTCAAAGACAGAAACCGCTGCCACTGTTTAACATGCTATTTCAGACGCCTACATAGCTAAATTGCAATATTGTCTCATTTTGGACAGAAACCCTTGGGGATATTTGTCGTTCTACGTCTGTAGTTTTCTTGCCTGTCAGAACGAGGCATCTGTTTCCTGCTTTGTGCTAGGTCACTCGCCCGGTTCCACACGCTCGCTCTCCTAACGTCCCCTTACAGTTCAGTCCCAGCTGCCCTGGGTGTGATTTGATCCGTTAACTTAATATAACAAGGTGCTGTTTGCATGGGCCTCTTTAGGTGTTATAACACTTAAGTGTTTTGTTTGCAGGGGGTCAGTAATATCTATGAAACTGATTACATGTAAGAAGACACCTTAAAAAATGCAGGCCATGTAGTCATTTTGCTTAACAAGGTTCTGAAGGGGAAAAAAAAAATCTGTGGTTAAGGGGAAATATTGAAGTTGTTACATTTAAATACATGTGTTCATCCTGAGTAACATTTTTGGTCAATTGTTGGTTTATAAAATCTGATTTAAGGGTTTTAATTTTGACTATTGTTTGATTAATTTTTTCTGGATGACTTTTATTTTGGTATCACCTGTTTATAATAATGACATTGGGAAGTGAAAGGAGTGAAAGCTGAGAGACAACAGCTATCAACACCATTTTTTAAACAGATATATATTTTCTAAGCCTAACTTTGAATAATAATGTAGTTACATTAGTGTATCAATTAACAAAAGCTGTTTATGGAAAGATTAGATTTAGAGTAAAAAGCCAACACCTTTTGATTGTTTAGATATCTTACAACAAGCAATAACTTAAAATACAAACTCACCATTCTGGCTGTCGTCAATGATATACTGATACTCCATTGGTGCTCGATACATCTCTGATTCGAACATTTCCTCTGTTTGCTGCTAAGCAAATAGATAAGAGACAAAGAGTAACCAGTTTGAATGACTTAAGCCAATAGAAAAAAATAAAAATACACTGTACCATATAGAAAAAGCCTCACATCTTTGGTTAAAACTGCCCAGTAATCTTTTTGTACAGACGGTGTCTGTGACATCCAGCCAGTCCAGGTTACTCTCTCTCTACTCTCTTCTTTCTATGTAGAAATTATGATTATTATACATTTTGGAGAACAATTTATTATTTTTGTCATTACACTGATGTAAATCATAGCCTTGTTACAATAAACATACCAGTACATGTTGGCTATAATGAAAGATGTGTATTCATTAACATTCTGTAATATCCAAACCCAAATGAATGAACTAAACTGTCAAAAAATCACTAATTGATCCACTACACATGAATAAAGAGGTTTAAAACCAGCTGAATCTCAACAGATTGTCGTTCTGAAGTGGTTGGCACAAGATCGTATGCGTCTTGACACTAACTGTTTTACATTTCTAAAAAATACACAATAAAATGTACAAATCATTCTAAGGATATAAAAGACTGACTGATGTCAAACAGAAATATTACAAAAAAAGATCCAGCTGTTCTTTCGGTTACTAGTACGTCCACAATGGCAAGTGGTAATGTTGCTTGACACATTGACAGCAATTTAACAAAAAGTGCATTGTGTATGCATCTATTAACAGCAACGGCATTATATTAGGAACGTTTAGTAAATAAACAAAAATACTCACGGGTGGGATGATGTACCCCTCCATTCTGTACGGATGCAGCATGGGTTCCTCGCCGCCTGACACTCGATCTGCAACTCTGATGCTTTCTCAAGGGCTTTCAAAACTGTCCCCGTACCATTGCTCAACTCTGCTAAATTTCCTCTTACCAAATGAAACCAATGATCTAACTCGCGCACCTTATCACGCGGGGGGCCTCAAAGGTATCCAAAGGCCCAAAAAAGAAGCCAACCAGAGATACACTGCAGAGGGCAAGCTACCCTGGCAGTGGCCGTAGAAAAGGGACAGAGTTTCTGTTTGTTACTTCTTTATTTTTGGGGTGTGTGGGTAAGTGTGTGTGCATTCGCTGGAGGTTCCTGATTTTAGGGTAATGGCAGGTGGGGATTTTATCTTTGCAGTTAGAATAGGCGTAAAGTGTCACCTCCCCCAATGGCCAATCAGAGACAGCTCAGCTGACCGTTCTTCTTCCTGTCCACCTCCATGGTGCTTGTTGTTCTATAGAAAGTCCTTAATACAGGATGAAAATACACAAACATTGGTGCCATCTTTGGAAATGTAACATATTATGTAAAAACCCTCCTAGACTTTACTTAATTAAAAAGCCCTTCGTATTTTTTAGAGAATAGATTTTTTTGTCTAGTGAAACCATGAGTGAATAAGATAAATCTGAGAACAAATATATCACAAATAAAAATGAAGCCTATTTATATTTAGACACCCAATACACTTACAAAACTAACAGATTCATAAATAAACCAGGAATATAAAACAGTGTATCACATCTTGGAGTCTGTGTTTCAGCCTCATGATGGCTGCAGACAGAGCATCTACTAAAAGATAAGATGGCTGATGGTGTTGCATTTCCTATCTGCATCAGTACATGCTGGGAGAGGAGATACAACATCCTGAATGACAATGATGAAATCTTCTATCTTTATCAAACTTTCCACCTGTCTCAAACATTCTGTCTGTCTTTCTTCTACACTATCGTAAAAATCACTTACAAAGATGAAACTTGCATACAGTACTCGTGCATACATAAACAGTTCACAGCTTACAGTTTACAGCGAATGCTTTGAAATAGCCCAAAATGTTTAGTGTTCTGAATACAGTGCATTAGGAAATGCTATTTAGTCTCGTCATCTACTGTACCGCATGCCTAACTTATCACAAAGCTAAGCTGCAACATGTAGATAAAGATAAAAATGTTATATATAACAAAAGATTGTACTTTTTGAGCATTTATCTCGGTGACTGTTTGAATTCATGCTTCTTCATTCTATATACAGGATTCTTTTTAACTGCAAAAGATTGTGTTCGTTTTTATATTTAACTCTTGTGCGACCTTTTGGACATTTTTTGTCCATTTCAGGTTTGTTTTTTGCTTTAAGTGTGTCTGTGTTAATGCCAACTGCATCAATCTTGGCTCAGGTGTGTAATTTTATTGAAATGTTAATATTTCACCCTCATTTCCTTCAAAAAAATCTATTTTACCCTCCGTACAAAAAAATACTCACACTCAGGACCTTAAGGACAAAAATGTCCACATTGAAACCCATTAAAACTGCAATTTTTAACCCAGGGCCATTTGACTATAAAATGATGCAATATTTGCTAATAGGCATTCATTCTATCGGCAAGGCTTCAAATTTTAAATTTTTACCATTTTTTACTAGATTGTGCCATTTTTTCAAATTTGGCATATAAAAGAAATACTCACTTTTTTGTGTTTTCTGCTTATGCATATTATAGTCTATTATAGAGTCAATTGGTAAAATAATGCAGCTATAATTGTGTGGGTATGTTGGTAAGGATGTCAGAGTGTGGTTTGCATGTGTTTGCTGAAAATTTTATGGGTGTAATTAGTTTGAAAGAAATTATATTGTACTGGCATTCAAAAATCCCACTCCATGTATATGAGTCATTGGGCCATGTCAAAACTATGAATAAGGTCAAAGAAGGTTAATGAGCTTTTAGGATTTTTCTTTTTCACCCAAACACACATTTTAATCCTTGATTGCACTTTTTCATTTGTTATTGTTTTTGTACAGAGATAAAAGGTGAGCTTGAATTTGATGTAGAAGTTCAGAAGCCCCTAAACACATTGTTTTTGTTTTCACCACAAGAAAATGCTGATTGTGTAGTCTGGTAGATTTTATACAAAGTTTGAGTGTTCGCACAGCCCAGACAGGTGTTCGCAAAAGCAAAACCTATACATATTTGGTGCTTGAGGTCTTGGTCATTTCATTTCTTGCAAGATGAAGAGACGTTACTCAGCAGAGGAAGCTCTGGAGCTAGAGTTTCCCACTGACAGTGAGCATTATGTAAACAAACCAGCTTTTAAAGCATTACAGTTCTGAAAATGAATGAACGTTTGGTAATTATGAATAGAAGAGATACTGATAAAAAAAACAACAGTCAGTGAAAGTGGAAAAAAATATTAATATATAGCATTTCTATGACAGTTTTTTGACATGGCCTTTTTTGTCCATTATGGCCCTAAGTGTTAGTTTTTTGTTTTTTTAATCTGACACTACATAAAAAATATAAATGCCTCAAAATGAATGTTGTTGTTCTTCACTGACGCACCCAAGAAGCTAATAAGCAAAAAAAAAAAATCTGCTTATCATTTAGTATATGGAAATTAACTACTATTTTTCATTTTTTCATAAAAAAAACCCACCTGTGGCATTAAGTAAACAAACCAGCATTTAAAGGGTTAAAATTCTGAAAATGAATGAATGTTTGGTATCTATGGATAGAACAGATCCTGGTTAAAAAATCGACATCAGTGAAAGTGGAAAAAAATATTAATAAATCATATTTTTATGACAGTTTTTGACGTGGACATTTTTGTCCATTTTGCACCTATGTGTAACTTTTTTTTTTTGAACGCACAAGGGTTAAAGTGGCCAAAACCATATGGGCAAATCACATGATAAACCCCCCCCCCCCCCTTAGTGATTAGCTTTGAGTTTATGTATAATAGTATTTCTGTACCATACATTGGATGATCATGTTTGCACGTTGTCCCAATTTAATTACCGATACTGTAAGTTTCCTAATGTTTCAAGGTGATTTATTATTGTTTTATTTACAATTATTAGATTGTAGTATTAAAAAAGTATATGTATATGTACTGTTTAACCTATATACAAACTGATTAATCAATCGGTAATATAATTCATCCAACTTTATATTTTGCCACAACTTGTGCCTTTAAATTTAAAGCATATATGTACTTAGTGTCTTTTTAAAAAAAAGTGAGAGATTATTGCCAATCATCGTCTAGATGCAAACACGATCATTCTGTCAGCTTGCTTGTAGTGACCTATAAGATGACTACTGATATGCTATTATCACACAGACACTTATGTATAAATGACTGCACATATTTTGCCTCCAAATAGGAGTGGTTTCTTTGTTGTCTTTGGTCAAAGATTTAACCTTTGGCAGGTTACTGAGGAATAGATTTAATTGAATAATTAAACACATTGGGTGGAACACTTTAAAATAAGATTCTGTATAATATTACGTATGCAATAGCTTGCATGACATTTGCAGCATTTAATACATTTAAATACACATTTTTATAAATATTACTTAATCTATTACAAAAAGTAAGTAACATTAACCTAGATTAATAAAATGCTGTAAAAAATGTTAATTACTTATCTAATGTTAAAATCTAGAACTTCATTGCAAATTGTTACCAAGTGAGTAATGCTGATTGGACGATGAAATGCAACTTTAGCTTAATAATTTATTTTTGTTTAACACTGTGATTCTCTCACTCACTTTCACACATTAAAATTCATGGAATCGAGAGAACAAATTAGGTTTGTGTGCAATTTCCTCTTCTCTGCTACCATCATCTTGTTTAGTGTTGAGCGTGCGCAAAGTATTTCTCGGATGAGTGCCAGATCTGAATGGCGAGTTCAAGATTTGAATGCTTGATGACTTATTTTCTGGTCTGATTTTCAAGCAAAGTATGCATGAGACTTCAGAAATATAATATGATTTAAATGAACTAATCACATAGAACTTTAAAGTGCTTTTGAAGCTCAAAATTTACAATTATTATCCCTAATCTTTGAAAAAAATATTTCATACACTGTAAAAAAAAAAAGTTTTTTCACTTTAAAATAATTTGTTACCCCACTGACTAAAATATTCCAGTTGTCACTTAAATTAACATTAAGTAACTTAAAATTTCAAGTTGACTAAACACATTTTTTTTAAGTCAGCTGGGTAACAAATTATTTTTAGTTGAAACAACTTTTTTTTTTACATAGATTAAAAATGGTTTGGAACACTATACAGAATTTCTGTATGCTTTGCAGAATGTTTGTTTCTGCAAAGCAGCATTACTTTTTATTTAAAAATTAGTTTTAGAATATTGTAGGTCAATACTGAGTAATTTTTTTGTATAATTACGACATTTTAATTGCTTACTTTCCAGATACAGTACAAACACTATACCTTCTTCCATTTGTTTAGCATGCACTAAACACTTTTGGGAATCTTGCGTTCAGCATATTGCTGTATTTCTAAATAAAGTTTCAATGTTTTTAAAACTGCTATTGTATTTGCTTCGTTTCACCACGATTCAAGCTGTCTAAACCACAGAGCTTACTGCGGCCCTGGTGCGACACACAGCTGCCTGCACACCCGGCAAAAACTGATGACTTTCGCTGTTTTCTTTATATATTAATACACACTGCATGTGTTGCAGCGACTTCAGCAGTCTATTTTCTCCAACGCTATTTCAAGAGGTGCACACAAATGTTTAAACACATATGTGAAAATGTCTTTTCTTCTTTTTTTGATGAAAACAATGCAGTCTTTTGCTATTTTATATTCACAGCCCCACAGACGCTTACTTGTGAAGAGATTTATACAAACTTTTATATGACCAGGCTTTGCAATTTCCACAAATAGTCAACATTTTCATTTTCATGTAACAGAAATTTAAATAATCTGGCTCATACTCCAATTTGCTGCTGGCTCTTCATTAGTGTTTAAGGCATTTGACTATGTTTAGCTCTAGTGCCCCATTCCACCCACACTGTCTTTCCTCATCCGCTCAACGTCAGCTCCTTTAGCTCTTGCTTCATTCTCCCTGCCAGTCTTAGCATGGCGCAACTGCGGGAAAGCTGTGAATGTGTTGCTTAAACCTGCACACCCTTTCCAGCATAGTGTAACCGACTGCTTAAAAGAGTGTTGCTCATCTAAAAATGATAGCAAAGGATAAACTGACTAGAGTTTACATGTAATAGTATTTGGGTTTACCAATATTTGAAAATTCACTTTCACATTGTGTGAAACCTGCAAAAAAAATATTGTTTTTTTTTTAGCCAGAGTTGTTTTGAACCTCATTTATTTAATTTGTATAAGCAAAATCATTGAAAAATGTTTCAAAATATCTTACTTTGTGTTCTACAGAAGAAAGAAAGCCATACAGGTTTGGAATAAATTGAATGTGAGAAAATGATGACAGATTTATCAATTGTGGGAACTATTCATATCTCATAGGATGCATTTACAGCCTATTATGTCTGCTGGAAGCATGCTTATGTAAGGCCCTATTATATTCCTGATTGAAAAAAATCAGGTAGAAAGTGAGACAAATTTCACTTCTCAATTTCAGTCATCTGAATAAAGAGATTTTTGCGTCTTTCTCAGGCATGGGTGTAGATTATGACCTATACATTTTATTTGTGTATTTACTGCTAGACATATCATGTGTACAACTGTTATAGAAATATCCAGGCAAGTCCCTTAATTTTAAATACATCAATTAACCTGAGATATCATAGAATGGAGAACTGTAGACACCTTTAGAGACACCAAAAGGAGCACAGTGTTATCGGTGGTAGATTATCAGTCCCTTCTTATGTGATAAGTGATAATCTCACCATTTGATCAACTTTCTTGTTGGTCGATAAAGGTCTTGCATGTCTTGACTTCAAGAAAGTCTGTTGTTTTAAAACAACACCCTCGCACAGACCCACACAAATAAAGCAACCCACTCTGGGTATCAGAGAGAAAAGCAGAAGTAGGAGGCTTCTGTCAGATTCAGTTCCTGTAAAAGGCAAGTGAATGGCTTGATGAGGACCTTCAGAGGCCTTAACAGAGTCACTGAGTGAAGCAGACGTATATGCAGAAACATAATTACCTCACCACGTTATGTTATTTGCATACACGCATGTACAATGCATAATCTCTTGACAGGAGAATGAACTCAGAGGTTTGAAATCTGTGGAAATGTAAATGATCCGGAAATTTTTCTCCACAGATCTAAATGTGGGCCTGCCATTGTAAGTCACATGCTGGTCAACAGTATTCATGTACAAGGTGCATGTGCAATAGTTGTTTATGGTTCATTGATTTAGAATGAGATACACATGCATACATTTAACCCATGAATGTGCTAAAGTTGAGCAGCAAATTTGGCCAAGTCAAAAGAGCTCTCACAAACGCTATAGAGACATGGCTATATGAAAGTCGAAGGCTACATTTTCAAGACACTAAAAGTTCCTAGAGACACAGAGAGCAGCCTTATTCGTAAGTTTAAAATGTGCTGTAGCAGATAACCTTAGAGGGCACTGAAGAAAAAGAAGAACACCGCCCTCACAGTCAAACATGGAGGTGGACCAGTCTTGTTATGGGGGTTCTTTGCTGTTATATAAAGTGGACATCATGAACTCTTTAAAGCAGCGGTTCTCAATTCCAGGACTGGAATTGAGAACCACTGCTTTAAGGTCTCAGGCTATTTTGACAAAGACTGGTATGATTGTCCTGCTGGAAAATTAGTTAACTTCCAGAATAAAAAATTTCCTGATAATTTACTCTTATGTCATCCAAGATGTTCAAATCTTTCTTTCTTCAGTTTAAAAGTAATTAAGTTTTTTGAGGAAAACATTTCAGGATTTTTCTCCACATAGTGGACTTCAATGGGGACCAACAGGCTGAAGGTCCAAATTGCAGTTTCAATGCAGCTTCAAAGAGCTCAACACGATCACAGCCGTAGAATAAGTGTCTTATCTAGTGAAACAAACGTCATTTTCTAAAAAAAAATAATAATAAAAAGTTATATACTTTTTAACCACAAACACTCATCTTGGACTAGCTCTCCGATCACATTGGAAATGTCTTGCGTGATTAGCTCTTTTTCTGTGTACTTCGGTTTAAAAAGTTAGAGTAGGGCGGAAGAATAAAATTTTCTCCTCCAACTTCAAAATCTTTTTCATGTACGCTTTGTGAACACTGGGTCGGTACTTCCAAATGACTACGTAATGTGTGAGGTTGGGCTGGTGCAAGATGAGCATTTGTGATTAAAAAGTATATACATTTTAGTTTGTTTCTTTTAGGAAATGACTGATTGTTTCGCTACACTGTAAAAAAAAAGTTAGTTGTTTCAACTTAAGATTCTTTTAAGTCTGATAAATTCAACCAAGAAAAACTTAGATTTTTGAGTTATCTCAACAAGTTCAATCCAGATAAGTTAACTTTACTCAAAATGTTAAGTTGTGATAACTAATTGGCGCAATCATTTTTTACAGTGTAGATAAGACCCTTATACCTCGGCTGGGATCATGTAGAGCCTGAAACAGCAATTTGGACGTTCAACCCCTGGGTCTAAATGAAGTCCACTACATGGAGAAAAATCCTACAATGTTTTTCTCATAAACTTTAATTTCTTTTAGACTGAAGAAAGAAAGACAGGAACATCTTAGATGACATGGGGGTGAGTCAATTATCAGGATTTGTTTTACTCTGGAAGTGAACTAATCCTGAAATACTTTTTTTTTTTATTTTACTAGATTTTAAGTGGCAACACCAGTCAGTGATCTGAAAGCTTTTTCAAGCAAGGGATGGGCTAAGATTCCAGTAGGTCTCAGAAGATCAGAAACAGTTAGAGGCAACATTTATTGGAGATTATAAAGTATAAAATATATATATTATATGTGTGTGTGGAAAGGCGTAATAATAAAGACATTAGACAGTAGACCAGGAAACACTGTGCAGTCATTTCTTTTGTGCAGCACGCATGGGGTGTTAATAACACATCATTCACACATCTGTCTGCTGTTCTATGCCTGTATATTTATGCATGTGTAATTTTCTTACATTTTAGCAGCTAACCTTTGAACATTTAGTAAGCACAATGAGTTTTACTTTGACATTATGTCAACTTTTTTTAATCAGTGTTTCAGTTGATTAACCAACATTGCAAGTTAAAATTTGATGCAAAAGACAGGCCATTTTGAATGTCTTCAACAAAAAATCAATTACAATATCTTACATAATATTGAGGCTTCTAGGGCAATACACAGGTTAAATGTTGGCCTAAGACTCAACTATAATAAGGTTCCTGGATAAGGTTTTTACTGTGCAAGTACTGTGACAGCTGTGGTATATGATGTGCATTCAGACTGCAAAAGTGAAGCACTTATTTAGCACAACTGAATGCAAGTCATAAAAGTGTAGATTGTAGCTAGTGCTGGCCAATATAACGTTTAAATGGTAAACCAGTTTGAATTACACACTATAATAGTTGAATAACTTTTAGAACTATTAATAATGCACAACTAATTATTTAACTGGACAGATAAACCAACTACAAACAGCTGTTAACAGAAGTGAGAAATGCTGAAGATGAACGCAAAGAGGAGAAAATGCATGAAATACTGGAAGAAAATCCTGTACTGAATTGAATACTGAATTGGGGGTGAGGGTTTATATGAATTGACTGTTTTCAGAAAAAAAATTATGGTGTTTTAGTTTAATTTTATCTCCATATAATGCATATTAATGTAGTATTTAAAAGCACAGTGCCCGATTTGTTTACAGCAGTAACCAAGGAAATGCTGTATTACTGCTGTTCCATAAGCGCCACCTGCTGTCAGAAAGAGAATATGTATTTTTATTCAGCCTATCTGATGTTTTTGTTTCATACAGATGTTTTATGTAGCATAATTTCACAAAACTAAGGCCAGACCATTCTGTTTTTGCTTTAAATTTTGAAATTATACAATCTAATTTACATCAAAAACTGCTCATACTACATGTAGCATGTTTGGTTGGATCATGTTTAAAATGCAGTGGTTCTGCAACCATTTCATGAACTCTGATTCATATGAAGGCATAGTCAGGGAAAAACCTGTGATAAACAGTGAAACCACCAGAATCCTAAAAAAACTGTGATACAGATTTTTGATCAAACAACCCAATTGTAGCAAATCATTTTTTACTGATACAAAAGCAGTGATATATTTTTTACGATATAATAAATCCAAGCCTTATGGTCTGTTTTATAATATTATTTACAAAAGGTTGCAAGGACCAGGATGACCCCAGATACCATGCTCTCTCTCTCACAGAGCAGATCAGTTCAGCTCGGTCTGTTCTTATGACCACACAGTATATTAAGAAAAACAGGAAGCCGTGTGGTGGATTGCAAAACTGCATGTTGTTAAATAATGACCTGCCTTGGCTGAAGTTTCACCAGATTGATGTCCACATGCTCATGTTGACATCGAGAAGAAGCTGTATCAAAATCCGTTGTGAGATGGCCACCTTAACCATACAGTACACTTACCAGCTTGTTAATTCAACTGCAATAACAATATAAAGCTGTTATAATGTCTAAAACATTGTTTTTTTTTCTGCCTACACTGATACAAATAATTTTGTGGTGAAGTAAATAATACATTAAAACAAATGTAATGTCTACATTAAATAATTGAGTTCAGGCAAGAATAAAAAAGTAAATTCAATATTAGTACTCAATTTAAGCTTGTAGAATTTAAAATTTGAACTTAAGTATATTTTACTTGCAGTTTTTTTTTTGTTTTTTTTTTTACAAAGATTGTTTAAATAAATATCAAAGTCATGATCCTGTTGTTCCCATCATGCACTTGGGCATGAATAATTAATAAGGTAAGTATTTTTTGCTGTTTTTGAGATGTATTTACACTCTTTTATGGTTACTTTTGTTGTTAGGTTAAGTAACTTGCTGCTTTTTAACATCTAGAGTTCATTTTCTACTCAAAATGAATCACTCATACTCAAAAACTATTCACTGATTGTCACCGTCATTGTGTATCATGTGCAAAGTGTTGAGGTTTCTGTGTTCATTTGGTTAGCAACTACGTTGAATCAACATATAACCTTAAAAACAATAAGGAGCCATCTACGTGCTTACGTATGTTTGTAAGTAAACCATGGCATGAAAAAATGCCATGCTTTAATGGCATTTTTTTCAGTGCTAAGATGTTTGAGTAAAGTTTACAAACCGTGGCTGAGTGAATTGTACTTGAGGACTGCTAAGTAAACTTAAAATAATTAATTAGAAATTACTCATCAAACTCTAACTGCCTGTTAAATGTACTTATTTCCTTTGCTAATTTTACTTAAATTAGTTAAGTAGATTTTACTCAATTCCATAATCTTTTCTTTAAAAAATTAGCAAAAATTTGCCAAATAAAAATTAAGCAAATTTACTTATTGGTTTTTTTTCAGTGTAAATAAATGATAGCTCCATTAATATTTTTTAAATTAAGAAGTATCAAGTCAAAACCATGAAAAATATTAACAGAAACAAGGCCTCAGAGTAACAGCGCTGACAGAGTAAACTTAAACACAAATGTATAACAGCTATTTCTTCAAAATATTTTTCATTTAACATATTATTGTACCCCAGTGGTAATAAGGGAAAACACTTCCTCTATTCTCTTTACAATGTAAAATGTACAATACATGTTATTGGTACAGTGCTGTGGAAAGTAGGTAAGGACTTTCATCTGTCCAAAAACTCAGAAAAGGTCTCAACATGCTTTTTATGCTATTACTACATTATTTATGTAGGTCTGATTGCAAAGAAATTTCAAGGAAAGTCTTCTAAATCACAGAATTCTTTGGGGAACTTGAAACTTCTCTAATTCTGCATGCAGTCTAGCACTTTGAGGTTCTTCTCCAGATTTTTCTCAGCCATTTTCTTTTCTTTTTATTTTAATTACTGCCACAAAATGAGCTTTCAATTTCTAAGGGCGTTTGTTTTTTGGGCCCAGCCTCACTGAAATCACAGAACTGAAAGTAGGCATATCAAACTGCCTGAGCCATACAGGGTCAAATTTATATAAGTGTTGTGGGTACGGATGCCTAGGAACACAAATTCTCAGATCTCTAAAAACTTTCTCGAAAAGGGAGCACCTGTTGGGAATGTAAAAGATATCTAACACCATGCAGTGGACCTGCCACAGAGTAGCCTTTATTTCCTGTCTGCAAGTAAGAGGAGGTTTTGGTGGCCTCCTCGTCTTTCACAATGACACAAACCAGGCCTCGGACAAGGGCAGCAGGGGAACATCCAAACCTCTCACTTCTTATTCCCAATTCCTCATTTTCCTCTTAACTCTGACTGCAGAACCAACAATCCTCCAGCAGATTATGGTCAAATAACTATTTATAGATATTTATAGACACACATATACATAGTCAACCATTATTGTACTGCTCTAGAGTGCATGAGTTCCTAAGAACGACACAAATTTAATCTAAAGACTAAATAAATGTTCAAATGCTGTCTATATAATATACCAGTTAAAGCTTTTTTCATTGTATTTGCATAGTAAGTTTAACTACCTTTGCAACCTTTGTAGCAAGGAATTTTTAAAGTTATATTAACAGCCATTTTACACTGTTATTTTAGAGACAGGACAGTAGAGAGTTGACTGAAAAGCATTGGGTGGAGAGAGGGGAGCAGGATCAGCATAAGACTTTGAGACAGGAATCGAACGTGAGTCGTTGTGAGTGCAGTACACTCTTAAAAATAAAGGTGCTTTAAAAGGTTCTTCACAGCGATGCCATAGAAGAAACATTTTTGGTTTCGCAAAGAACCATTCAGTCAAAGGTTCTTTAAAGAACCATCTCTTTCTTAACTTTTTATAATCTGAAGAACCTTCTTTCGTCACAAAGAACCTTTTGTGAAACAGAAAGGTTCTTCAGATGTTAAAGGGTTATTTATGGAACCATTTAGACAAAAAAGGTTCTTCTATGGCACACTAACCACGAGGTTATCAACGCCAACAACAAGTATTATTTTAATGGTGACTATGCTCAATCAAAAAATAGTTCAAACATGACTAAAAGGGATTTGCCCATTAGAAAAGAGAAGTGCATACATGAATAAGATACTAAAAAAAAAAAGATTGTATATTTGCAAAGCAAAATTGGGACACACATCTTAATTATTGAATTAAGGTGATTCGATTAAATCCACTGACACAGAAAATAAAGCACCTAGCCATGCGGCCTGCATTTACAAGAGATCAACGAATTTATTTGTGGTAAAACGATGCCACCTTTGTAAGTCTCTGCACTCTGCTGATTCCATAGCTGAACAGTTTCAAACTTCCACTGGCATTAATATTAGCACAAAAACTGTGCAACGGGAGCTTAATGGAATGGATTTCCATGGCCGAGCCGCTGCATGCAAGCCTCATATCGACAAGTACAATGCCAAGTTTCAGATGGAGTGGTATAAAGCACATGCCACTGGACTCAGGAGCAGTGGAAACGTGCTCTGTGGAGTGACAAATCACACTTCACTGTTTGGCAGTCTGATGGGTAAATCCGGGTTTGGTGGATGACAGGAGAACATTACCTGCCTGACTGCATTGTGCCAAATATAAAGTATGGTGGTGGAGAGATAATGATATGGGGCTGTTTTTCTGGAGTTGAACTAGGCCCCTTACATCCAGTGAAGGAAAATCTTAATCATTCAGCATACCAAGACATTTTGGACAATACTATACTTCCAAGTTCCAACTTTGCAGGAACAGTTTAGGGAAGGCCCATTTCTATTCCATGAGTGTGCTCTATAAACAAAGCAAGGTCCATAAAAACTCATCCATGTTTAGGTGAGCTTGGTGTAGAAGAATTTGACTGGCCCTGACCTCAACCCCATCCAACACCTTTGAGATAAACTAGAACGGATATTGTGAGCTAGGCTTTCTTGTACAACATCAAATGCTCTGCTGAATAATGGGCAAAAATGCCCTCAGAAACACTCCAAAATCTTGTAGAAAGCCTTCCCAGAAAAGTGGAAACTGTTATAGCTACAAAGTGGGGACCAACTCCATATTAATGTATTTAAAATGCAAAGTCATTAAAGGTCTTGGTGTAATGGTCAGGTGTGGCAATACTTTTATACATGCTGTGTATATTGTTCAAACTATTTATTCATTTATAAGTTTTTTTTATTCACAAATATGTCTTTAGAAAGGTCAACAGGTAAATAAGAAATAAACTAACTTCACTAGCAGCAGAGGGTTTCAAATGCAGTGGATATACAAAATTGCCTTTTTTATCTCCGTGGTTTTGGTGTGCAAAATTAGCCACATCAAACAGTAAGGTGTGTTTGAATTTGTGTCCACGTACTTGTTGTGGAGGGGGCGGTTGACCTGAGGGTGGCTTCATGTTTTTATCTTAACAAAGCAGACTTCCTGTAAGGTTCAATACTTCCTCCCAGGGTCCAGCCTAAGTGGTCACACCTGCACTAACAGACCATAGAACATAGACCAACACACTAACCAATGGCCACTGTAAGATGTGATCGAAAAAATCTTTAGAATGCACTGTAGAAACAGACATACTGTACAAGGAATACTATTATTGTTCGTTACTACATAAGCACCATATGAGATGTAGGAATAGAGTCTAAGATGAAATTAGTTCAGTTGATGCCATAGGGCAGTACCATTTCTGGCAGAAGCCAGAAAGATGTTGGATCCATGTCAATGGATCACTGTATGGCAGTGCTACATGGAGAGTAAAAAGTAAAATGCCTATGGAAACTGCAGAAACCTGTAGACTGTAGAAAAAATAAACTAAATACACCTCTTACAGATGATTGCTCAAGTCTAGTTTGAGTTTGCTGATTCAAAATCTTGATTAAGTGATGGTGAAAATGTATGTTAAAAACTGGTTTGCACGAATACAAAAACATTCTAACAGGAAATGAGGAGATGACAGTGCTATAGTTTTGGCTTTGATATCCATCTTAAAAATGACCAGTCACCTCCTGCTAGCAACACAAAATTTGTGGGAAAACCGGACATTGCATGACAGTGAATGAAGTAATAGCGCAAGAGCTGACGAGACTGGCTCTTCTTTAAAAAATACTAATACTTTCAGTGGTCTTCAACAGTCCAGGCTGAGCGTTTTGGACTTGGCAACCACTTCTAAAGTTGTACACCTACATGTTGCAGCTATTTTTTTCAAAAGGAAACAATCATACAGACAACAGACAACCTACAGACAACCGGATGATCTATAAGGTCTTCCTCTTTTGAGCAAAGCCAGCTGGTAACTGAGATGAACCTCCACCTCCACTCTACCTCTGTGACATACAAATAACAAGTGAAAACCACAAACTTTTTAAGACATCATGAAATCAAGACTCCATTTGCTGTCCTGGCTGATGTCATCTATACCCTATTTCATACAGTTTAAGTCAAAAGTTTACATACACTTTGCAGAATCTGAAAAATGTAAAATATTTTATCAGAATAAGAGGGATCATACAAAATGCTTGTTATTTTTTATTTACTACTGACCTGAATAAGATATTTCACATAAAAGACATTTACATATAGTCCACAAGAGAAAATAATAGTTTAATTTCTAAAAATGAACCCGTTCAAAAGTTTACATGCTTGACTCTTAATACTGTGTTGTTAACTGAATGATCCACAGCTTTTTTTGTTTGTTTGTTTAGTGATTGTTGTTTGTGAGTCCCTTGTTTGTGTTGAACAGTTAAACTTCCCGCTGTTCTTTACAAAAATCCTTCAGGTCCCATAAATTCTTTGTTTTTTCAGCATTTTTGTGCATTTGAGCCCTTTCCAACAATGACTGTATGATTTTGAGATCCATCTTTTCACACTGAGGACAACTGAGCGACTCATATGCAACTATTACAGAAGGTTCAAATGCTCACTGATGATACAAAAGGAAATTTTTAAGATTAAGGTAAATTTTTATTATTTTGTAAGTATCTTCAGTAGCTTCTGAAGGGCAGTACTAAATTAAAAAAAATTACATTTAGGCAAAATAAGAAAAATGTAAACATCTTCATTCTGTTCAAAAGTTTAAAGCCCTGGCTCTTAATGCATTGTTTTTCCTTCTGAACCATCAGTAAGCGTTTGAACCTTCTGTAATAGTTGCATATGAGTCCCTCAGTTGTCCTCAGTGTGAAAACATGGATCTCAAAATCATACATTCATTGTTGGAAAGGATTCAAATAGACAAAAATGCTGAAAAACCAAAGAATCTGTGGGGCCTGAAGGTCTTTCTGAAGAACAGCGGGCAGTTTAACTGTTCAGGACAAAACTCATGAAAAAACTAAAATAAAACACAGCTGTGGGTCATTCAGGTGACAACACAGTATTAAGAATCAAGTGTATGTAAACTTTTGAACAGGGTCATTTTGATAAATTCAACTATTATTTTCTATGAACTATATGTAAACATCGTTTATGTGAAATATCTTATTCAGGTCAGTACTAAATAAAAAATAGCATGCATTTTGTATGATCCCTCTTATTTTGGTAAAACAATTAACATTGTGCAGATGCTACTTGTAAACTTTTGACTTCCTTTCCAAACACTATCATTAAAAGTTTTCACAAAATTCTTACCTACATTTTCCCTCTTTGAATATTTTACTTACTAGGGAAAAGTCACATTACAGAAGTAAAATGGATGTGGATATGATCTCATGTTGACTCAACAGGACATCCAACTAACCACATTTATCTAAGGAAAGCAATGGAAACCATTTGTTTAACACTTTGAACCATAACTCTACAACTAGAGTTACACTGTTGAAAACAGTTGACAGAATACTAACTAGTATAGAGTTACACTTTTAAGATTTATCTGCATCATTTTATAGATTAACAATTGTATGAGATGAAAAAACCCTGAAATTCACTCAGCCAAAAGGTATATTGAAAAGAGTCCAAGTTCTTGTCTACCGAGGGAAAACGTTATGCTTCATATCTTCCTGACTGTTTGAGCTGACCTAATACACTGATGCTAACATGTAACCGGTCAGAGGCTAGTGTTATATGGGTCATTTTATTTAGTTCCTCTGATTAGACTATTGAGGGATAAAATACTTAACACAATATCATAAAGCACTTTGAGTTGGTTAACACAAAACTAATTGAACCATGTTTATATTTATTAACATAAAGTCAAATGTCATGTGATACAATTGCAGTTGTCTATCCACATGTTCATCATGTGCTACATCCTCACACAAAATTTCCTGACTTTTATTCGGAGTGAACACATGCAATCTGCCTGTCTGCACGAATAATAAACAAGATTACTACACCCGAAGCTTAGATGCGTTTGCTTGTGGATGACTAAGAGCCTCATGACGCTCAAGGCTGAATTCTTATAGTTTCCTAACTGTTCTATGTGAATGAATGACCAATAACAATGTAAAACCACACAATTACATAAAGGTGACTGCAAACATGTACATATGAATGAACAGAGAAACACATCCACACAGGCACAGACACAATTGTCCCTGTCATTTTAGTTCTGTGGGCCCCATGGCTCCAAAACTGTTCCTCTTTCTAAATGTATTGCTCAAGTCAAGCCAGGATGACTCAGAAACCATGTATCATCTGGACCATGGAGTCTTAACCCCCTCTGAGCCATAACAAAATCAAAATACTATGACACTCATGATGGAAAAAGGACTTATATAGCAATGTTTCAATGAGGAATACTCTGAATGATTAACCCGCAGCGAGTTTTGACATGTGTCAGTATACGGTAGATACTTCCTATCGCTTTTGCATTTGTTTCATTGAGTCAAAGAGATGAAGATATTTTTGATGTTTTTTTGACTCTTATGTGTTATGTGGTTTAGCAATGACTGATTATTTGACAATTTTAGTGGATGATTATTTAAATCTTATTTGCGTGTCTGAATTTGATGTATCAGATTTGTCCAACTGTAGGTGGGGCAATTAGAATAGGAAATTTCATCATCTTGTGTACAGAAGTAGTTCATTTTACATGCTTTTGGTAAGAACACGTGGATATGGCCTAATAAATGCTGTGTTTTGTGTTCCAGACTTTACACATCAATCAACTGCGCCATCTTGTGGTCAGGAGCAGCTTAAATGGCCAAACAGAGTGCTAGTTCACCTAAAAATGAAAGTTCTGTCTTTATATTTTTACACTCATGTTGTTCCAAGTTTTTTTGTCTGTGTACATTCAAAGAAGTTGAATGTTGTTGAATATCAGAGTTCCCACTCTAAGCTAAGTGTAAGACTTCCTGACTTTTTCCTAAATTTTACGGACTAAAAAGCTGAATTCCCATGACCTATAATGAACTGATCCATCCATTTGTGAGCTTTATTTACTAGTTCACAGACATTTTTAGTACAAAACACATACACTACATTATTTTTTGGTTTTACCCATTAAATGCACTTTGATATTTTTCTCTACAGAAATTCATTTATGGCTTTTATGCTTTCAGGTATAATGATCTGAAGGATTTTTTGTTTGTCATCAACTTCATTATTCAGTCTTTCTATTTCTTCACATTTAGTTTTTGCTTTTCTATCGTTTACTTTTAACACCTAATGTGGTCATTTTGTAGCCAAAGGTCCTGAAATTTACATTTTCCTGGCATGTTTTCCTTAGTTAAGGTGAGACACTGCAAGTGAATAGGGTTAAAAAAGCAACTAATAGTTATCACCTTACTTACCCAGTTAATTGATAATATTGATAATTGCAAAAAAAATGTTTGTATTACAAGTTTTCTAAAATATTTGGTTTAAGTATGCAAATGAGGCATTATTTAATGAAATGTGTGCTAATTTGCATACATTTCTAGTACAAAAATCTAAACACTGGATGAAGCCAGTTTTAAAATTCTTGTATAATTTTTTGACATATTAGAGTCAAATGTTTTTACAGAGGATATTTTGGGTATATCATATTGTTACTCCATAATTCAGAAAAAAACTTAGAACAGACAGAAAACAATGTATTTTTTATCATTTTTGGAGGAATAAATGTTGTATAAAATCAAGCAAATTATATATGAACAAGTCCCTCTGTAAAAATCTTCAGAATATAGACAGGAATAAAAATGTAAAGTTTGGTGTGTGTAAGTGTCACTGAAGTGGAGATTTATGGCTCAGTGTAGGAGAAAAAACTCATTTTGAGAAAACAGCCTTTAAAAATATGCATTGTAATTAAAATCTATTGACACAAATAGACAAAATGCTATAAAAGTAACACCTAACAGTGTCTTTTGGGTGTTTTCTTTCCACTAGTCTGAAAAAAACACTTTATGAAACACCAAAAAGCCCAAAATCTCAAACTTGACAGGTGCATGAAAAAACTGTGTTTTTGCCTGCAGTGTCTCCCCTTAAGAGGTACACTTGACTTAAGTGATTGCCAGTTGATGAGTGGGAATAGAAAAAAATGGCCCTGAAAAATAGCCTAACCATAACAATAGGCAAAACGCATGAAAAATGTAATAAAAAAATATGGTATGAAAAAAATGGAAACTAAAATCCCTTATATTCTATGACTTATATTCCCTGACTTTCAATGTCTGGAATAGACCTTTTAAAATTCCATTATATTCCAGAAATGCCATGACCCGTAGGAACCCTGGAATGTGTTCTTCAATATATGCTCTTTTGTGTTTTGCAGAACAAAGAATCTCATACAGGAACGACATGATGGTGAATAAATAATGGCAGAATTTAAATGTTTTGGTGAACTACTTGTAGACAATATTCAACTACAGTAAGAAAATGACCTTTCTTTCCATTTTCATTTTTAACTATATTTGGCAATCACAATGAAAAAAACTGTACATTAGGAGCACTACTAATACCTAATCTTGTTTCAGTTGTCTAACACTAATGCACAATTTTACATACACATACAGCCAAGCTGATCTTCATGTTCATTAAGAATGCTACAAACTATAAACACCATATAATGTGCGCTTAATTTTTGCCTTCATGCTACAAATTACTGTAACCAAAGTCCCTTTAAGGCAAGTCATGTCACTCGGCGGCCATCTTTGAAACGCCTCTCGGGCATTCAAGTGCAGCTCCTATCTGTTTGAATGGGGAAACATCAAATTCTCCAAAACTGTTCACCAAGCTTACGATTAAATTTCATATTTTAAATCTCCAAAGAAATCCAACAAGAACTGCCTCATAAATATGGTTCCTTGAGCTCCAATAGCGTTAAAAAACGCTTATTTTTCCTGCTAAATGAGCCAGTGCGCATGTGCAGTACTGAGCGCACGTCTTAGAGCGCCGATCGTTTCTATAGCAACCGGGACTTCTAACGGCAGCTGCAGTGACGCCCTGACTTTACTAATCAACGATTGGCTCTTTCATTAAGGAGGCGGGGCTTCGCGGCCATAATGAGTGTTGCATTTTTCCCCATTCAAAACTATACGAGTGACATGTCTTGGGTATTCTATAGTCTTTGCTGTAACTACTTAGTAGTCAACAGTAACCGAACTTTAGACAAATAGCTGGAGAGACGCGTCATCAGTTGGCGCTGAATGTAAACAATGTCAAGTCAAGTCAAGTCAAGATTATTTATACAGCGCTTTTTACAATACAAGTTGTGTCAAAGCAACCTTACAGTATTAAAATAATAAAATAAAATGTCAATAATAATGCAAGAGTTCCATATTGCAACAAAGTCAAATTGGGGAGGACTCATCTGGTTCCCATGGCCTTGTGCCGGTGGCCGTTTAGGGTAGGAGTTCTTTCTTGATGATCTGTCTCTGGGGCAATGCCACTGAATTAAACGAAACTCCCATATTTTTCTGATTATTGCTGCTGAAAGTGGTCAGTTATTGTTATGTTTTGGTCTGTACTAATCAGTCGGACCGGGGAAAACATTTGAAGTACTATTGACTGCCAAACGTTGTAACAAATCAAGAAGAAGAGAGCAAAATTAAGAGCGACATTAACGCTTGTCCGCTTAACAGGTGTTACGGTTTAACTGGTCACCGTGTTATCTGGTGACCAACTTCCTGATTCAGGTACTCCGCACCAGATGTGATGGACCTAACGCTGCAGATTCGCCGATTCTGAAAGCACAAACTGACGTGATATTAAGCTGTCTAATAAACGCACACTTGCTCATTACATGTTTTTGATATTCTTGTAAAGATGACAAATTATTGGTGTGATCGTCCGTAGCGGCTGAAATACGGATAATAAACAAAAAAGTCTGTTTGGCACGGGTCTCGAACACGCACTAAAAGTAACGTTAGTCACTCTATGAAGCGACAGTAACGAACTCACTGCGCTACCGAGCTGCTTTAATTCAGCTGCGGATTTTTGGATACAAATCAGGATTTTACTCTCTGCGTGATATGCAACTGGCTGAATCAAAGAAATGTGCCCGTGTTAACTTGTGACCTGTGTTTACTGTTATGAAAATGAATATTATATTACAATAGTATATTACAATTTATGGTTTGTGATGTTAAAGTACATTTCATGGAGTCCCAGATAACTTTAGGTTACTCATGTAACCCCGGTTCTCTGATAACATGAGTGAGGTATCTCACTATGGGAAACGCCTCAGGCGTGACCAATCCTGGAAGCACCAATTACACCACGTCTGTCAGTTGACAGACCAATCACAACAGTCCCGCCTCCCCAATATATATCACTGCATAATGGTCCGTACCTCATTCTCAGCATATCTCTTCCCCGTGCTACTGCAAGGAGGGAAGTATGGTGAGATACCTCACTCATGTTATCAGAGAACTGGGGTTACATGAGTACCCTAAAGTTCTCTTTCAAACATTCATTCGGTATCTCACTATGGGATATAGACAACTCCCGAATTGCAGATATACTATTCCAAAAAGGCATGTCAACCAACTCTGTGACGAGTGTAAGAAATTAAGAATTTAAGTCCTCCATTATTTGCCTGATATAATGGAGACATGTGAATTATTATTATTATTTTTACACACTTAGGACGGAATGAGCCAAGGACGGCTCTGTAACGTCCAACCTGTAAAATCTGACAAAAGTGTGTGGCGAAGCCCAACTCGCCGCAGCAC
This sequence comes from Garra rufa, assembly GCF_049309525.1. Classification (NCBI taxonomy): domain Eukaryota; kingdom Metazoa; phylum Chordata; class Actinopteri; order Cypriniformes; family Cyprinidae; genus Garra; species Garra rufa. Next base: position 41,395,433 of record NC_133363.1, on the reverse strand, counting down.
AAATGAACTGAAACGCCCTTAAACAACGCCCACGAGGTGGACAACCCTCGGGTACTATGGGCTTTAAGACCCCCTGGTGCCTCAAGACCCCTGCTGTTATATCCCACTATAATAGCTTCAACTACCCAGTGGGACAGGCACTGCCAGGAAATAGGTTTACCCTTATGAGAATTACCCCATGAGACAAATAACTGATTACTCTTCCGCAGCGTTTTCGTTCTGTTTACATAGCAACGCAACGCACGGACAGGGCACAAACAATGAAGCTGCTCTTCTTCTGGTGACGAAAAAGGAGGCGGATGAAAAGCAATTAAATCCACTTGATTACAGGCTAGAGCTGAATCGCTCACCTTAGGCACAAACGCTGGATTGGTCTTGAGCGACACTCTCGAGCAATCCATAGCGAACTGCATACAGGAGTTATGAACCGACAAAGCATGCAGTTCACTAATCCGTTTTGCAGTTGACAGAGCCAGTAATAAAGCGGTCTTTAGCGAAAGGAGCTTTAGATCGCTGCTGTCTATAGGTTCAAAAGGTGCACGAGATTAAGGACCACAGACAGGTCCCATGGCGGAATCAGAGGTTTTGACACACTGTTCAAACGCCGTGCACCTCTCATAAATCTGCATACCAAAGGGTGTTGACCCATAGTGTTATTATCAGTACCCATATGACATGCAGATATCGCCGCAAGATACACCTTAACGGTAGAAAAAGCTCTACCTTTATCCAGAAGTTCTTGCAGAAAACATAACACATCTGTGACCGAACAGAGAAAAGGGACAATGCGCTTATGTGAGCACCATTGCTCGAAAACGTTCCATTTTCTATCGTAGGCAGAGCGCGTCGAGGCAGCCCTCGCGTTCTGAATTGTTTCAATCACCCTCGGGGGTAGCCCCGTAGCATTTAGGTTCAACCTTTCACGGGCCAAGCCCAAAGAGCAACTTTGTCCGGGGCGGGGTGAAATCTCTCCCCGCGCGCTTGTGAGAGAAGTCTCTACGCAGCGGAAGAGGCCAAGGCTGGTCGACTAAGAGCTGAGTTATCTCCGTCAGCCACAGTTTCCCTGGCCAGTTCGGGGCAATCAGTATGACTGAGTGGCCGTACTGTTTTACCCTTCTTAGAGTTGGTATGATCAGACTTAGCGGAGGGAACGCGTAAAGCAGTACGTTTGGCCATGGGTGTGCTAAAGCATCCACACCCATAGGCGCACCGTCTCGCGCTAGCGAGAAGAATAGAGGGCAGCGATTGTTTTCGTGCGATGCGAAGAGATCTACGGCCGCGCAGCCAAATCTCTTCCACAACTGACCCACTACCTGAGGGTGGAGTGTCCATTCTCCGTACCGAGGATTCCCCCTGGACAGGAGATCCGTATTCCCCGTATTCATTATTCCCGGGACGTGTGTTGCCCGTAATGAATGAAAATGTTTCCTGCCCCATACAATCAGTTTCTGTGCCAAACTGTGAAGCCGAGGAGAACGTGTGCCTCCTTGGCGATTTATATATGCCACCGCGGTTGTGTTGTCTAATCTGATCAGAACGTGGTGGTTCCACAGAAACTGCACAAAATGTTTCAACGCTAGAAACACTGTTAATAGTTCCAGATAATTTATGTGCGCGCATTTCAGCGAGGCGGGCCATTTCCCTTTCGCTATTCTGCCCTCGCACACTGCGCCCCAGCCTGAGAGCGACGCGTCCGTCGTTACCACCTTCCTCATAGAAACTACCCCCAGCAGAGTCACGGATTCGAGGAACGAGCGGTTTCTCCAGTAACGAAGAGCACGCATGCAAAGTGCTGACACCGTCACTTTGCGGTTGAGGTGGCGTTTTGGACATAAGTGTTGAGCCGCTGTCCAATTCTGAAACTCTCTCATTCGCAGCAGCCCCAAAGGAATAACAGAGACTGTTGAAGCCATTAGCCCCAGAAGGCGCAAACACAGTCTGAATGGGACTTTGCTCCCTTCTTGAAAAAGGGATAGACAGCTGCGAATTGACCTGATGCGCTCCTCTGACAGAAACGCTTGATACTGATCTGAGTTCAGTCTGAGGCCTAGATAAACTATTTCCTCTGTGGGCATCAGGCAGCTTTTTGTCTCGTTTATTTTGAAACCTAAGCTTGTCAAATGAGACACAAGCATCTTCGTATCTGTCTCCGCTTGCTGCCGTGATGGAGAGCAAAGAAGGAGATCGTCTAGATAAGCTGACACTCTCAGACCCGCTGTCCTCAGCGGTGATAGAGCCACTTCTATGCATTTGCAAAACGTCCGTGGGGCCAATGAGAGCCCGAAAGGAACAGTTGTAAATTCGTAGGCTGTGCCCTGATAGGCAAACCTGAGGAATTTCCTGTGTGCCGGGTAGATGTCTATATGGAAATATGCATCTTCCAGATCGACTGAGGTGAACCAGTCTTTCTCGTGAATAAAATGTGACAGCGTTTTGAATGTGGGCATTTTGAAGTTGTATTTTCTGAGGTGTTTGTTGAGGATCCGCAAATCCAGAATGGGACGGAGACCTCCCCCCCTCTTGGGAATGAGAAAATACCGGGAGTAAAAGCCCTGATGGCTGTCCTCCGGCGGCACAACCCGAACGGCCCTTTTCTTTAATAAAGAGGCTATTTCTTCCTCTAGAACCTGAGCTGAGTTCCCTTCTGCGGTTGACATTAACACACTGTTGAACACCGGTGGTTTTACAGCAAACTGCAGACGATAACCCCGAATTATCGTGGACAGAACCCAGGGATGTACTGCGCATGCGCGCCAGCTCTCCGCGTGATACGCGAGTGGACCGCTGCAGCCCTTGCCCACCAATGGCGCCGCCTTGCCATCTAGCGGGGGAGCTGGGGATTGCAGCTCTGAATTGAGTAGTTTTGTTTTTTTGTGTGTTTTTATTTTCAAACCTTGCTTTGCCCTCGGCCAACTGCCTGGATGCACAGGGAATTTGTTTATTTTTACAACACAAATATTCTCTTGTGAACTCCACTCCACTTTTCCATGTGGTACCCTGGGGAGAAATTCTTTGTGGGGCACTGGGGGAACTGGTGCCAACTCCACAGCTGAACTGGTCAAAAAATAACTTTTTGACATTTTCTTGAACGGCTCCCGAGTCCAACGCATTCTCTTGGCAGGAGGGGGAGAAATGAACCACTCTCTTTGAGGGAGGATGACAACAGATACTCCGAGAGTGCTGTTGCTCGTCCCTATGTCCAGAACCTTTAAACTGGTTAGGTTGCCCGGCGTTTCTTCCCTCCCTGAGGATTTGCCGGTCTATGCCTGGCTGCCGCTGCAGCAAAAGAAGGTTTCCCCTTTGGCTGTTGCTGGCTTAGCCTGTGAATCAGACTGCTGCGGCTGAGGAGGTCTGGGGCTCCTAAAAACCGTCTGACCACTCCTCAGAGGGGCATCAAAGCTGGGGCGAGCTGATGGAGGACCCTTAGGAAAGGGTTTTCGGGGGAGGCAAGCTTGGAAAGCCTCTCCTTCTTGTTTCCTCAGATCACACCGCTGGCGCATCGCTGTGACTGCTGCACCAAAAAGGGCTTTGGGCTCCACCGGAGCATCCAAAAAAATCAACCTTCTCTCTGTCAGACAGCCCTGAAAGTCCCAGCCAGAGGGCTCACTCACCAACCACTGCCAAGCCCATGCTGCGGCCGCAGCTCTGGACTGCACCTCTGGAAGTTCTTAGGTTGAGATCCGCAATAACACAGATCTCTTCCCAAAGGGCTGGGTTTGGGGACCCAGCATCCATTTGCCTCCCCATCTCCTCCATGAGCTCTGCCTGATAAGCAGTGAGGAGAAAGGTGGCATTAAGAGCCCTCACTGCCAGAGCAGAGGAGCGATAAATCTTTTGAAAAACTGAGGCTGTTAGGCGCTCAGTACGTCCTGGCAGTGAAGCTGAGGCAGACGAAAAGGCTGCTTTGCGATTAGGATTAAGATGATGTGCCACCGACAGCTCAACAGGAGGGGGATTTGACATCCCTAGCTCCTCCATGTTCTGCACATCCAGTCTGGAAAATCCTTTCACAGGGACCCTGTGTGAAAAGGGTTTGTCCCAGAAACGCTTCATTTCTGAAACGCACGCAGGGACTGCGGGAATGACCTGCTTGGTAGCTGGGGCACGCGACGGTAGTCGCTTGCCGTCATATAGATCTCTCTCCGTACCCTGGCCCGCCTGCTGCAACGGCCAATCAATAGAAAGTTTAGCCGCCGCCCTCCTGCACATTTCAAGCAGGTCGAGCTCCACCTGAGCTGAGGCAGGGGATCCTTCGCTTAACGCGCTCTCCGGACGGGAGGGAGTCAACGGAAGAATCGCGTCGTCGTCCTCATCATCCTCCCCATCCTCCTCCAATAGACGGGTGATAGCTTCGTCATCATCCTCCTCCTCCTCCCTTTCGTCTGCCAGGATCGGGAAAAGAGGAGGGAGCTCGGGAGAGACTTCATCCATGAAATCGCCCCAGCTGCATGACGCAGGCGGTTGTTTGGTTTCCACCATGTTCAGGGGCGAAAGAGATGGGTCCCCCTTACTAGTGGCCGCTACCCGCACCCTTCTTTCCAGAACCCTTGACGGGAAAATAGAACAGTGCGGACAACACTCGGGATTCGCGAGTGTTGCTGTAGCATGTCTCACCCCCAAGCATACAATGCACATTTGATGAGAATCTTTGCCGGAAATCATGGCTCCGCAAGCACAAGGGCGCGGGGTGTCTTTCCCTTTCGTGCCCTCGTGCGCTATATTACAATTTGCCATCCAGCCGCTAAGTACACCACAACGTGTCTTAGAAAAGTCAAACTCGAGAATTCGTCGTAACACGTTAATTCGCTCGTATGTGCTTTAGCAACAACTCTCACCGTGACGGTAAGAGAAAAAAGAAAAAAGCCTCGCTTTTAAGAATTAACTGCGTTCGGCAACGTACCATAACGGCTCGTCTTTGAACAGTTAAGCAGCTAATCCTGGAAACGAGTAGAAAATATATCTTCCAAGATCTTCACGGGGAAGAGAACGAGAATGAGGTACGGACCATTATGCAGTGATATATATTGGGGAGGCGGGACTCCCGCATCACTGTTGTGATTGGTCTGTCAACTGACAGACGTGGTGTAATTGGTGCTTCCAGGATTGGTCACGCCTGAGGCGTTTCCCATAGTGAGATACCGAATGAATGTTTGAAAGAGAACTGTAAATTTGAGGCTACTGCGGTTTAATTACAAACGCTATCGTTAAAATATTTACTATAGTAAAAACATGGTACATTTTCTTCAGAGACTAGCTAATGTCTCGTTTGATAAATTAATAAAAAAATGACATGTTTACACGTTTTTTCCGTTTTTCTTGTCTAAATACTTTGGAAAGTGACTTAAATAGACATGATTTTGTTATAATCAAATGAGATTTTCTAGTGACAAGTAATATTTGTAAGCAGCTTTTTAACTGGAAATAACTTCAATTTATTGCAACAGTAAAATTAGATTTTGGCTAGCAAACAAGTTCACACAGGCAACACAGGGTCACAAGTTAACACAAATTCAAAGAATCATAGACTGAAGCTACCTTATGCCACAGTGTAAATAGGGGCTAGTACATATACCAGTGTGGTTGAATAGCTCGCTGTGATTGCATCTGCCATATAATACTATGTGCAGTCTATTACATATAGGTTAAAATCCTGTGTCAAGATTTTTTAGCTATTTCATTTTTGTATGATCAAATATTAGCAGACACCCATTATAAAATGGTGCTACACAATGTGTAATTTGTAGGCCTAAATATCTAAATATATTTGTAAATTAAAGTAGTACGTAAGGTAAGGTAAAGGGTTAGGTTAAAGCACACTCCGAAAATTGATCTAAGTTTGTAATTAGAGGGGTTTCTCATTAAAAAAAACATAAGTTGGGACTAATTGGTACCACAGTGAGTAATGGTGAAAAAAGACAATATTTTCCTTTAAAAATATATAAGATATCTTTACAAAGACATGCATGAAGCTTAACTATATTGTGGACTAAGCATCATAGTAATTTTCATTGTGCCCACTTTAAGAAATGTTTTTTTTTTTTAGTTTTTTTCATTCAAGAGAAGCTTGTGTTGACTGTAGTTTGCATGCATTTTGTGGCACTGTACCATTTAAGCCTATCTTTAAAAAAAAGTGAATTAAGTGAATTTTTACATATGTGGGGCTAACTCAACATTGCCAAATGTGATTTGTATACAATAAAAAAGTCAGGGAATTAACAAATCACTGAATTGGTTAAAATCATAATTTGCATAAAATATGTTTTTCCCTTTTTTATTTGACTTTAAACCTAAAAGTGGTCTTAAAGGGTACATGGGCTTAATGGGTACATTTACCCAAGCATTTACATGCAGCTTGTTGTCTACAGAAAAGGCTATATTTTATATACTGTTTACTTAAAAAAAAAAAAACAGCTATCAAACGCAAATCACAATTTAACACGTTTACAAAGTAACATTTATAAGTAGCGTTTCAATTAGAATTTACATTTCATTCACTATAATCAAAAAAATCAAGTCACATGTTCCCAAAGTATTTATACTAGAAAAACAACGTGGAAATAAGGTCAAGTTTTATATTAATTAAATGAGCTTGTCTCTGAAGAAAATGTATCATGTTTTTACTATAGTAAATATAGTTTAACTATAGCATTTTCTAATGAAACCAGTCAGTGAACGAACTGGTTGAATCCGTGACTCGCTCATTAAGACGGTGACTACTGCCACCTATTGGTGGTTCGGTTTCATATTTAAAATTATTGCATTTTTCCAACATTGTAGATTTATATGTTAAAAAAGTAAAACATTAATCTTATAACATTATTTATGCATTTGCAATTTTACTGTGTAAATGCATTTTTTGGAACTTCTTATCTTCATAAACAATCTAAGTAAATACATTTAAATAGCATTCGGTTTTTCCTGTGCAGTGGAAAGATGGAGTTTGTTGATACTAGTGTTGGGTTCGAGTCCACCTAAGTCGAGTCCAAGTCAAGTCCGAGTCTTTAAACATTCGAGTCTGAGTCGAGTCCGAGTCCAAATGGGTCGAGGCCGAGTCCAACTAAACACTGTTTGTCAGATTCTTAACCTTGTTTTAACCTTTACAACTAGAACAAGGCAATGACAATTTAAATTTAACAAAAGCAGACCTCTATTGCATATTGCCATTTTGATTTTTGATTTCACACCATCTCATCTCATAATTAGTGTCCTGCTCAGCAAACCTAAAAGTCATGTAACAGAAGTTAGCTTATGTATTGTGACATATTTCAGAGTGAAATAGCTTTTAGAATGTGAAAAAATATAGGGCAGTATATATAAATGTATAAATTCAATGGGGTGGGTAGGAAGCTTAGTGAATGAGACCTGAGGAGCAGAGAAAGCTCTGTGGCTGTGTTTTGGGTTTTATATGACGAATGGTTAGACCTTAGATAGGGTAGATGGCATTTAATTTTTTTTTTCTTGGATGAAAATAAGGCTGTGAGGATTAATGACAGTTTTTAAGCAGCAGTCTATGGAAGCCATGGAATAAAAGAGTAAAAAATGTAAATTTGAGTTTATATTTAACATTTTCACGATTCCGAGATTATATCTCACAATTCTGATAAGAAAAGTCATCCTCCCTTTTCCCTTTTCAGCTCAAAATTAATGAGTTTATATCCCACACTTCTGGCATTTTCTTCCCTCATAACTGACAAACTCACTACTGTTGAGGTAAATTGAGTTATAAAGTCCGAAATACAACATATAAACGACATATAAAAAAAAAAAAATCTGAATTGTGAGATAAAATAGGTAAATGTAATATGACGCATTCTGCTGCAGCAGGTTTACGCTGCTGTCGCTTTAAGACCGGACGCACTGATCATATGTGACCCTGGACCACAAAACCAGTCATAAGGTTAAATTTTACAAAACTGAGATAAATACATCATATGAAAGCTCAATAAATAAGCTTTCTATTGATGTATAGTTTGTTAGGATAGGACAATATTTGGCCGAGATACATCTATTTGAAAATCTGAAATCTAAGGGTGCAAAAAATCAAAATACTGAGAAAATCACCTTTAAAGTTCTCCAAATTAAGTTCTTAGCAATGCATATTACTAATCAAAAATTACATTTTGATAGGTTTACAGTAGGAATTTTACAAAAAATCTTCATGGAACATGATCTTTACTTAATTTCCTAATGATTTTTGACATAAAAGAAAAATCTATAATTTTGACCCATACAATGTATTTTTGGCTATTGCTACATACCCCAGCGACTTAAGACTGGTTTTGTGGTCCAGGGTCACATATTTGACACATTTGTATTTCTCCCAACTGTTCAAATTAACTCAAGACAAAACCGACTGCATTTGCATGAATAATCTCCAAGATGCATTTTGACCTATGATTTTGACATTACTTTTCGCGTAAGCGTGTAGCAATAACATGCAAAAGAATGCTTAATTCAGCATTCACATGCTGACTGAGAGGCGTTTTCGGTAAGCCCGCTTTGGGTGTGTGTATGCAAAGAGACCAGCTGGCTTTCAAGTACTGGCAAGACTTTTAAACACGTGTGAATACTGAATGTCACTTTCGTAATAATGCATCGAGTCAGTAAAATTTCCATCAACTGTCCCTGGACTCGGCAATAATTCCCGAGTCCGAAAAGCTTGAGTCCGAGTCAAGTCCGAGTCAAAATGCATCCGAGTCCGTGACAAGTCCGAGTCCGCTAAAAATTGTACTCGAGACCGGACTCGAGTCCGAGTACCCCAACTCTAGTTGATACTGATTTAATTTGAATGGTAACCATACAGAGTCTAATTATTCTAAATGAATATATTGATAAAAATTCAGAATTTGGTGTAAATTAGGACACATAGGCTACAGTTAGTAATTGCTTCACAATGGATTAATTTTTGGCAAAAAAAGGGCATTTTTTGGTCCGGACAAGAACATTTTTTACTCGGACAAGTGAATGTCTGATTTACTTGTCCGAGGGACAAGCACATGTCAAAGCTTAATGTCAAGCCCTGAAAATGCATTTGTGGTTGGCAAAACTGAACCAGGGTTTCCAGGGCAAGAATCTTGACAACATTCATGTTTGTTCTCATCATTTCCAGTCAGGCAGGTGAAATATTAAGTTAATGTCTTAATTAATACTGCTGTATGTATCTTTACCACCTATTAACTTTAGTTTGTCAAATTATATATACTAAATATATAATTTAGCTTCTTCCACATACATTTAGACAGCATAAATTAGCAGAACAATGTATTTAGTAGTAGGCTACATTAACAGTGCAATCCATGCTGTTGTTTACACCCAAGTATCGTCAATATGGCCACCGGGTACCTGACCAAATGACCTAGATAATTTCCTCAAGACAAATTTTGGAAAGGCCTTGTCTTGCGGTTTACAACAAAATATAATTGCAACGTTAAGGTTATTATGTAGTTTTTATTATCTAGCCATCTGAATACAAACTAAAAGTAGCCTAAGGTATTCAATGTAGTTGATAATGCATTGCTAGATGATTGCTTTGACATTTCATGTTACTGTTAATAAATAGATAGATAGATAGATAGATAGATAGATAGATAGATAGATAGATAGATAGATAGATAGATAGATAGATAGATAGATAGATAGATAGATAGATAGATATGTTAAACACTATTCAAAACATGATATGAGAAGTTTATTTTGATAAAACAAGTCTGTCTTTGACGCTCAAAACGAATCTACTATTTTCATTATTATTACCTTTTGCCATTTTTACAGCGGGTTCAACAACCACCTTCCAGCACGTTCTCCACGTTTGGTGTTCAAGTCTCCTCCTCTGGTTAGCGCGCGCTCAATACGCCCCTCTCTGCGCAGTCTGGAAATGCACTTCCGGTCGTTGAGACGTGGCTGACTGTGGAAAATCTTTCAGGAGGGAATTCGGGAGACTGTCTGCTGCAGCAGTGCTCCTGCTCTTCTACACAGCAGTGCCTGGATGGCAGGGTCAACCCGGAGTAAAAACTGTAGGAATTTCAGCCGGGTAAGACAAAACATTTATTCATTTATCGGTGCGAATCTTGTGGATACTGATTTGTTTGTTAAAGGCACGCAACTTTGTTTTGAAGTAGTTTGCGTGCACCGTTGCTTTTATCAGAAACATTGCAGCAGTGTTGTGTTTTGCGAGTTTTTGCCGTACAGACAGGTTACTCGTCGCTCATTGGTATCATATAAATTAACCGATTTTGCCTTTGGGCCTTCTTGCTGTTTTAATTAGTTTAGCAGCCGAGCGCTGAAACGTGGCAAACTTTTGAGTGTTTTTAAAGCCCAGCGGGCTGGAATTTATCAGGAATCTCGCCGCTCCCTCAACTCATGCACGTCCGCAGACTCTCCAAACGTGCTGCTCCGATTTCAATGTTGCATTTGCTTTTTTGTCCATCCATAACGGGCGTTATTAGTGGTAATCACAAGTGTTACAACTACTTTTTACATGTATGTTCTTTACATATTTGTGCAATCAAGACCATTAAAACTTATATGCCATGCTTCAATATTGTATAAAGATGAGCTGCTGAAAACAGCTAAGCATAGTTATCCGCATTATTATGGCCGATAGTTATAAACTATTTGAAGACATTGTGATAGGCCTGACTCTGATGCATTATCTGATATCATGTGTTCATTTCTATGTAGATTATTTTCCCGTGTTGGCAGTGACTGCCTAAAAGGTGTGGTGTTTTGTGTAGACTACATGACTCACATTGCCCTGGTCTTTTTGAATGTCTGTCTTTTTATGTGGTGTATACTGTTTTTTTTTTTTGGTGGTGGATAGGGGTGGAAGCACTTAGTCACTATATCCAGACTTTCGATTTGTAGGCCATCTCAGAGGGCTAATTCACCATGGCTTCCCCTGGAATTTCAAATGTGTTTAAATAGATTTTCTCTTACAAGAGTTACCATTACTTGAAGACAAAATGAAAATTAGCCCACAATTTACTCACCCTCAAGGCATCCTAGATGTATATGACTTTCTTCTTTCAGTTGAATCCAATCTAAGTTATATTAAAAATTGTCCTAGCTCTTCCAATCTTTATAATGGCAGTGGGCGGGTGTTTCTGTTCAACGTTCCAAACGAAGTCAAATAAAGCGCATCCATCCATAATAAAAAAGTGCTCCAGACCAAGGGTTTTCAAACTGTGGGTCGCGACCCACAAATATGAGGTTAATTGTAACACTACACGATTTAAACATTTCCACACTCTAGCTTAACAAAATTTACAAAAGCGAGTTCTGCTTGTTAATCTCCATATTAAACTTTTAACTAAGATTAAGTTTACAGTAATGTCAAAAGTTTTTTTTATCTCAAATATTTTGGTGGGTCTTGAAATAGATTATACTTGTCTAGGTGGGCTGTGGAATAGAAAAGTTTTGGGTTTCCACATTTGTCACTTCTCATAACATCCTACATCATCTGCCCGAAATGGCAGTTACACAAGCTAGAGAATATTACGTTTTAAATATGGATATTTTTCTGATTTGCTACAGGAGGCCTTCATTTAACCCCTGGAGCCATGTGGAGCATTTTTTATTATGGATGAATGGATGCTCTTTATTGGACTTCTTGTGGACTGTTGAACAGAAACACCCGCCTACTGCCATTATAAAGCTTGAAAGAGCCAAGACAAAATACAGTATATTAATATATTAACAAGTTGCTATATACAAACTGCAGCAGATATTACTTTTGTAATTTCTGTGCATATAATAGTAATACAGTTTCACAGATGTAACTGTGCAAAGAAAAAAATAAATTCACTGCTGTTTAAAAGTTTGGGGACTGTAAGATTTTTAATTCCAATATGCTAATTTGGGGCTCAAATAATATTTCTTATTCTGGTCAGTATTAAAAACAGTGCTGCTTTATAATTTTCAAAAGAACTTTATTTTTAAAATATATTTTTTTCTAACAATGTAAAAGCTTATTGTATCTTTTGATTAATTTAATACATCCTTGCTGAATAATATTATTTTTCTAAAAAAAAAAAAATCTTACTGATGCTAAACTTTTGATTGGTAGTGTATACAGAATAGAATAAAAATTCTGGTTTCTGAAACTTAGTTAAATTGCTACTAAGTGGTTCAAACATTTAATGCTTCTAATATGACAAACGAACAATCTGGGACCAATAAACCCCAAACCTTACTGAAACTCAACTAATCTTTCCACTTTATGAAATTTTGTTTGTTTGAAGGCTACTCTCTACCTTACAGCACCCTACATGTTTCTTCCAAGTGCTTTGCGGAGGTCTGGGCTGATGAGCGCAGGGCCCGAGAAGCCCGTTTGGGCATTTGCTGTGCTGCTCCTTGGCGCCGGCCTACTGGCGTCAACCCTTGCTGGGAAGATGATGGCTCAGACTGCTGTGGCCCAAGCAAAGACTGCACCTGCAGGACCAGGACCGTGGTGCATTAAGGACCTTCTAGATCTCCAGTACCTGAATGAGCTGTTCTCCACAGATAACCTTGATGTTTGGTTCTGCTCCCTGGTGGGATCGATCGCCGTCGGACTGAGTGGCATCTTTCCACTCTTAGTGATACCTATTGAAGCTGGAACAACTTTGAAAACTGAGGGTGAGACACACTTCATGCTTGCCCTGCATGCTTTTGTGATCTACATCTGTGTATGTAAACAGCTCATTATAACAGTTAATCTAGGATCAGGTTACATGCTAACCAGATCAGGGAGAGGTAGCATTGTGTTACAGCCTGAGCTGGTTCAGATATTCACATCAGTGTCCTGGTGCAGACTAATAGGCAGGGATCCAGTATTTTGTCTCTGTTCTTTGTTCATTCTATCAGAGGTGGAAAAACGATGAGTCTTTCTGGCCCCATGCAGGTCATCTATAGTTTGCAAGCAGAAAGGAAAAAATGAGATTATTGTTCCAATTTTCTGGTCACACATCAGGCCTAGTGTGACACATAGACATGTGTTTGTTATTAATACAAGCAAGAGAGAACCGGCTTGTAGTTTGATTTGGGTCCTCACACAATTGTTTTGGTACTTTAAAGCAGAGCTCCTTTCACTTTAAGATCATGTTCTCTGTGGAATTTTTCCCCTTTGCTGTTTATGCCTGGTTCCACATTTTGGTTTTCATACCTTGGTAAAGTAATTTCCCAGCCACAGAATAAACCACAGTTATAATATTATAGGTGATTGTTCTTAGATGAGTCAAGTCCAGTCCCAAATTAATCAGTAAACCTGTTTATTTATTTATAGTTTGTTTATAGTAAATAATATTGGTTCACCCTGCATATTCTACACTTCCCACAATGGTTTTGCACTTTATTCGTGTCTGCGGGGAAAAACTGATCAGTCTGACTTTCCTCAAACTGATATTAAGAATCCTGCAGAGACTGTATCTAATCACTGAGAAAAATGTGTTGTTTGAGTGGCTTGACCTATAAAAGAATTTGTTGAGCAATCGCATCTTCAGCTGCACCTGTCATGGCTTGTCTAAATAGTTCTTGATGTAGTGGACGTTCAAGAGAAGAACCAACAGAACCATAATAGGATGCAAAAGAAGTGTGCAGTAACATTTTATGGTTGACAGGTCGCACTCTAAAGACCTTTGCAGAGGACTTTGCTGCTCTGTGAAACTTTTGTTTGCGATGATATCAGTCATGCAGAAATAGAGTCTGGCAATGGATCCCATTCAGGCTTAAGAGAAGGTCTGTTCTGATTTACCAGTCTATAGGGCCCTATAAAATCAGTTTTATATTTTTCAATTTTAGTTTTTTTTTTTCTCAGTTTTAATTTTTCTGCACTCTGTTTTAATGGATAAATTAAAAACGCATTAATGAAATCATGAAACGTACACAATTTAACAGTAATTTATTAAAAGTTTAACAAAATGTATATTTTAAAGGCCCTATGAAATACGTTTTATATTTTCGCAAATTTAGTTTTATTTTTACCAAATTCTGTGTTTTTCGTAAATTTTCATTTAATTGTAATTATGAAAAGCATCTCTAATTAATTGATTTTATTTAAAAAAAATTTTTTTTTTTTTTCTGGTAAATATTCCTTAAAATTTAATAGTGTTATTAGTAGTAGTATACTGTCATTACATTAAGTCATAATTCTGTCATAGTTTCTATAAGTTAAAGTTTTGACGGGTTGCTGTGAAGACCTTTAAGTTTCTGTTTGTATATAACGGTAAAATGCTCTTTAAGTGAGACTCGGCAGTTCTAGAGATTATGTTGCAGTTCTAGAGAAAATTGACATTTAAACATCATCTGAAAGATGAATAAATAAGCTTTCTATTGTTGTATGGTTTGTCCATTGATGTACAGAAAATCTGGAATCTGAGGGTGCAAAATAATCGAAATATTGAGAAAATCGCCATTAAAGTTCTTAGCTGTGCATGTTATTAATAAAAAAAAATAGATTTTGATATATTTACAGTAGGAAATTTACAAAACATCTTCATGGAACATGATCTTTACTTCATATCATAATGCTTTTTGGCATAAAAGAAAAAGCTATGATTTTTGACCCATACAATGTATTGTTGGCTATTGCTACAAATATACCTGTGCTACTTATGACTGGTTTTGTGGTCCAGGGTCACATATATTGAGGCGGCAGAGACTGAAAACACTGTGAGCATCATACATGCTTTACTATGTGTGTAGTGAACAAAACCAAACAAACAGACACGCAGAATATGCAGGATTCATGTTTAAATAGTATTTTTGCAGCTTAATATTTATAGACACTAGTCCATTTTGCATTTTAATTTAAGTGTACTGACCTACTTTTGATTTATTCATCCAAAATTTGTCAAATTCCATGACATTCCGCTTTACACAGTAAATTCCATTGGATTCAGTGATTCCGTCTGCGTTTTTCGCATTGTGGAAATTATAGGGCCCTAAGTAGGGTGCAGTGGGCAGGAGAGTACTGGGTTACATTGAATTTGAATAGTTTAGGAGCGTCCCTCACCACAGAGACTCACCACATGATTTTTCAAAGCAGTGTGGAGTAATGGCTTCAGATATTTTAAGCCCGTTACTGTATATTTCCACAAACTCATTGCAAACACTTTATGGTTGCAAAACTAGCTTATTAATGCTTTAGAATTTAAGCTGAATGAAAAACAAAACAATAATTAAATGTAAGAGCTTGTAGATGATTTTGCAACTCTGTGGTGGTTTCTTCATCTGCTTCACGTGAAGGATTTGCTCAACACAGCAAGTTCTCAGAAAGGTTGCATATTAAGCATTTCTGCTTATGTTTGTTTATGAACTTCCGCTGATGCTCTCGTACTGTTTGCAGCTGGGTGTCAGAAGCTGAAGAAGCTGCTGAGTTTTGCCATTGGTGGTCTCCTAGGCGACGTGTTTCTCCACCTCCTTCCTGAAGCCTGGGCTTACACTTCCAGTCCTGGTGAGAATTCTCACTTTATATATAACATTTGCTCTCTTCATGCATTATTCATCTTCTCTGTGCTATTTCTGTTTTTCAGTCTTATCTTTGTTTCTGTGTCTTTTTTTTTTTAATAACCCTTTCTGTGATTCCCAGTAATCATAAATGTGTGGTTTTGCATTTCATCCCTCCCCGCTTCTCTCTCCTGAATGGGAATCACTTACATTGTTTTGCAGGAAACTATGCCTTTTTAACATTTTAACATTAATAGTGTGTAGTAATAGACCCTTTGCTTAACCCTGTCCCCTTGGTAATTCTGTCTCAGTTTTTAGTGGTACTAAAATCGATATGGAAAATGGCACTTTGTAACATTTACACTGAAGCAAATGTTAGTCCCCTTATTGATCTTATGTCTTCATTTTTGGGATTCAAGGGTCACCCAGTGATATTAACATTTTTTTAAGTCCACTCTTGGCATTTGTGTTACTGTTATAGGTGTTATTATTATTATTATTATTATTATTATTATTATTATTTGGTATAACATGACCAAAAACTTGTCAAATATTATTAATAAAGGCATATACAGTGCATTTTTTAAAGCAGAGCCAGTATTATTTTAGTATGTATAGTATACAAGCACATAATTGAATTATTTACTTTGATCTTTTCAGTTTTCCTTTTTAATTTTAGTAATTGTCCATTTTATCATTTGTGACCCTGAACCACAAAACCAGTCATAAGGGTCAATTTTTTTAAATTAAGATTTATACATCGCCTGAAAGCTGAATAAATAAGCTTTTCATTGATGTAAGGTTAGGATAGAACAATATTTGAAAATCTAGAATCTGAGGGTGCAAAAAACTAAAAATATTGAGAAAAGTGCCTTTAAAGTTGTCCAGATGAAGTTCTTAGTAATGCATATTATTAATCAAAAGTAATAGTCTTGATATATTTACGGTAGGACATTTACAAAATATCTTTATGGAATATAATCTTAATTTCCTAATGATTTGTCATAAAAGAAAAATTGATAATATACAATGTATTTTTGGCTATTGCTACAAATATAACTGTGCTACTTAAGACTGGTTTTGTTGTCTAGTGTCACGTTTTTATTATTATTATAATAAAAATTATTTTTATGTTTCCAATTTCATTTATATTTCAGTAATTTTAGCTTGTATGTTGTATTTCAGTTATTGCAGTTTCTTTATACACTTGACTTGAGAACTTTTCATCTTATAATTATATTACATTTTAGCTTTTTAATTTAATCAAGTTCTTTGATTTAATTAAAAATTACATTTAACCACCCCCCCACCCCCTATTTGTGTTTGCATATGTTTGATAGATGGGTCCCACAGGCACTATCATACACAGGGTTTGTGGGTGATCGGGGGTCTGCTGTCCTTTCTGATTTTGGAAAAGGTGTTTCCTGATGACAGCGACCCAGAAAGCAAAGCTGCCTGCCAAAGAACTAAAGTAAGTTACATGTGCTTTTAGTACATATTCCAGCTCAGTAAATCAGTTTAAATGTGTCTACATTGGAACATTGCGATTCTGAACCTCATGGGGGAGCCAAAGGACGATGGTGGAGTTATGCACTCTACAAACTCGCACAAATTCATTATACATCCACATTAACCATCCGGTAGTATACAATTACAACCAATTTGAGTCTAATTTTATATTTCTTTTTTTAGTTAACTACAAAAAACTTACAAGTGCTATTACATTTTTTTACTGGCACATTTTCCTTTTGGGTACTGGCTGACGGAAAACAGTTTATGGTTCTTCATGTTTTTTAAACAATAACCCATCTTTAAATGTTCTAAACTTCTGTCTGGTTCATTGCAGCTCTAAGTGTCTTATATATTTTTACAATTTAACTGTTTTCTATTGTAATATTTATTCCTGTGATTTCAAAGCTGAATTTTTAGCTTCATTTCTCCAGTCACATGGTCTTT
Source organism: Garra rufa (assembly GCF_049309525.1). Lineage (NCBI taxonomy): Eukaryota > Metazoa > Chordata > Actinopteri > Cypriniformes > Cyprinidae > Garra > Garra rufa. Next base: position 41,378,054 of record NC_133363.1, on the reverse strand, counting down.
CAGAAATCATTCTAATATTCTGATTTGCTGCTCAAAAACATTATTATATTATTATTAAATATTATGTTGAAAACAGCTGAGTAAAAAATTGTTCAGGTTTTTTGGTGAATAGAAAGTTCAGAAGAACACCATTTATCTGAAATAGAATCTTTTGTTACATTTATAAATGTCTTTGTCTTCACTTTTGATCAATTTTAAGCATTCTTACTAAATTAAAAGGTATTATTTTCTATAATTTCTCTACTGAATGGTATAGTGTATACTTTTTATTTCAGATGTTCTATTTACCAAAGTATCCTGACAAAAATTTACTCAACTGTTTTAAGTATTGATAATAATAAAATGTTTCTTGGACAGCAAATCCGCATACTGGAATGATTTCTGAAGGATCATGTGACACTGAAGACTGTAGTAATGATGCTGAAAATTTAGCTTTGATCACAGGAATAAATTAACATTTTAAAATGTATTCAAATAGAAAGTAGTTATTTTAAATAGTAAAAATATTTCACAATATTACTGCTTTTGCTGTATTTTGGATCAAATAAATGCAGGCTTGGTGAGCAGAAGAGACTTCTTAAAAAAAAAAAAAAAAAATCTTACTGTTCAAAAACTTTAGACTGGTAGTTTAACAGTTTATACAAGCTCATCTGTTTTTATAATAAATTTTTTACATAATACTGAGCTAACAACAGATAAACAAACAGTTACCACATTGTACATTTGATGATTTTTATGACTAGTCCAAAAATGTTCTGTAATGTTCCAGATAGCACTAGAATATTCCAGAATGTTACAGAAATATCTAGAATGTTTCTATCCTTATCCTTAATAAAATATCTTAAAAATAAAAACAAGCAAAGTTAGTACAAATGATCAAATTATGTTTTTTTTTTTTTCTTCTTTCCTTTAAACTTGTTGATTTAAATATTTAGATGTTTCAGTGAAAACACACTCACTACAGGGAATTGTCCTGAATGAAAAATTGATGCTATAAAAATGTTTTGGAGCCAAAAATCATGAATCACTGTTTGTGTTGAAACTCATGTCCCTCTCCAATACCCACAGGACTGTTCCTCGCATTCAAGAAGAACCCCAAACCCCTTTTATTCTGGCCTTATTTCAGTGTATTGCATCAGTCAGTTAAACACACACACGCACACCTTATTTCACTTTTCAGGCTCCACCCTAAGGCATATAACAGCTTAAGGCCTTAAAATATTAGCTCTTAGATGCTTCCTAAAACAAATGAATTACAGTTTTGTCATGCCTACCTTTATAATGTAGACATGACATCAGCTCTGACACTTTTTTTTAATGTGAGTCTTGAGTGCCTTGGACACCAAACAGTGGGGCCTGCCCTGCCTGTGACGTAGATGTCCATTTTTTTTTTTTTTTCCCCTCCTCTTCCTTCCCTTCTAATTATAACTTTTAATTTGACTCAGTCTATGAATTGAATCTGTTTGTGAATGCCTGTGTCTGAGTCTTCTTCCTTGCTTACGGGAGACCTGAGAGTTTGATTGATAACCTCTGCTCTGTTTGGGTAGCTATAAATAGTGTCTAGCAGGAAGCAGCTGCCACCAGCATTCCATCAGCAGACAGACGGGCCACAGAAGTCAGCCACGGTGCACAGAAACCACAGCTGAGAAGCCTTACAGACTGTGGGCTAGAACAGGGAGGAAGCGTCTAGTTCTGTTATTATAATCTAAAATACCCGCTGCTATAAAGAACGATTCTTTTCTCACACTCCACTTTTGTCACCCATTTCTGTCTCAAACTGTAAAGACTTTTGTGAATTTAGAGGCAGAAATGTTTTTAATAACACAACTGCTTACATTTTTGGAGAAATGGAGCTAAACTGAGTGTTAGTCTGCTTGATTTAAGAATTAAAAAGCATTTAAAGTTATTTACCGCTTTTAAGTATTGGTATGCTGTAGATTCCCATAAAACATTAAGTTTATAAAAATGTATGGAACGATTTAGAATGGGATTAGGATTGTTTTTGGGGGAAAACAATGTATATAACCTTTTAAAAGTTAGGGGTCGGTGTGAATTTTTATTTTATTTTTTTTTATGTTTTTGAAAAGTCTTTTATGCTGACCAAGGCTGTATTTATTTGTTAAAAATACAGTAAAAAAGTAATATTGAAATTGCACTGTTAAAAGTAAGTTTATAAACTGATTATACACTACCAGTCAAAAGTTTTTGAACAGTAAGATTTAATGTTTTTAAGAACTCTCTTCTACTCTACTTTTGAACATAATAATAAATGTTTTTTGACCAACAAATCGAAATATTAGAATGATTTCTGAAGAATCATGTGATTGAGTAATGATGCGCAAAATGTACATTTGATCACAGGAATACATTACATTTTAAAATATATTAAAATAGAAAACAGTTATTTTAAATGGTGAAAAATATTTACATTTTGCTGTTTTGTTGTGCTTTGGATCAAACAAATGCAGGCTTGGTACGCAAAAGAGACATCTTTTAAAAAAAAAACAAAAAAAAAAAAAACACAATCTTACTGTTCAAAAACATGCTCCCTCAGAAATCACTCTAATATGCTGATTTAGTGCTCATTCTTTTATTAATATTAAAAACATGTTTTTGTGGAAAGTGTCCCAGTATTCTTTGAATGGAAAATGGAAAAAAAACAGCATTTATTTAAAATAGAAATCTTTTGTCAAATTTTCTTTCACTTTTGATCACTTTAATGCATCCTTGCTAAATAAGTGGAGTAATGTAAATCAATCAATCTGGTTGACCTTAAACTTTTGAATAGTAGTGCACCTGGTAAATTTTTCTTGGTATCCGGTTTAATCTGAAGATTTGTTAGTGGGTAAAATTGTCTGTTTGCTCCCTGCTGTGCAATGAGGCCCAGATTTGTTAGAAAGGCTTATTGCGGTGTTCTCTCTCTTTCCATACTAGTCGTCTTCAACAGATCTGAGCAGTGAGGTCTCTGTGTCCACACAAACAAATTGCATCTGCTCAAACAACAACTCTGACTCCAAGCCAAAGACTGACATCAGCCCTTACACAGAGCCAGTGAAAATAAAGGTAAGATGACCAAACAAATCATGCCTCGTGTACAATAAAAAGTCTAAGTGATTATTAGATTATTGGAGAAAAGTATCTATTATCTTTTCTATTACATTTATTGTATATGCATTGTTTCTTCATTTTTTTCAGACAAGTGGTTATCTAAACCTTCTTGCTAACTGCATTGATAACTTCACTCATGGGCTGGCAGTGGCAGGAAGCTTCTTAGTAAGCAGAAAGGTAAGAGCAAACAGATCGATTCCATATAAATGGGATTCAGCCTTCATTTGTACTACTACAGAACTCAAAGTAATGCTAAAGTAAAGCCAATTGCTGCTAGCACAGACAACTATTGAGTGCACTGTTAATATGACTAGTTCATATCTTTGCTTAATGCGAACAATTCTAAATAGGGCAGATGGATGTCTGGTAAGAATGACTTTGTTTGCTTTATAAATAGATTTAGAGTTCCTGTGTAAATATAATATGATTTGGCCACTTTTAAACATTAAACCGATAGCTTCTCCCATAATTCTTTTGGTCAGTGTAGATCATTGCAAACAGGAAGATAGAGATGTTTATGTGATGTGTGGGAATATTTATAGTGCGGCAGTATTTATATGGCTTTGTGAAGTTGAAGTCCAGGTGGAGAAGCATAAGGCTCCCAGCATGCGTGGGGAGGGAGTTTCAGAGGAAATGGACTTGGTGCAACAGAAACCACCGTACTTGCATAGAAAAAACACACTTTTACACATTTGCTCAGTGGCCTGGACATACATATTTGGCTGCAGAAATGCAAGGGAGAGTATTGATGGCGAACTGTGCCATTTTGCTGTTTTTGCTACCTCCCCCATAGCTTCTGTTGACACTCAGTTAAACATATGTGCCAAATAAACATTGTCTGGATTATAAAACATGGTTTTACTGCCCTACCATGCTTGAATTAGAAAACAAGAGCACATTGCAATATGTATACCTTATTTTACTTGTCCTAACAGGTTGGTGTCTTGACAACATTTGCAATTTTGCTTCATGAGATCCCTCATGAGGTACGTATCTCAGTGTGTTTCTCTCTTTCAGTTTTTTTGAGTTTCAACCTAGTAATTATTGTACAAAAACAATGCATTTCATTTTTAGCTGATCTTTCGAACTTGAGACATTAAAGAGTTACTGTATGTGAAATGTCTCATAACTTTATAGTACTCTGACCAATTCCTATTGCTGTACACACATTTCTGTCTTTATGGAAAGGTGGGAGATTTTGCCATTCTGCTGCGAGCAGGATTTGACCGTTGGAAAGCTGCCCGTATGCAGCTCTCTACAGCGCTAGGAGGAGTCCTGGGGGCCTGTTTTGCTCTTTGCTCTCAATCACAGCATGGGGCAGGTAAGACACCAGTCAACTCTCTTCTCTCAGACAATACACTACTGTTCAAATGTTTGAGGTCAGTAAGATTTTTTTTCAGTATTCAGTAAAAAAACATTAAATTAATATAAAAATATGCTGTTCTTATTAACTTTGTATTCATCGAAAAATACTAAAGAAAAAATTACCATGGTTTCCACAAAAATATTAAGCAGCACAACTGTTTTTAACATTTAGATATGTTTACATCACCCTGTTTTAATGCACATTTTGAAGTATTACATTAGAAACAAGTGATGGAAATCATTTGAAATAAAAACCCTTAAATTTCAAAAGTTTTTATGCTCGCTTGGTGGGGTTTGTTTTGTGCAAAAAAAAGGTGAATGCAAATAACTTGTATAAATTTCTCCTTGCGCACCAAAAAAGTCATGTGACTCAGCGCTATGGAATGGGATAACTTGACTAACCAGTGGTGTAATCTTGTTGCACAGCATCTGAAATGTTATGGTCATTCTGAAATAGCTGAGCAAAGTCTGTCGTCAAAGTATTTCTGTATAAATGTCTCCCAGAACTGTCTTACAAGACTGCATTCCCAAACAGCTGGCATCCGCCTCCAAAAGCAGTGACTATTAAATTCAGTGGCTTCTCCTACTTTCCTTGTTGATATTTACTGCCAGTTTATCAGAAAGTGTTTTCTTTGACTCGTTGGATGGAAACTGTGCTTATTGGTAAATGTTTTATGCAACATTCCAAAAGTAAAATTGGCAAATTTAATTGGAAACCTGGTTATTGATTATAATGTTTCTTGAGAACGAAATTGGCATATTAGAATGATTTCTGAAGGTGACACTGATGACTGATAATAATGTAATAGAGTAACGGTTGCTGAAAATAAAAATGTTTGTAATTGTAATGTTTCTTCTGATATCAGCATTTGTTGTTGTTTGCACTGTTGTTCTTCCTTTTTTATGACTTAAAGGGATATTTTGCCTAAAAATGAAATGTCATTAATTACTCATTCTCATGTCGTTCCAAACTTGTAAGACCTTCGTTCATCTTAAGAACACAAATTAAGATATTTCTGATGAAATCTGAGAGCTTTCTGACCCTACATAGACATCAATGCAACTGACACCTTCAAGGCCCAGAAAGGTGGTAAGGACATGGTTAAAATTATTGAAATTGTTGAATAAAGTCATTATTTTTTTCTTTGCACACAAAAAATATTGTCATAACTTCATAAAATTAAGGTTAAACTAATGATGCCACAAGGACTGTTTTAACAATGTCCTTACTACCTTTCTGGGCCTTAAAGGAACACTCCACTTTTTTTGGAACTAGGCTCATTCTCCAACTCCCCCCAAGTTAATAAATTGAGTTTTACTGTTTTGAAATCCATTCAGCCGTTCTCCTGTTCTGGCGATATCACTTTTAGCATAGCTTAGCATAGATCATTGAATCCTATTAGACCAATAGCATCACGTTCAAAAATGACCAACATATTTGTTGCATTTAAAACTTGAATCTTCTGTAGTTATATCGTGTACTAAGACCGGTGGAAATGCAAAGCTGCGAGTTTCTAGGCTGATAAGATTAGGAACTACACTTCCATTCTGGCGTCAAGGAAGTTTGCTGCCGTTATATGGCCGAAGCGTATTATCAGAAATGAGTTCCCAGCTAGTTTAGCATTTGCACATGTGCTGCGTGGTATTACTGCTCCTGCTTCAGCCTTATTACGGCAGCAAACTTCCTTGACTATTACGCCGGAATGGGAGTGTAGTTCCTAATCTTATCAGCCTAGAAAATTGAAGCTTTGCATTTCCACCGGTCTTAGTACACGATATAACTACAGAAGAGTCAAGTTTTAAATAGGACAAATATCGAAACTCGTTGGTCATTTTTGAACGTGATGCTATTGGTCTAATAGGATTCAATAATCTATGCTAAAAGTGGTATCGCCAGAACAGGAGAACGGCTGAATGGATTTCAAAACGGTAAAACTCAACTTATTAACTCGGGGGGGAGTTGGAGAATGAGCCTATTTCCAAAAAAAAGTGGAGTGTTCCTTTAAAGTACTGTTGCTGTCTATGCAGGTTCAGAAAGTACTTTTATCAAAAGTATCTTTATTTGTGTTCCAAAGATGCACGAAGGTCTAGAACGACATGAGGGTGAGTAATGACAGAATTTTTATTACTATCCCTGTAATGTATGAATCCTTAACATTTATTAAGCATCAGTAGCTGCTAAAAAACATAAGTGAGTGTTTTTATTTGGGGTTTCCACAAAATAAGTACCTGATCATATCCTGCTAGACTTCATATGCAGATCATATACGTGTTCATATAAGTGTTCTTTTAATGTTGGTTCTGCTCATTTTTCTTTCTAGAGAATGCCACTGCTTGGATCCTGCCCTTCACCTCAGGTGGCTTTCTTTACATTGCCTTGGTCAATGTGGTACCTGATCTGCTACAGGAGACCAACCCTAGGTAAGGCGTCCACTTCCCTGAGAATACGGTCTGTCTGTCTGTTTCTCTAATGCAGTATTGCATGTAAACTCCTGCCAGACTTCACATATTAAATAAACTGAATGTCCATGACCCTGTCCCCTGTTCCCACAGGAACTCCTTTCTACAGGTTCTGCTGTTGTTTTGTGGGATAGCAGTCATGGCTTTTCTCTCAGTCCTCATGGAATAGCCACAGGCCAGCATTGCTTCTATCAAGGGACATTTAAAGTGCTACCTAGCATGCTGGACAATTCACTCCACTGGTTATGCTTTAAATAATTTGTCACCCCCAAAGACCATATGAGGAAAAACCAATGAAAAAAAAAAAACAGCCTTGACAATCAAGTGTTTGAATCTGTGTCCATGTGATTTCAGCCTTATCCTTCATACACCTCTGTGTCCAGATTACATCTAAACTGAACTCATGCCTGACAGACACCAGCTGAAGCTGAAGGGGAATACAGGTTTGTGCAAATGGTGCTCAGAAATAACAATGGTTGTTTGGACTCAAATACGCCATAACATTTGATACTATTCTGCGTCCTTGTTCAAGTTCCTGCCAGGTGTTACTGTTACTCTTTTCAAAACACATTTCCAATGTCAGTGGGTTACATCAATGTGATTTGCTTTAATTGTATGTCATAGAATACTGCACATACAGGTTGCACAAGTCCTTTATTAAGAGACAGAGGCATATGCTTACATAATCAGATTTCTGCTCATCATCATTGTGTTTCTATAAAACTAATACTGTTGCACTTTTACAAGTCATTTCACACTCCATTTGCTTAAGTTAAGACATGCACACTTTGCATGACTACATATTCCTAATTGCACATAGAACAGTGAACACACTCCTTTTATCAAACTCTTTCGAAATGCTTAACAGGCCTTATTTTCTTGTAGTACGCCTCGTTTTTTTAATGTGCTGTTTTTGTCATTTCTTACACTATTTAGTCTTGTTATCGATTATGTCCTGATAGCCACTACACTGCTGCATTTTAGCTTTAATTTACAGATTTCCTGTACAGTTCATTGTGGTCCTGGCATTGCAATACAACAGTTTTGAGGGATTGAGTCTTGAGGACTGATGAATTCATAAGCAGACAGTTTTTTTACTTAACTGACTTGGTGCCATTTCATACATTTTCAATTACATTTTTTAAAAAGATAAAATAGTTGAGAAATGGATTGTCTGTTTAAGAGTTTTGTATATGGAGTGTTACTGAAAAGAATGTTCTGAACACGTCACATGGAAGGTCAGAACAGTCTTTGCCAGAATGTAAATATTTGAAAAGAGATTATATATATTTATTCTAATAACAATGTCTTGTTGAAAGAAAAATGTTAAACTTTTAAGTCCTCCCATTGTTATAGTTGAAATAAAGAAATGTTACTGTTTGATTTAAAACTGCTGTTGCGACTGATTTTTATGTGTGCAGCTTTTACTTGGAGTGCCACTGCTCCCAGCACTGTAGAAATGTATTAAACAGTTCAGCCAAGAGTATCATGTCGTTCCAAACTTGTAAGACCTTCGTTCATCTTCGGAATACAAATTAAGATATTTTTGATGAAATCCGAGAGCTTTTCTGACCCTGCATAGACAGCAATGCAACTACCACATTCTAGGCCTAGAAAGGTAGTAAGAACATTGTTAAAATAATCCCTTTGACATCAGTGTAACTGTAATTCTACCTTAATTTTATGAAGCTTCAAGAATAGTTTTTATGCGCAAAGAAAACAAAATTTAACAATTTCTTTTCTACTCTCATGCATGTGGTGCTGCTGATGCAGGAGCCGGCATTCTGTTGTAGAACATTCATCTCTCTTAGTTCATTGTCTGTATATTCTGGTTTAAATAAAGGCTGAGCAAAAAAAATTCAAGTCATCCTTTATGTAAACAAGGTGCACCACTAGATTCTACGTCAGAACACTGGCTCTGCGTCGAAGACTGACGCAGAAGAAATTGTTGATGGTCATTATTTTTGTTTTCTTTGCACACAAAGTATTCTCGTTGCTTCATAAAATTATGGTTGAACCACTATTGTCACATGGACTATTTTATCGATGTCCTTACTACCTTTCTGGGCTTTGAACGTGTCAGTTGCATAGCTGTCTATGTAGGGTCAGAAAACTGTTGGATTTCATCAAAAATATCTTAATTTGTGTTCTAAAGATGAACGTAGGGTATTACAGGTTTGGAACGACATGAGGGTGAGTAATTAATTAAACAAATTAAATTTTTAGGTGAGACTATCCCTTTAAAAATTAATTTCCAGTGCAAATATATACAGAACTGGTTTTGTCATCCATATGTATTTTCTGCAGTCTTAAATAGTATGGGTATATTTGTAAGAATAGCCAAAAGTAAAAGCTATTTTTTTTCTTTTATACCAAAAAATCCTTAGGATATTAAGTAAAGATCATGTTCCATATAGATATTTTGTAAAAAATTACCATAAATATATCAAAACCTTTTTGAATAGTAATATGCATAGCTAAGAACTTCATTTTGACAAATTTAAAAGTGATTTTCTCAATATTTCGATTTTTTTGCACCCTCAGATACCAGATTTTCAAGTAGTTTTAGCTCTGCCAGATATTGTATTTTCCTAACAAACCATACATCAATGGAAAGCTCATTTATTTGGCTTTATGACTAGTTTTGTGGTCCCAGGTCACATATTATAATTTCAATTTGAAGACGGTGTTCTGATTCACATTTAACCAATAACAGCCTTTTCTGTTTCAGGTTTACTAAATAGCTAACATACAGTGGTGTGAAAAAGTGTTGGCCCCCTTAATGATTTTAAATTTTTTTGCATGTTCGTCACACTTTAATGTTTCAGATCATCAAACAAATTTAAATATTAATCAAAGATAACACAAGTAAACACCTTACCACCATACCACAAGTGAACCTTCCCAGGAGTGGCCGGCCGACCAAAATTACCCCAAGAGCGCAGCGATGACTCATCCAAGAGGTCACAAAAGACCCCACAACAAAATCTAAAGAACTGCAGGCCTCTCTTGCCTCAGTTGAGGTCAGTGTTCATGACTCCACTGTAAGAAAGAGACTGGGCAAAAATGGCCTGCATGGCAGAGTTCCAAGACGAAAACCGCTGCTGAGCAAAAAGAACATAAAGGCTCGTTTCAGTTTTGCCAGAACACAGATCTTGATGATCCCCAAGACTTTTGGGAAAATACTCTGTGGACTGACAAGACAAAAGTTGAACTTTTTGGAAGGTGTGTGTCCCATTACATCTGGCATAAAAAAATCCTGGCGTACCAAAAAATCCTGAAGGACAATGTTCGGCCATCTGTTCGTGATCTCAAGGTGAAGTGAACTTGGGTTCTGCAGCAGGACAATGATCAAAAACACACCAGCAAATCCACCTATGAATGGCTGAAGAAAAACAAAATGAAGACTTTGGAGTGGCCTAGTCAAAGTCCTGACCTGAATCCTATTGAGATGATGTGGCATGACCTTAAAAAGACGGTTCATGCTCGAAAACCCTCAATTGTGGCTGAATTACAACAATTCTGGCAAGATGAGCGGACCAAAATTCTTGCACAGCGCTGTAACAGACTCATTGCAAGTTATTTCATACGCTTTATTGCAGTTGTTGCTGCTAAGGGTGGCCCCACCAGTTAAGTTTAGGGGGCAAACACTTTTTCACACAGGGCCATGTGGGTTTGGATTTTGTTTTCCCTTCATAATATAAAACTTCATTCAAAAACTGAATGTTGTGTTATCTTTGAGTAATATTTAAATTAGTTTGATGATCTGAAACGTTAAAGTGTGACAAACATGCAAAAAAATAAAAAATCACTTTTTCACACCACTGTATATCCGTGATATTTCACTTTTCTCTTTTTTTTTTAGATGCAGAACCATTCTCTACGGTAGATTGCTTGTGACATGTGAATGTCTTCCCTACATCGAAACATGTCTTTTCTATTAAATTAGAGTTAATGGACTCTAAATAACATTCAGCAGTTCTCCAGTCAGAATGACCCTGCATATACAGTACCTACTTTAAGTAGGAAATGCATTTAATAGCAAGGGTGCAACGTTTCCAGCATAAGTTAGACTGGCCCGCTAAATTACCACCTATTCCATTGCTGTTTCATGCCCATGTGGAGGACCATTATGCCAAATGAGATGGCTGCCCCTACCATGTTTAACCGTTAGCACCTGAGACTTTGCTTCTACAATGTGTCCATGAGCTTTGGCGTTCCACTATACTGATGTAGTTTGCTAGGATGACACCTGTGTGGGGTTTATTTGTGCATCTTAGGAGTCTATTTTGTCTCAGTCTGCAAGGTCTTTGCATTTTTCAATGCGATATGTCATACTCACAAATGGTTCGTATTGTCTGCCGCTCCAAGTCCCGTATGTGTTCAAAGTAGCGTTTCTGCAACGGCGTCGGTTATGCCAAGATGCGTGCCACAAGCACATTTTTACTGCACAGTCTGGGTCTGAAATGTCATATGGGAATCAGGGGGTGGTATTGATTTTGTGTTCACACTTGTCCTATTTCAACACAGTCTGTTTGGCAAGGGACCGTTGCCATAACGACTAGCCTGTGGGTTGTCTTCCTTTGTCATCTGCCCTGACAGAGCCCACTGTGTGTGGGAAACTGCCTGGAACTTTAGACAATGATATGCCACTTTAAGTCTTTATGCCTTGTCCTTCAGAACCGCTTTTGATGGGCACCTAAAACGCGGCTGCTTGTGCTAACACGATTTATTCTCCTGTATCTTGACCTGAACCTCCCACGCTTCTGAAAGTTGACTTCTCTCCCTCTCTGTGGGCCACCTCCATGGATGGCAGGTGGCATGTTAGTGCTGCTACAGTTCACACAAGTATATTAATATAAGAGTTGAGTGCACCTGATCTGGTGAAAATGGTGAGAAAGATACAGAGAGGAGCAGTGAAGGAAAATAATTCTGGAAGAACAAGACTGTCAAGAATGTCTGGAAAGGACTAGGCAGAGTTTTAGACTGTAAAACATTTCACCCACCAGATGTGATGTGGAAGGGCAAATGTCTGTCAAATTTTAGATTTCAGTCTAAGTGAATGTTTTATTATAGCACAGTAGCAAGTAGTTTCTCACTTCTTATGGCGTGGGTTAGATTTGTAATGTTTTATTTATTGCTGCTGGGAATTTTCAGAAGACAATGTCTACCGTATGTCAGGACACTTGTCTTTTGAGTTTCCTTTGAGCAGTTTTCTGTTCAGTTTTGTTTACTTTTCTGAAAGTGCTGATATGTAAAAGAATTCAAGTGATCCACAGAAAATCTAGGACTTTTTTCTTTTTCTTTTTTTTTTTTTTTTTTTGCCTGTTTGGTTATATTTAACTTTGAAAATGGAAGATTGTTATTTTGTATCTCTTGTGAACGTATCTGTAAAAAAATGAATAGCTAACTCTAATTTTGCCATTTTATTATAGACATTTGTTAGATTTTTATTTATTTTCCAACATGATGCTTTTTTTGGCCTGTCCCCATATTTGCTGTATTAATGTGTTTCTCCAATTAAAATGGGCAAGTACACCAATTTTGTTTGTAAAATTGTATTTTGGATTTAATCTCTCTAGCTTATATTTTATACTTGAAGTTGTGTCTACAGGTTTTGCCTCCACTTTCTTGTACTGTTATGACTGTTCTCTCTTTTTTATTATTTACTTTACTTATCTTGTATTTTATTTTATTTGTATTATTTTTTGTTGGTTATCTTTCATGATTTTGTAATAAATAAATGGTTAATAGTGATTTAGGGAGTTGAGCCATATTTCATACAGAGTGAGATTATATTGACAATTTTCTTTTTTTCACACTTATGGAATAAAATTAAATTTTTCCTGTTTACAAAATAAAGTTTTACTATGTACCTCATAGACCACGTACATGCGAAGAAAGAGTTACACTACCAGTCAAAAGTTTTTGAACAGTAAGTTTTTCATGTTTTTTTGAAGAAGTCTCTTCTGCTCAACAAGCCTGCATTTATTCGATCCAAAATACAGCAAAAGCAGTAATATTGTGAAATAATTTTACTATTTAAAAGAACTGTTTTATATTTGAATATATTTTAAAATGTAATTTATTCCTGTAATCAAAACTAAATTTTCAGCATCATTACTCCAGTCTTCAGTGTCACATGATCTTTCAGAAATCATTCTAAGATGCTGATTTGCTGTTCAAGAAACATTTATTTCTATTATTAGTATCAATATTTAAAACAATTAAGTACTTTTTTTGATGAGAAGAAAGAGCCAAAGATCAGCATTTATCTGAAATAAAAAGCTTTTTGTAACATTATACATACCATGCAAAAGCTTGGAGTCCATTTTTATTTTTATTTTTGGAAATAAATGATATTAGTTAATACTTTTATTTAGCAAGGATGATTGATCAAAAGTGATTATAAAGACATTTACAATGTTACAAAAGGTTTCTATTTCATATAAATGCTGTTCTTCTGAACTTTCTATTCATTAAAGAAACCTGAAAAAAATCTACTCAAATGTTTTCAACATAATAATAATACATGTTTTTTGAGTAGCAAATCAGAAGGATCATGTGACTGGAGTAATGATGCTAAAAAAAATAAGCTTTGAAATCACAGGAATCAATTATATTTAAAAATATATTAAAATAGAAAACAGTTATTTTAAATAGTACAAATATTTCAAACTTTTACTGTTTTTGCTGTACTTTGGATCAAACAAATGCAGGCTTGGAGAGAAGAGACTTTACTTTTTTTAAAATCTTACTGTTCAAAAACATTTAACTCGTTTTCTAAAGTAGGTAATTATAATAATTTTTTACACAGTAAAAATGTTATATACTGAATGCTTAAAATCTTTAAGAAATGTACTTAAACCTTTCCGAGACAGAAAAGGCATCCATTTCATGGAATGCCCCACCAATTAATAATGAAAGATGTTTAAATGTCAAGGACAGCAAGAAAACTAATAGGATACAGTATAGTCTTGAAGAAATATTTGAACAGCTGGTCGGATCTGTGATTCTGTGCTGGAGCTTGTAATCAATAAATGACCCTCTCATGTTTATCACTTATTCCTCGTGTTCCTGAGGCACCTAATTGGTCTCTTCTCAGTTCGCCGAGGCCCAAGAGGAAAGAGAGAGCATTGCACTCACACCAAGCACCACTCACTCAGTACTGGTCCTCGCATCGCCTCTCCTCTTCCCATCTCTCCCCCTCTCCTCCTCAACTCAAAAGCAAAACAGATGGTGGAAAAGCAGCAGCACATCTGCCCGGGCGCTCTGCAACAATAGATCGCATCGAGCTGGAGTCGAGCCTGGGCATGTTAGCGTCCGAGAGCTGCTAGAGATTCGCTGTGTTTTCTGGCTTCGCCTTTCACAACGGCTGCCGAGGGAGGACCGCGCGTCTGTCTGGGTTCTCCAACGAGCGGAGAAGATGGCCGCCATTAAGATTTTAACCAGCGCGGGGCTTTTCTTGGCGTTTTGTGCTCTGGTCTTGGTGGCCATGGCCATCTGCACCGATTACTGGTACGAGACGGATGCTCGGCGGCATCGCGAGCGCTGTAAGAACTACGCAAACAAGCGTAACGATCCCGGATACATTTACATCTCAAATCACAACTTGCCTCTCCAGATGCCTCCAAAGGGCTATGAGAGGAAAGCGACGGAGACGCGCGTCAAACGCCACGCTCCAGCCTCGGCGACGGCCATGGAGTCTCACTGTAGCCGCCAGTTCAATTCCACGATCTCCGGTCTGTGGAGAAAGTGTCTTCGCGAGGGCTTTGACCTGGAGACTGAGGATCTCATTTACAAAGGTGAGCTGCTTTCTGTTTTGACAATCACTAGAGCCTCGGTCCAGGCCGTTTTGTTTTGAAACCAATGGACGTGCACGTTCACCTAGGGGTAAATTTCCCACGATCATTTTCCTGGTTATTATCAATGCACTTGGCCATTGGATTATGGCTGGTTCTTCCTGTTTACACAATGCCTACATGACATTAACCTCCGCTTATTGGCATTTCCTTTATTAAATTATGTTACTGAGTTTAGGTGGAAAGCGATGTCAATAGTAAAAGGGAAACGGAAGGCCTGAATTAGATCATTGTCGCTATCCGAGGTGCTGAATTCAGCCTACCTGTGTCAAGTGTAAAGACAGCACAGATAGTTGCTTATATAGCACGAAAAGGTGCACTTACCGACTGTTTGATTCTGTATTGCTATATAAATGCATTAACGGATCAATGACAAATAAGGATGTTTAATATGATAAAGCAAATTATAAGAAGAGACAAGGAAACCTGAATGTTGTTTACACTACGCTGATTTGGCAGATTTTTTAAAAACAATATATGTGACCCTGGACCACAAAACCAGTCTTAAGTAGCTCAGGTATATTTGTAGCAATAACCAAAAATACGTGTATGGGTCAAAATTATTGATTTTCTTTTATGCCAAAAATCATTAGGATATTAAGTAAAGATCATGTTTAATGAAGATATTTTGTAAATATCCTACCATAAATACATTAAAACATAATTTCTGGTTAGTAATATGCATCACTAAGAACTTCATTTGGACAACTTTCAAGGCGATTTTCTCATTATTTTGATTTTTTTGCACCCTTAGATTCCAAATTTTCAAATAGTTGTACCTAACCTCCTTTTCTTTATCTCAGCCTGTTTTCTTTTTTGCAATCTCTTGGGTTGTATTCTTTTAAAAGGGTTTCTATCATGAAATAGCCAGTTGAATAAAGGCATTTTAATGTTTTTACACTGTCAGAAAAAAGGGTACGGTTGGGGTCCATTTGTGACACTTAGGGTACAAATGGTGAAGTTGTACCCTCGATGGTTCATAGTTGCACCTTAGAGTACTCATATGTACCATTTAGGGGTAAAAAAGGTACAGATATGTTTCCAACTGCCAGAGGGTCCACGTTTGTACCATTTAATCCCCAAAGAAAGGTACAATCACTTGTGTGACCAAAGAAGTAAGCCAAAGTGTATGAAATAGTCACCCAAAATTAAACATAGCAAGATAATCATTTTCATGAGTTGTTAGTTATTTGGAAGAGATGCACAAAATAACCAAATATGTTCAAGAGCCTTCATCTTTCTGACCAGTTCTGAACAGTACACACGCAAATTACATTTTAGTGTTTATGCAGAACATCAAGATAATAACTTTTAAACGTAAAGCATTTGTATTAAAGTAGGTCTGCATTTTTAATTGTAATTTTAAACTGATATAAGAGCTGTTTTAAGTTTTGTTTTTAATGCAGAGTTAAACAAATACACATACTAATAGTAATTAGCAAAAGCACAGTGTAGTATACAAAACTATTTAACGTTTATTAAACATTATATATGGTGTACTACTTTGCCTCAGTTCAAATACATATTTTCGAAGCCAGCCTTTTCGTGTCGTCCAATGGGATTGTAGCCCGCGCTGTGCATTTTGAAAATGAGATTGTGCGTGACGCCGGTTATTATTCAGGACATCATTCAATTCATTTCTGACGCTGTCGACGGAGACACGGAGGATCTTATTCAAAAACTGAAAGAAGCTGCCTGGAATACATGTCACTGAAGACGAAGCACAGAAATTTAGAGGTAAGTTTAATTTTAAGTACTGTGAAAATCTGTTGGTTCCCTTTCGATTTTTGTTAACTTGACATTGCGTCTGTAGCCAGGCCTAACGTTATCTGATGCGTGAGGAAAACCTTTCTTCGAAAACTGACCTGACAAAACCAACGCATTGCCATTACATTTTAAGCTTATTGTTATTATTACAATAATTTTTTATCATTTAGCCGGAAATTAAGATATAATTTTTCGCTTAACTCATACTCCACCTAGAGATGGCATGAGACGCTGACAAAACAGCGGTGAAACGGCCATAGAAACAGCTCAGGTCTATCGCGTTTGTGTACCATAGATTAATAAATTCAGTTTACCAAAATGTTCTTACTACTCTAATCTTAACGTTACGTTAACGTTAACTTACCCGTGTTTCCTTCCGGACACGAGCGAACGCCTTTTATTTTAACGCCTCTCCTAGTCTTTCTGGAATTATATACCTTACGATTATTATCCATGTTGATTTATATCAGTTTTGTTTGGTACATATTTAACTAACGTTATAAACGTAAATCCAGGAGAGTCCTAATTATTTGTTGTCGTATTGAGGCGTCGGTATCGAGCCCTTCCAAGGACAGCAAGTAAAATTGGTTTAAGTTACCATTATTTATCAAAACTCGAGAAATACGTTTCTAGTCTGTGAGATGCAAATTTAAATAATTTGGCTTTTAATAATACACTCTCAGTTAAAAAAAGTATAGTTCTCTGTTAGTTCGTTAAGTGTACATTTTGGTACCTTTTAGCTTTTGTACCTTAGGGTACTGTTCCAGTGACAGTATTGTACCTTTTTCTGGAAGTGTATAAGTACTAACTTATTCTGTATTTTTCTAAATTAAAGCAATGTTTTTATACTGATGAATGTCCATTGAAAAAAAGAGATTTTATTGTTGCTGTTAAAACCTCAAGCTCACACAGACTATGCATTTTTTTCCTTTTAGAAAATAAGGTGGATTTAACAAATTTGTACACAAGATGGAGGTGGTAACAGTAACACTAGTACCAGTGCCAGCAGAAGCCTATCAACAAACTTCAACTACAGAAATGTAAGTATAACACTGAGTTTTGTGTATTATATTTGTCCTATGTTTAACGGTTAACCGTATTGATTTTTTTAATGCCTGATGCCAATATTTTAAAAAGCAGGGTGGCCAGTCAGCACACACAAGGAAAGTTGGGAGAGTTAGAGTTAGTTTCATCAAAATTATTTTAAATTGTGTTCCGAAGATGAAGTCTTACTGGTTTGGAATGACATGAAGGTGAATAATTAATGACCAAACTAAACTTTTTGGCTGAATTAATGCTATAAGAAAGAAAATTTGAAAGACTAATAAGGTATCTTTAATTCTTTTTCTGTTCCCGGCTTGAAAACTTCGGGCAAAAACAAGGAATTCTCCCATTTTTAAACTGTCACCGATAGCAATGTAGTAGTAGTAGATTGCTGAAGTCAGTAGATTTTACTCAGTCAAAATACATTTATTACATTTAATATTTTGGCTTTTATCATTATGTTAATAAATATTGAAATTAATTAAAATATTAACAAAATTACAAATTTGAGCCAGGGAAGATAAGAGAGATGAACATCCTCAGGGGTCAGTGATATCACAGATTCTAAATCAGTTATTGGCTTAAAATGAATGTTGAATGTCGATATAAATAAACAGTATGCTATAATGATAATTTACAGTTAAAACAAATTTGTAGAAACATTGTAATTTTCTAAATCTTCAGGTAAACAAATATTTGTGCATTCAATCTTAGAAATATTTGTATATTACTAAAGGGAAATGGCAATGAAAGAATATTAAAATGTCTGATTTGATTGTTTTGAAGTATTTTTAGTTAATTTAAATGATTAACTTTATCTTTTTGTAAATTTTCAGTTGTGTGATGAAGCTGACCGAATGCATTCATCGCCTGCAGTTTAAGCCGGCACTTCAGGGATGGCTTTACCAGTATTGTGCCCAAGGTGCTTCAGCTTGTTCAAAGAAATGCTCCGTTGGACGAAGTCTACAAGAAGCAAGAGAAAAGATGCTTGCAGAAGATCTAGGTATTTACATAAACATAGTGGTTTTGTGATTATCTATTTATTGATTATCTATTAAGCTTTTTTAAATGATATTTATAAATGATATTTAAATGTTTTTTCTTTGTGTGAAAAAAAATCTTCATGCCTTAAAATTGCTCGAATGTAACTCTAGACCTTGATTGGTTACAAGGTAGTTTATGGCAAAATTTTCACATTATTTGTCTTAAAACATTTAAAACAGCACATTGCATTGTTTTACTGATAGATTTTTGATGTTTTCTTTTCTTCTCAGTGTGATGCTGATACTCCATACCCAACCTTACAGTTGGCAGAAACTGACTGGAAAATGGCTTTCTCCAAGAGGGTACAACTTTTCAAAGTGGATGGTGTGGAGTTGTGCAAGGAACTAGGAGTTGAAGAAAGGATCACTACAATGCACAGCCTTCAGTGCTTACTATTGTTTTCAACTTGGCTTGTCCACCCTACATGAAGAATTCACTGACTTTCTGGCAGCATGCCATAGCAAAGATAACTGAGGTGGGTGGCAAGCCCCTTCCAATATCTATCACCCGAATAATTAATATCCTGTGTTAAAATGCCAAATATACTGATACACAAGGGTGAAGATTTCGACATTCAGTGTTTCAAAAGTGATTTAAATCCTATACATTTTAAATGTCAACAGTGTATATATATAATGTGGCAAGTTTTTTTTAATACCAGTGTTGTATGATTCACAGTTCCATGCATACGCAGTAAAAGTTGACTTTGAATGAAGTGTTATAAAACCAGGGCAAGAGATGGACTTTCAGGCCCTTGCCGTGTACTCTGCTTATGATAAATAAGTAGTTTGTGATCCTCAAGAATGTTTAAAAAGTTCCAATTAGTACTGTGTATTAGTGTAGTACTGCGTTTGGTAAAAATGGGTTTGTGATAAAAAGAATTTACGCATATAAAGTTACAATATGAAATGTGTACTGTTGGAAAAGGGTTGTTTTTTATTCTTAATGTTTAAAACATTTTTTAGAAAATGTAGAATGCAGTAGAAAAATTTACTTAATGGGATGTATTGATTATGAAAAATTTAATATTATGCTTAATATTCTTGATATTTCCAATTTTATAAAATGTTTAAAAAAAGTTAGAAATAGTATAAACAATTGTTTTTGGAAAAAAGAATTGCTCAATATTTGCATTCTTTTAAAACACATTGAGGTAGAGCTTATTTTGTGATAAAATGTTAGGGTATAATCAATTAATGAAATGTGTACTGTTGGAAAAAATGTTTTGCTTTATAAGAACAGTTTTGAGTATGAAATTTCTATTTATTTTTTTAAGTAAAATTTTGCAATATGCATCCTGTTATGACATTGTGATAGAGTTTAAAACATTCATCCTGTGAAAAATGTGAGAATGTAATGTTTTGAATGTTTAATAAATGTGATAAACAGCATCCTGGCCTTTTTAATGTGTTGTATGTAGTACAGATTTGCCACCATAAGGTACAAAAGGCTTGTCACTGGGGCAGTACCCTTAAAAAAGACAAATTTGTACCTTTTTTAAAAGTACATTATGGTACCATAGCACTAAATGGTACAATTTAGTCAGCAAAGGTACATATTTGCCTTTGTAAGGTACATACTGCAAGGGTACAGATATGTACCCATGTGAAAGGGTACAACGGGTGTACCCTTGAGGGTACTGCCCCAGTGACAAGCCTTTGTACCCCTGAAGGTACAAATTTTGCACATTTTTTCTGACAGTGTAGGTGTGTATTGGATCACTGTTTTTATTGTTTATTCTATTCCTGTCAAAAACACCTTATCTCACAGAATTTCTGAGCATACAGGATTTTCGTTGTTGGTTGTTTTTCAAAAGAGTGTATTGTCTTTGACTCATATATTTCTGGATGACAATGGCAAAGTTTAAGGCTGCTCTGATGCTGAATGATTTACACAGAACAAGAGCAGCAGCAAAAGTGTTATGTAATGTATGTATTCGCAATCTAGTATAATCTACATGCTCAGGGTTGATGAAAAACAAAACAAAATGAGCAATCTTTACAGGAGGAAGGACAGTGAAGTGTGGCATATAAATGTAGTAGCAGGGAATATGAGTACTGGTTTTGTAAAACAAATTTTGACCTACTCAGATAAGGAATGCCTAGAACATAATAGTTTATCAGATAACATTATCCATAAGATGATTAAACTTAAGCAAAATGATTATATTTCACTTAACCTCATCATATGAATACTGATCTCATATATATGAGGCTTACAGCAGTCCTCTCTCCCATTTGGTACAGTATTCTTTGATAAAGATCTCATTCCACATTATGTTCAGGCCTTAAAGTGTGATGTTTTACAGCGGCCATTTCTCTTGCTGGGTTGCAAAGAGAAGGAACGCTGCTCACTTGACCATATCTTCATCAATAATTTGTTCATTGATTTTCCCAGGCCACCCTAAGTGGCTCTGTAGATGTCATGAATGATGAAGTAGTGATGGTGTGCAACCACTCCAGTTAGACTGTGAGCCAACACCCAATACATTGCTTTCAGATTTATATTTCCGTTTTATTAGCAACACAATTATTTTGTGAGTTCACATTAGGCAACCAGAACGTCGTTCTTAATAATCAGTGATACTCTCCTGAAACGAACTAACATATTTAGTCCTAAATTAAAAAACAGGACAAAATAGATGTTTACTTGTCTTAACAGTTAAAAAATAATAATAACTGAGCACTGTAAATCCACCTAAGCAAACTGACAGTCCTTAGAGAACTAGAACAGACTAAATTCAGTGAATACAGTACGCCATGTGTCCTCTTATCCAAATTTAAAATGCTTTAAAAAGCTGAATGAGACTAAATGTCTTTAGAGAGTAATTTTCAGTAGCAATTCCCAATAGAAGCATTAACATCATTAAAATGTGCTGTGTGAATTTGATGTTTTTATGTGATCTGCAGGGTTTTGTTTGCTTTTCTTTTGTTATAACTTTAGTTCACCAATTAGTTCGAAGTCTCTTTGTAGTTTCCATCAGATATCACAGATATGCTTGTGCTTTTCATTGTTTACACAAATAAGAGTTAAAACCATGCATTTTCTTTAGCAGAGGATGAACAGTTGAATGTGCAAAGTGTCTCTGTGACAGATTCCCGGGCTTTGATGTGTCTGTTTGTGATTATGACATAGAACAAGCTGTCACAATATATTTGACACACAGATATGATAAACATGACACAACTGCTCAGCTCACGCACAATGCCTGTACAAATCATTGCCCCACGGAGCTGTACAGAAACAAACTCAATGCATTTTGTGTCTTTATAGAACACCTTAATGAATCGATTTAACACAGTCCAGTTTCTGTAAAGACTGTAATTAAATGGTGTCAGATCCTTGACCTCTCCTCTGTTGTTTAGTCTAATCTCAGCTTTTGACCCAACATGCTTCTAATGACAGAGAATCCAGTAAACCATTTTTACACACTCAAGTGCAAATTTGTGCTTTATAATCTGTGGTGAATCAATCATGTTTAAACCAGGCGTTTTGCTGTAGCAGGATGTGGTCATGCTCTGATGGGCTATGAGAACCAATTTGTTGTGTGTTTTAGTCATTCAGCTGACTGATGTTGCTGAAAGCCAGTTTCTGCATCATCAAACCTCTCAGATGAATATCACTGCTATTAGTGAAGTGTAAACATGTGATTAATATCATCCTAGATTACCACCCTGCAGATGTTTCCTAATATCCTTCAGGTTGCACTTATATACTGCACATGTTAGAGTTTTTGTCTGGAGTCTGGTCTCGTTGCTCAGCGTCCTGGTCTGGATCTGGGTCCTGGCTTATGGTCTCAGACAAAACCACATGGTCTCAGTATATTTTCAACATACTAAAGGTGTTTTTATGTCAGCCAATAAAATGTGAAATACTTTTGATTTAATTATCATATTTGTAAAAAAAAAAAAAAAAAAAAAAAAAATCTACTAACTTTGACTTTTCTTAGCGATAGATGCTATTTACATTAAGTGCAAATAGCAATGAATTCTATTTACACCAAGTAAAAATATCAGTAGTTTCAGCAATATGCTACACAAAGTGTGAATAGTGATAGATCCTATTTACACTATGTAAAAATAGGGGTATTTTCTTTGCAATAATAGTAGTTACATGCTGTTTATGCCATTTAGTCCAAATGGTGGCAGATATATGCACCTCAGTATTATAGTACATCATAAAACAGTATGCAATAATAACATATTAAGTGTAAATAATCATTTTTATTAAAATTATTAAATGGATGCCGCTTTGGGACCATAAAGCCCTCCCTTCACCAAACCCTAACTGATAAACACCCGTGAGGCATGTTATTTTCCACATTTTGATTTTTATTGAAAATAAATGACTTTTTAATGTGATATGTGATATGTTTGGCAAAATGTGGATTCGAACTTGGGTTGATCACTCGCTGTTGTATAATGGCCATTTTTTTTTTATGTTATCTAACCCTACTATACATTTTTGGGTGGAATTAGTGTAAATAGCTTCTGCCAACAAGGCTGGCTTTTTGCACTTCATTTGATTTGATTTTGAAGGAGTAGTTTGACCCAACTAGCCATGCTAACCTTTATGTCTGGCATCAGGACAAGCATTGCACGTTATAATACTTATATTCATTTTAAAAAATGCTTTGGGAAACTTGTTGGGTTTTAACATTTATCGCTGACATTTATTTTACGTTTTCTGGTGATGCTGATTGTTTGAATAGACTGAATGGACTACAACAGGTTTAAATGTGTCTAAGGTCAGAAAACATTGTAATTTTCTTAGAATATACAATTAATATTAGAGTAATTTGTTAATGTTTTGGAAATTATTCATTCGAAGCAGTTCTGAGCTCACTTCCAGAACAAAAATTTACAGAACATTTACTCACCACCTTGTCATCTAAAATGCTCATGTCTTTCTTTCTTCAGTCATAAAGAAATTATGGTTTTTGAGGAAAACATTTCAGGATCTCTCTTCATATAGTGGACTTCTATGGTGCCTGTGAGTTTGAACTTCCAAAATGCAGTTTAAATGCAGCTTCAAAGGGCTCTAAACGATCCCAGCCGAGGTAGAAGGGTCTTATCTAACAAAACAATTGGTTATTTTCTAAAAAAAAAAAGAAAAAAAAAAAGTGCATTTTATATACTTTTTAACCTCAAATGCCTGTCTTGTCTAGCTCTCCGATGCGTATGCAAACTCAGTGTAATCTGGGTCAATACAGTTAGGGTATGTCGAAAAAAATCCCATCTCATTTTCTCCTCCAACAAAATCGCTCTACACCGCTGTTTTTTCTTTTTTTGTAAAGGATGTTTGACTATAAATTGCACTTTTTAAAATTTTTTTTTAGAGAAGACCGTTTTACTAGATAAGACCCTTCTTCCTCGGTTGGGTTTATTGCCCTTTGAAGCTGCATTTAAACTGCATTTTAGAAGTTTAAAATCACGGGCACCATAGAAGTCCACTATATGGATAAAAGGTTTAAAAGAAAGACACAAACATCTTGGATGACAAGGGGGTGAGTAAATTAAATTGAACTGTAAATTTTTGTTCTGGAAGTGAACTTCTCCTTTAAGGTCTGTAAACCCCTTCCTTGCATAAGCCTACTCTGCTCTGCAAGCGAATCATGCCCACAGCTAAATTTTAGCTGCTAAACTATAAACACTTAACAAGACAATAATGCTGGATATGTTAACCAAGTGCTAACATGACTAACTGATGAACCAATACAGTTTGTGAACCAAAATATGTCTAAGTTACATTCTTTATTATTAAACAAAGTAATAAGAACAACGACAGTCTAGATGAATCAACACATTCTTAGCAAATATTGGGTTCACAGTGAATTTTCAGAACTATTTCAGTTAGACAGTGATATTGTGTTTTACCTGGAAACCTAAAGTTGTACTAGGTATACATTATGTATTAGCACAAAAAAAATTGATATTTTGAGCACTTAATTGAAAATGTACACATAGCGTATTAATCCTACTTACAGGTTGTTGTGGTTCAAAAACACTTGTTGGTCCAAATAAAGAAGGTACAGACTTATCTTTCATCGACAAGCGGTTAGTGAAGATTAGAGAAGCAGTCCTCTGTAAAATGACAAGCACACAACAAAAGGTTTGAATTGTATTGCTGTGGTATTGTGGAACACAGTGTCTTCTCATCATGATGTAAACACACTAACTCCCGCAGGTATTTGTGGGGTGTTTGGTTCGTATTTCGTGGGCAGGTGGAAATTATGCTAATGTATTACAGAATGACGTATATAGGTAACAGGCAGAAGATTTGAAAATATGACGACTTGTTAAGGTGCTTCAGAGTCTATTTTTTAATAGACAATATCTTTATTTATCGTGCACTTTTTTGATTAACAACTTTGCAGACTGTTTACATTGAAAGGATAGCTACGTTACAAACAGCAAAAAATATTTTTTTCGAAAAACCCATATGACCTGTTTTTTAATCAGTCAAATTATTTTTTTACAGTGTGAGTGACAATGTATAGAAAATGTACTGTTTATTGTTGGGATTCTATAGAAGCTCATTTCTGCTAAGAAATAAAGGTAATTGTGAATTTTTATCTCATAATTCAGACTTGCAATTTAGTTTCGTGCAATTCTGAAATTCTTTACATTTTGCAATTCAGACATTTTCCACCATGGAATAAAAATGTAATGGTAATTGCAAGTTTTTTCCTTGCAATTTTGTGTTTATATCTTACAATTCAGACATTTCCGAAATTGCAGAGTAACATTTCACAATTCAGGAAAAAAGTCTGAATTGTGAAATAAAAAATTGCAATGACCTTTTTTCCATGGCAGAAAAGGGCTTGCATAGGAATCTGAAATACATTTGGCTGAGAAAGTTCCACCTGTCACCAAAAAGGCAAATGCAACGATTAGGGATGTGCACGAGTACTCGATTAATCGATTACTCGAACCCATCAGCGACGATCGAGCATGAAAATGACGATCGATTGACTCTAAAAAATTTCAGGGCTTCAGTTGCCGTTGTTTTAAAGTAACGGGAGAAGCGCATCCACTACTTTATCATTGGCACGTAGTTCAAGCTCACATGCATTTTGTGTAGATAAATACAATTTGTAATATAACATTTACATATTTATGTATCTAGGCTATGTGATTAATTTTATATACAATGCGTCATGTAGAAAAAGCGCTTCAGCTTCACCTCATGCTGTTATTTCTTTTAAATGTTTACTGTATACTGTGACGCAAACGCCCTGCCCCTTGCTTAAACTCCACCCCTGATTAATCAAGTACTCGTTTCTCAAACCTG
Organism: Garra rufa; assembly: GCF_049309525.1. Classification (NCBI taxonomy): domain Eukaryota; kingdom Metazoa; phylum Chordata; class Actinopteri; order Cypriniformes; family Cyprinidae; genus Garra; species Garra rufa. Next base: position 41,352,111 of record NC_133363.1, on the reverse strand, counting down.
TGGATTATTCGAAATGAAATATGATCAGAAATGCCCATCCCTAGCAACGATATACACAGCTATACCTAAACGCAGCTAAAACCTAAAGAGATACAGAGCCATCAAAATAGAAACCCACTCCATGTCTTTCATCACCATCACCTAGTCTAACAACTGGAAGAGTGTCAAACCATACCACGCACGTTGCAACACTTATGAATAGAACATGAATGCCTGCTCTGATTTATGCAAATCAATCCCAGACCAAATCATCAGCTGGATGAAAGCTAAAAAATAATGTTGATGTGGGGGAAAGAACACAAAGTGTACCTTAAAAAACCCTGCGTAGCCTGTGACGATTCAAATGTATTTGTTATGCAAGTCATTGCAAAATTTCACGCTATTTGCTTTACATTTGAGGTTTCTTTGATAAAGATTTGAATTTTTACCTTATTAAGCCTGTTTTTTGTCCAGAAGGAGGTAACCTTATGAAAGAAAATGACTGTAGACTGTTTCCAGCTTCATGAAGTGCAAGTTAATTACTCTGAGGTTTACACTCGCCTGTTCAGGATTCATAAGATTGAAGCAATTAGCACTATACACACACAACACACTCACACTTATGTAATTCATGATGACGCAAAATCTTACAGTACCAACCAAAAGCTTGTCTTTTATAAAAGTAATATGTAATGTTATACTATTGTAGTATATATTACTACAAAATAAACATGAATGAACATCAGAAGGTATATTGTTTAAACCGTGGAAAGACATCAATACACACCATATTAACAAGTCCACCAAAGTTAATCTACTCTCCAGTCTGGTTTGTTTGTCGGACAAGAATGGCAGATTCAGGCAATATGATTGGTCAGATTGCCTGTCAATCATGACTATCATATTGGCTGTTTATTAGTACTTATGAAGCACATATTAATGTCTTATTCTGCATGACCATATTTTAGATACCTTAACCCGACCCCATGCCTAAACCTAACAATTACATTACAAACTATTAATCAAATTAAACTAAAGAATCAAATTAAGAGTTTATTAAAAGGAAAACTCTTAAAGGATTAGTTCACTTTCAGAAAAAAAAAATGTACAGATAATTTACTCACCCCTTTGTCATCCAAGATGTTCATGTCTTCCTTTCTTCAATCGAAAAGAAAATTATGTTTCTTGAGGAAAACATTTCAGAAATTATCTCCATATAGTGGACTTCTATGGTGCCCCCAAGTTTGAACTTCTAAAATACAGTTTAAATGCAGCTTCAAATGGCTCTAAACGATCCCAGTCGAGGAAGAAGGTTCCTTTTTAGCAAAATTATTGGGCATTTCCGAAACTAATTGACAATTTATCCACTATTTAACCTTAAATGCTCATCTTGTCTCATCTCAAATTTGGGGGCACCATTAAAGTGCATTATATGGAGAAAAATCCTGAAATGTTTTTCCTCAAGATCATAATTTCTTATCGACTGAAGAATACATCTTGAACATCTTGGATGACAAGGGGGTGAGTAAATTATCTGTACATTTTTGCTCCTTTTTGTTCCCTAATCTAAAGTGTTACCAAGGGATTTATAGACAGTGCACTCTCAGAAACAAAAGTACAAAAGCTGTCACTGGGGTGGTACACTTTTGTACCTAAAGGATCTATATTGGTACCTTAAAGGTACGTATTAGTACCCAAAATGTAGATATTATTACCTAAAAGTTACCACCCTGGTGACAGCCTTTGTACCTTTATTTCTGAGAATGAAATGTTCAAATGAAGTAGGTTTGTTTTCAAAGCCTGGTTCTCTAATATTACATGAGAGTAAAATCAGTATGAAATGTAACTATGACATTTATGACCCTGTGCATTTGATCATGCGTGCTTAATTGCTCTCCAGGAAATCGTTTAATTAAAGTGAATACAAGCATGGGCCTCTTGTGGTATTTTGTGATCACAACAGACCTGCTGTTCCTCAGGAGATGAAAGCCTTGGACTGATTTGCTTTTCCTAAACAGTCACTGAAAATGTCATTAATGAGTATACTTCTGTACTTCTGTTTGATTCACTGTTTTGTTGAAATAGGGTTGATTCAGAGATGCACCCCTGTGAAGTATCATTACACCTCTTCAATCCTGCCTCGAAACCTTCCTGTCAACATCACCAAGACCATCCGGCAAGATGAGTGGCATGCCCTGCGTGAGTCTGACAGGCTCTTTTTTACATGTGTCAGATTTACAAAATTCATGCCTTGGGGTTTGATCCGTTCATTATTGTGTAAACAATTGTCTCTGTGATGTGCATGTTCAAATGCAATATTTATGCAACACACTTTTACTTAGACTGTAATTGATCCTTTCCTAGTTGTAGGAATATTCTGGAAAAATATGATACTTTTGCCTGTGACCCTACAGAGGACAAACAGTTTGTAGAAACTCAAGAGATCTTATGTACACTAAAAAAGATTATTTCAACAAAACATTTTATACTGCCTGGCAGCCCGTACTGGCAAACATACAGAATACCCACTGATTTGAATATTTCCTGCCTCTTGTTTTACTTTTTTTTAAAGAAATTGTTACTTTTATTATTAAAGGAGAAATTCCATTTCCAGAATGAAAATTTCCTGACAATTTACCCACCCCCTGTCATCCAAGATGTTCATGTCTTTCTTCAGTCGCAAAGAAATTAAGGTTTTTGAGGAAAACATTCCAGGATTTTTCTCCATATAGTGGAATTCAGTGGTGCCCAATGGGTTGAAGGTCCAAACTGCAGTTTCAATGCAGCCTTAAAGGGCTCCACACAATCCCAGCCGAGGAATAAGAGTCTTATCTAGCGAAACGATCAATCATTTTCTTAAAAAAATTTAAATGTATGTACATTTTAACCACAAATACTTGTCTTGCACTAGCTCTGTGATGTGCATGCAAGTCTTCACGCATTGCATAATCAAGTATTATTATAATTAGTTTTTCATATGTATACATTAGTTAAAAAAGGTAGGGTAGGGTGAAAAACTCCATCTCATTTTCTCCTCCAACTTCTAAATCGTCCTACATCAGTGTTTTACCTTTTTTTCTAAAGGGTGTTTGACTTTCTTTGCATGTTCGCTTTGTAAACACTAGGTCGAAACTTCCACTCATGTCACGCATTACCTTTTTAACGTGACAACATAATGCAAGACGAGCAATTGTGGTTAAAAATATATAAATATGTATTTTTCTAAGAAAATGACAGATCGTTTTGATAGATAAGACCCTTATTCCTCGGCTGGGATCATGTTGAGCCCTTTGAAGCTGCATTGAAACTGCCATTTGGACCTTCAACCCGTTGGCCACCATTGAAGTTCACTATATGGAGAAAAATCCTGGAATGTTTTCCTCAAAAACCTTAATTTTGATTAACTTCTTGTTTATCCAGAATCCTTAAAAAAGTGTCACATTTTCCAAAAATATTTTAATAGGCACAACTGTTTTCAACATTATCAGTAAGAAAAGTTATTTTTGAATGGTAGTGAATAGACAAATTACTTTGTTCAAGATAAATAAGCAATATCACACGAGTAGATGTGAGATACGGCTGTATACGGCACTGCTCTGTTACTAGTCTGAAAACATCACTTTAGAACTAGTAACAAAGGAACGTTGAGTTGCTTCATTGAAAAAGTATTGTATTAAAATCTCACTGTGTTACGTATAGTACAGCGAGAGATGGACTGAGCGATCATGATTACCTGCATCTGATACAGCATTCATTCTTCATTTTCACGTGTTTATTTTTCAGTATAAAAGTCTTTACTGCTGACTCGTAAAACATTCTCTTGGCGGTACAATGTAACTAAAATTACCTCACGAACACAGGCACTGTTTCTCAATACTAAACACTTTTAAATACTACTATTATTTATGTAAAATATTATTTATTGAATAATAATATTTAATAAACAACAACAGCCATCATAAAATTTGCTAGGCAATTCAGTCAAACGTACAAAGACAGCACTCTGATATACAGCATTGAATGATGAGGTTTTGCCAAAACTATTTGGTCTGGACCAAATAATAGTTTAATGAGACCAAAGACTGCCCATTAGATTTACCCAAGACAAATTATATCTCATGTTTAACCACTATAGAGATATCAGAGCCAGCAGTAAATTCCAGAAGATCTGGCCGAGGTGAGAGTGCTCTCATGCAGAACGGGCGTTGATCCAGAGCTCTCATGTCTGAAAACATCAACGCAGATTTTCACATAGACATCATCTTTATTACCAAACTGCATATTTGAACTATAAACAAGTACATTCTGGCCTGAAAACCTCTTAAAACTACATTCCATTAAACAAAAACAGTAATATTTATAAAATGATACTGGATTTGTGCATCCGCCATGACACTCGCTGTAAGAAGTACCGCAAGCAGACTGATACGAATAAACTGTGAAACAGCTGTTGGAGTTCTGATATCACTCTAATATCGCACTCCCATCAGCCAATCAGATTCGAGATAAATGTTTAACCCAACCTTCTGGGTAGTTTTATTTACCTCAATGATTGCTGGCTTAAAATGGACCTCAAAAAAAAGATTGTAAATTAAAAATCAGACACATAATTACTAGAGGTATCAGCAATAATCAAAAGGTGTGAACATGTATTAATAAGCAATTTAAAAAATGTTTATTATATAATTATTATAAAACCATATATATATATATATATATATATATAATTTAACATATAATTTAAATTATAATTTAACATATTAATAAATGTTAATTTTGGGTTCATTTTAAACAAGAATTATAGTATTTTTTAAGCAATAGTTGAGTTAAATAGAACTACCCAGAAGCTGGGTCAAAACAACTGGATTTGTCCATATTTCATCCAGCGCTGGGATGTTTTTAACCCAACATTTTTTAATGTGTTGGCAAGATTTTCCTGTATTTGTTTCATTACTGCCCTTGTAGTATGTGAAATAATAATAAAACGACCTTGATGAATAAAAGAAACGCACTGAAAGTGCAAAAGTAAATTTTTAACATGCAATAGATGCATACAAGCCATGAATGGTAACAAGCAGGGCTTAATGTTGGCATTTTGTGCTGCAGATCTGCGGAGGATGACAGCAGGTTTTGTGGGCATGGCTGTCTCTATCATCCTTTTTGGCTGGATCATCGGAGTTCTTGGATGCTGTCAACAACATGATCTCATGCAGTATGTAGCTGGACTACTCTTCCTCATGGGCGGTAAGAGACAAAGTGTGCATTTGCCCTTGTGTGAGATAAAATTTCAATTTTGTCGCCATCTAGTGGCTTTTTTTTTTTTTTCATATAACAAGGTGCTCTAACAGATCATAAGCTTTGCATCCTATATTTCATGAATGTTTGATGATACATCTCAAGTAATTTCCCCTCTGACAGGAACCTGCTGTATTATCTCCCTTTGTACATGCGTGGCGGGCATCAACTTCGAGTTGTCGCGTTACCCACGTTACCTGTACGGCCTTCCAGAGGACATCAGTCATGGATATGGCTGGTCCATGTTCTGTGCCTGGGGCGGACTGGGTCTCACCCTGCTAGCCGGTTTCTTATGCACGCTGGCCCCTTCTTTAAGCAGCCCCTTGGCCCGCACCACAGTCCACAAGTCCAGGCACGAAAATGGGACTGTGTGATTGATCAGAGACTTCTGGAGCAACACTGCAGCACATGTATACAGCGTCTACGTAAGGACAAAGCATCTGGCCTCTTCATCATCATGCAGTATATTGACTGGATCATTCCTCTTTCCATGTTCATACGACTCCAGTGGCTTTCGGGCTCTTGTTGATCACCGTTGTCAACACCACTCGTGTACACCGTCCATTTGTTTAAAAGGTTGAAGTCTGTAAACACTACAAATGGAGAAACAAGCACAGACCACCGAGCATCTTCCACCCTCTCACATCTCACTCTGGTTCTTCGTGGCACAAAATAAAAATAAAAAAAAAAAACAATGAAAATGTTCACTGCTCTGCTTCACGATGGAGAAGCGAGCTGGAGGCGACTGTCTTCTCTCCAAGAGGATTCAAAATGGTGCTCTCTTTTCAAAATCACACAACTGCACAGAAATCTTTTCAAAGACATCAAGAGGACAAATAAATCCACGGTTTTTCTTACAGCTGACTGACGGTGTGAGCCTGGAGTGAAGAGGAAAGGAGAGATAAAAATATTTCTGTCGTTCAAGCTTTGAGAAGCACATTTCCCAAGGCCTCAAAGAGTCTGTATGTGTAAAAAATTCTTTGTTTTGTCTAGATTTCAGGTCTATTTGTATGAAATTATGCTTGGGATACAAATGGAGCCTCTTTGTTATGATTGTAACGATCAGTGACCTGGCCCTGGTCTGTGGTAGCTTGGGGGATCTGACCAAATTTATTACTAAATGGCATGTGAATTACCAACGTAATTGAATATTTGTGGTGGTATTTCTGAACATCATCTCTCATGAAGCCTTATTGCTGTTATGAGCACAACATGATTAGAATCAGAGTTGTATGAGAGCTCAGCACCTTCCAACCACAACTGAATGTTGGTCTAAATACAACTAAAGCTCTGGCTGCACATGCAAGTTGAAAGTTTTGAAGGAAATTCAGTGTTGTCCAACCACAAAAAGTGATGTGAGGTCTAAATACTGAAAGCGTAATGTACAGATTTTAAATCAAGACGATGGATTGCAGGTTGAGGGTTTATTATGCTCAACTAAATGACACACAAGCTACAATGTTTACATCATTTAATGTTTGTACTTAGATGACTCCAACCAAACAATATTTTAAAGACCCCAACAGGCCTGGAGGCTTCAATCTAGTAATAATCTAGTATTTTTTTTAAGTGAGTGTTTCCACATTATCATAAATAATTCATATCGATTCTTCTCTCACCAATGGATATTATTTATTGAGGATGCTACTGTGAAAAGCACAGTTACCATAAATCATTTACCAACGCCTCACATGTCTTTGCCAAATGTACATTCATAGACCTCCACAGAACCCAGATCAATTCTTGAGCACAACGTACTGATGTTGATATTCACGGTGGAGAAACGCAATAGATAATAAGACTTTAAGGACGGCAAATACTGTGGATGTATTCCGAGTGCATATTTTGGGAACTAGGAATGTGTTTGTATATTGTGATTTGAGGGAAACTGGGAAGCCCGGTCATTTTTAGGGTAAGGCTTACAGCTGATTGGCACAAACATTTTTGTCATAGACATAAAATGAACAAAGCCAAAAAAACAAATCCCTTTAGGTAGATGGGAAACATGTTTTATTGAGTGTGATCTTTCTGATGAACTGCAGATCAGGTATTGACTGAAAATATAGTGGCAAAGAAATAATGAAGACCACTTTGAAAAAGATTTGTGTTAAAAGTCTGAAAATGTGAATGTTTTGGACAGGATTCTAATAATAAAAAAAAAAAAATTAAAAAAGAGCACAAGAACAATGTGGAAAAAAGCTTTTCTAATAAAAGCAGCTTCAGGTGTTTTGTCACTTAGGAGAGAAATCAGACATTTGTACAAAAGCTGCCATTTTCTTTGGCAGCTGAAGTAGCACCACTTTTTTATTTATTTTTGGGTATGAACTGTTTTTACGGGTTCATTTCATAATTACAGCTGGAGCAAACAAGTATCATTGTCTCGCATGCCGTCATATTGATTCATTTCAGTGTATTTAGATTGTGTCAATTTTTTTAAATGACTTTTATTTTATGAAATAAAATGTTAGTAGCATTTCATCATGAGGTACTTTATTTATTTCATTCTGTTTTTATTAAAATAGTTTTGAATGTGATAGCCCACCTGGGCTTCAGTTTGACTTAATCAAGCCAAGTACATGCTTGGTGTAAAAAATAATAATAATAATAATAATAATAATAATAATAATAATAATAATAATAATAATAATAATCCTGAGTACATAAATGGAGGCATATATGGAGGAGGTTGGTCATGTCTAATACACTTTCTATACTGCATAGCTATATGTTCACAGTATTCTAGACAAATTTCACATATAAAGGCAATGTTGCAGGAATGTCTAGTGTAGTACCTAAATATAGTTCCAGGGCACCACCTAGAGGATCTTTGTGGAACATACTCACTTTAAACCCTCATTTTGAATACATTACAGAAATGTCTTTGTAAAGTCAAACAGTCAGCATTCAACACCCATAAATCAGAATTACAAGGTTATCATAAAATAGCAAGAAAGTAAATCAATATTGGCTTTCCATTAAATGATTCAACAGAGATCCTCCCCTTTATGCTTTCCAAAATGTGGCATAAAAAAAGACATGAGCATGAAAAAGTCTTAATATCTGCAAACAAAATCCAGGAGATACCCTATATAAAACACATGGGTTGATATTCTTTTCTGTCAGGCCAGAATTTACATTGGACATCCAATGGAGACCCACAATAGAGTATAATAAAAAAGTGAATAGAATGTTCTTTAAAAATAAACTTAAACATTGAAAAGTATTAATACAATCATAGATTCACTAATATATAGTAGTAAACATTTGAAGTGGATCAAAAAAGTTCATCAAGGTTGTCCTAAGACAAGACCGGGTATTGTTTTGGTTTAAGGACAACTTTGATGAAAGGTTTTAATGTTGACTAATATAGATTCATCAATATGCAACATTAACCTGCCTTCGGCTGAATATGTAAGCAATTTTATAAATGCACAAACAAAAGCAGATTTACATTTCTTAGACCTTGAGTGTTTGGTTTCTACTGTAAATGTCAATTAACTTTATATAATTTTATGATACGCTAATATAAAAAAAAAAAAAATGAGCATGCTGTTAATTTAACAGAAGTAGCAGTTACTGAGTCACATTATTTCTTGAAGCGGGAATGAGTACCTACGACCAGATAACTGTCCCGGGACAGCTCTCTCTTGACTGGGGATCTGCCGTTAGTTTTACAGGTTTTGGTTCCAGGCCGAGCGATCTCAGTCATCTTACACGGGTCATGCTTAAACAAGTAAGTAGCAAAGGTCTCCCATCCACCACCAACACGCACCATGGCATGTTTTTCATTCAGCATCTGTAAAAGTGAGAAAGCACAAGTGAGAATAAACAAGTAATTCCTGATTAATCATTTATTTAGTTGTATATATATATATATATAAAATCTCTTAAGTAAAAATGTTATTTCCACCACATCTCCAATCATGTATTGTGTTTAATATAATTCCTACACAAATTTATGAAGGAAAGTACTTTAAAACGAAGTCAGATTCTTTTTTTTTTTTTTAAAGATTTCAACCATTTATTTGTCTTAAAATTGTTGCCAATGACATACGATAAAAAAAAAAAATTGCTCACACGTGATATTTACCTTGATTTTTTTTATTGTTTTTCATATATTATGTGTCATCAGAAGCATCTGATGCTCCTCACTTATACGTTTGTTTGCTTGGTAAAGACAGTAACAACACTGCCGTTCACAAGTTTGGGAAGTTTTTTGATTAAAAATGCAGAGAAAACAAAACAAATGTAGTATTGTGAAATATTATTGCAATTTAATATAACAGTCTTCTACGTTATTACATTTTATTTTCCCTGTGATGCAAAGTTGAACTTTCAGCATCATTACTCCAGTCTTCAGTGCCACATGATCCTTTAGAAATAATTATAATATGATAAATTACATAATATTTTTATTCATTTTCTCTTTTTTTTTAACTGGTGATACTTTTTCAGGATTCTCTAAGAAACAAAAGGTTTTTAAAAAATAATAGTATTTATTCAAAATGTAAAACTTTTGTAACAATATACACTACTGTTCATAAGTTTGGTGCCAGTAATTGTTTTTCTTTCTTTTTTTTAAAGATTTTTTATTCAGCAAGTGATAGTAAAAAGTAATATTGTTAGAAAACACACACTTACACACACAAAACTTCATATTTTTATTCCGGTACATATCTTGAAGGTTTTTACAGAGGGATAAAAAAAAAATGGTAAAATGGTATGGTAAAAAAAAAAAAACATATGGTAAAAAAAATAAATTATATATATATATATATATATATATATATAATGTTTCCTGTCTGTTCTAAGATTTTTCTGAATTATGGTATGACGAAATGAGATACCCAAAATCCCCTCTGTAAAAACTTTTGACTCTAATATGTTAAAAAAATTAAACAAGAATTTTAAAACGGACTTCATCCTGTTTAGATTTTTGTACTAGAAATGTATGCAAATTAGCTCATATTTCATTACATAATTCCTCATTTGCATATTTAAACCTGACATTTTAGAAAACTTGTAATACAAAAAGTAAGCACTCAACTGGGTAAGAAAGGTAATAACTATTAGTTATTTTTTTACCCTATTCACCTGTAGTGTCTAAATCTAGTTTCCATCTATAAGAAGCTTGGACTTTTTTTAAATGATCTTCTTAATACCACACCCTCCTCCCTCATAAAATATTCAAAGTCTACACATCTAATATGCAATAGATCCGATGAAAGGCAAATGATCCCAGCCAGCAGAGAGAGAGAATGAGCCAGAGAGAGAGTTAAAATCTCATTAAGCCTAATGAAACAACACCTCAGGACACCAGCTGAGCACCAGCGCAGGACAAAATCCACACACACACACACACACACACACACACACGTTGGGTTTACATGTTTTATGGGGACATTCCATAGGCGTAATGGTTTTTATACTGTACAAACCGTACTTTCTATCACCCTACACCTAAACCTAGCCCTCACAGGAGATTGTGCATACTTTTACTTCATCAAAAAAACTCATTGTGCATGATTTATAAGCCTGTTTCCTCATGGGGACCTGAGAAATGTCCCCACAAGGTCAAAATCTACTGGTATTCCTATCCTTGTGGGGACATTTGGTCCCCACAACGTGATGAATACCAGGTACACACACACACGCACACACCTACGAGGCTTGGCGTGAAGCTCACTCGCTGCCACGGCAACGGCTCCAGAGCAAGAACAAGAAACACGAAATAGAAATGCATTGAAACTGAGAACGAGCGCACAGGAAGGGTCACGTCTCCTGAGAAATGTGTCTCTGTCCCCTGAGGCACCGACAGTCATCTATTCCCTCCTCCCCACCACCTTATCAGTTTTGACCCTCTCATTACAAAGCTGTTAAGCTGCTGGTAATACAACCAGATTTATATGTTTTGCCCCTCCCACCCCTCCAAACCCTTTTAACTTGACGCATCCTAATAGAGGGATATATAGACGCGCGCACGTGTGCCAAGATGGGTAATTCTAATCACCAAGCGGTGTGATCAGTCTCAGCTGTTTCCAAGAAGATTAAAATGTCAGGGCTGACAAAGGAGGTGAGGGCGAGCGAGAATTAACAAATACAGGAAAGAGCCGTGAGGGAGGGGGAGTCTGTTTAAGAAAACCCCGTGTCAAACCTTTATCGAATCTAACCTGTACAGTTGGCAGTGCAGAATGAAAGCATACATTACGCACTAATTCAATGGGGTAGGCAGTATGATACATTAAGTGTTATCGAAATTGTGTATGTTTGTTCTGAAAACCCTGAGTGCTCAAATTCATTCAGCATCTTATCTCGTTCTCATTATGATGACCGCGAAATTGATTTTAGTCTTTTTCGGACGCCTTTTTAATCTACTAAAAAATTAATGTGAAAGAGTCTAAGAGGGCGGTCGTGCTGTTATTAATAAATTGACCACTAGATGGCAGACTAACTTTTATATTTGAGTACACAACCTCTGGGTAGGATAGAGCTGTTCAAGCTAATATGTGTACTGACAAAAAAAACTGAATATTATGTGCACACCTTTATCTACCGCGTCCAGCTTATTACTGTACAAAATAGCTAGTTTTGCTGATTGATCCTGCAAATTGGTGTGTCTAACCATGTTATTTTAATGTATTACGTTAATTATGAACACACTGGTTTGTAGTGCAAACAGTTTGATCGTTGCACATTGTTATTCTTGTTATTTTCCTATAGAGTGTTTTCAGGACGGATCACCATTTGGCCATATTGGCGGCACTGAACGTAAACAATGCCACTGAACGAACAAAACTTGCATATTTTGCTTATTATTGCTGCTGAAAATGACCAATTATTGTCATGATTTTGGCTTTACTAATCAGGCTGGATTAGGAAAAATATTTGGAGTACTATAGACTGCCAAAAGTTATAGCAAATCAAGGAGAAGAGTGCAGAAAACTGTCAGATGGAACAAAAGGCGTTTGTGGTCGGCCAAACTAAACCAGGATTTCCAGGGCAACAATCTTGACAACATTTCTGTTTGTTCATAATTTCCGGTCAGGTAGGTGAAATATTAGGCTTATAATTACTGCTCGTACGTATCTTTACCACCTATTAACTTTAGTTTGTCAAAATATTCCGCCCTTTCCTGCTTACTAAGTCCTTTTCTATATGATTTAGCAGCTTCCACACGATTTTTCAGTGGTTTAGACAGCATAAATTAGAACAACATATTCAGTAGTACATTCCCTGTTAGAAAACAAGCATATGCAGGTTAGGTATGTTTTTAAGCATGGCTGCTGGTTTGAGCTGGCTTGAGCTGGTCCAGCTGGTCATGTGCTTAGCTGGTGAGCAGGAGCTAAATGATTAGGACCAGTTTAAACCAGCTCAAACCAGTAGCCATGCTTCAAAACATACCTAACCAGCATATGCTGTTTTTTTTTCAACAGGGTTAACTGTGCAAACCATGCTGTTGTTTACATCCGAGGATTTACAATATGGCCACGCATCCAGGTAACTGATCAAATCGTGACGTAATTGCAAACCCTCTGTAGTGGATAATGAACCGGAAGTCTCACCTATAGCCTTGCTTACGCATTTAAGAAAAAAGGTAGATATTAGTGAAATGCAGCATGTATGGTAAAATAAATGGCAAATACAGTAGTATTCCCACTGTAAAAAAAAAAAGCTATTTAAAGCACATCATACAGCTGTAGACAAAAACAAGACCACTAAGACCTTGTGGGTCTGTTTTGCTGTTTGCTTTCCTCCCAATCCACCTGGATCCATATCTTACCCTTAATCTGCCTTTTGTGTAGCAACAATGAATGGTGAATATGTGCTTAATTACTAAACAGATCAAGACACAGGATAAACGTAGTGGAACATGTATAGCAAAAATACATTGTATCAGCTATAGCCTTTTCATTTACTATAAATGTGGTGTCGGTGAAAGAAGAGTCAGATAAAGGTAAACAGCTTTCAACAGTCAGTGTTAAAATGGCATTATGCTTTCAAGTCAGAGCTAAAGAGAAGTATTCATGATCCCATTAGCATCCCTGTTAATGACAGAAATGGCATGAAACATATTTCTTAATGATTCACCGATTCTTCACCCCTTCTACTACACAGAGCAGCTATTGTGATGATCTAATGGATCTTCCTTCTCTTTCATTTCAGTGCAGGATGTCACAACAAAAAAGTATAAGTAAAAAAAAAAAACATGAGAAATGATATTAAAAGCTCCCCTTCTTTTTCTCTTTGAGTGCTACAGTAAGCCTCTCTCTCTAATTGGATCTCTGACAGAAAGCGGCTGCTTTTCTTCCTCAGACACACACACTGTTGCCCTAAAGGATTTGTCTGATTGAAAAATCATAAAAGAGACGGGTGGAGCCAACAAATGCGAGGCTGTAAGTCTCTAAATGCATTCACACTAATGACTTGATCAGTGACCAACATATAGATGAATTCTGCTTGTATGGCAACTTTGGTGATCAAGAAAGCAAGGAAAGTTATTATTAATGTTCACAAACAGCTTGATGTGTTGATGGCTATTAATGTCAAATAGTATGTTACATATGTGGCAAAAAGTATTCTCATTGCTTCATAAAATTACGGTTGGACCACTGATGCAACATGAACTATTAAACGTGTCAGTTGTGTAGCTGTCTATGCAGAGTCAGAAAGCTGTTGGATTTCAACCGAAGATGGACAAAGGTCTTACAGGTTTGGAACGACATGAGGGTGAGTAATAATGACAGAATTTTTATTTTTGGTTGAACTACACCTTTAAAAATACAATCCAGTACAAATAAATACAGAAATGCTGAAAATACATGTGACCGTGGACCACAAAACCAGTCGTAGGTAGCACAGGTATATTTGTAGCAATAGCCTAAAATACACTGTATCAAAATGATTCATTTTTCTTTTATGCCAAAAATCATTCAGAACATGTTCCATGAAGATATTTTGTAAATTACCTACCGTAAATATTTTATATTAGTAATATGCATTGCTAAGAACTTCATTTGGACAACTTTAAAGGAGATTTTCTCAATATTTTGATTGTTTTGCACCCTCAGATTCCAGATTGTCAAATACATGTATCTCGGCCAAATATTGTCCTGTCCTAACAAACCATACATCAATAGAAAGCTCATTTATTTAGTTTCAGATGATGGATAAATCTCAATTTAAAAAAAATTCACCCTTATGACTGGTTTTGTGGTCAAGGTCCCAAATGAGACCACGTTGCAAATCTGTTAGCATTTAAACTATTCCATGTAGAGTTTAGATGCATTTGCCTTTTTAAAGGCTTAACAAAATACAATGCATGAGCTTTTAGGCACTTTAGGTTTTAATATAAACAAAATGACTGAGCATTTCATTATTCTGTTGTTTCTTGTGCATCATTTGTGCTCTGTTCTCGTTTATATAAAAAGACTTTCCAGCCCTGATCCTAGACATTTGTTAGTCTGATCCTCCTTTTTCCCTATTCAAAGGTGTGAACCTTTTCTTCATGTTGCCAGGCAACACCTGCTCCCATGAGGCTTTGCCTTGACAGAGTACTGTGTTCTCTCAGGTTCAAAACTAATATTTGTTCTTCTAAAGAAACACTGAAAGCACAGCACTGCTTGTCGATGCTTATAACAAACAATGAAATGATTTTACATATCGCTTCGTATCTTTCAGTGGAAACCATACAAATGTGGGAAATAAATATCAAATAACATTTTCCCTTAGCAAACCCTGAGTAAAGAAGACAGTCTGCAGTGAAAAAAGCATTACATACCCTGACATAGAGGACTTTGTCTCCAACACGATAATGACCTTTTGGCTGCTTCTCAATGCAGAATTTGACTGGGCATTTGCATGGTGGATCCTCTGATATCTGCCTCACCTGAAACAAAGCAACAAACAAAACATGCTTTTGATGATGAGCTTAAAGTCATGGATTGGGAAACCGCATACAGTGTCTTGAAATACTCACAATCTCATCCAGCAGGTTACCGCTACTCTTTTTCCCACTAGTCTTCACAAGGCCGTTGGACTGTAAAGGTGGCGTTGATTTAATGGGTGTCCTTATGGGTGATGGTGGAGTTGGGGAAGTTTGCTGAGGTTCAGTCTGGGTGTTTGAGTCAGAGAAAACAGACGTGGACTCTGGGGGAGGGGTGGGGGCCAGAGGAGGAGAAGGAGAAGGAGAGGGAGAGGGGACCGGAGGAGGAGAGATGGATGTGGGGGTTGAGACTGGAGGGGGCTCTGGATCAGGAGAGAAAAAAACAGGTGCGGTGGAGGAAGATGGCAGAGGTGAGGCGAAGAACACGGATGGTGACAAGGACTCATCTTCCCCTTTCTCAATCTCTCTCTCGAGCTTGACCAGCGTAGGGGGCTCAATCCCATACCTGAGGGGGAACGTTTATTTAGTTCTGACTGAGAGATGGTTATATGATGATGATGTGATATAAACAACTTTAAAGGATCAAAGGAACTCACCTGGAAGCAATTCTCGCAATTTGCATGAGACACAAGCACACATCCCTGGGATGCTTCTGAAGAACTGGTGAAACACATATATTGTCATTCACACAACAAAATCCTCAGAGGCCTATGATGTCAGCTTAAACGTATACTGTACCCAGGGTGTAACAATGGACCAAAGACAAGGGCTTTGATGGACACATGCAAAAATACCCAAAGCGAAAAGACATTTGATATGTCTATTCAGCTGAATAACATTAAACTTCCTCAAATAACAGTATCATAACTCTGTAAAGTGAATGAGGATGACAGTTAGCGAAACCTCAAGTTTGTATACAGAATCTTAATGGGAAAAATCTTTTTTTTAACTATATGTGACCCTGAACCACAAAGCCAGTCGTAAGAAGCAGAGGTATATTTGTAGCAATAACAATACATTGTATGGGTCAAAATAACAGATTTTTCTTTCATGCCAAAAATCATTAGGATATTAAGTAAAGATCATGTTCCATGAAGATCTTTTGTAAATCTCCTTCCATAAATATATCAAAACTTTAAAGGCGCTTTTCTCAATATTCTTTTTTTCCACCCTCGGATTCCAGTTTTTCAAATAGTTGTATCTCGGCCAAATATTTTCCTATCTTAACAAACCATACGTAGCTTATTTATTCATATTTCAGAATATGTATAAATCTTAATTTTAAAAAAATGACGATGGTTTTGTGGTGCGTGGACACATTTTTTATTTTAAATTCAGTGAACACTCTTAAAACAAGATATTTATTTGACAAAAGTCATTTTTTAATGACAAATAATAATAATAATGATAATGAGTTATGTTTAAAACAAGAAAGAATATTTGCCGATGGGGTAGGTTTTTTTATTTGTATTATTTTTAATTATTTGTATTATTTAATTTTAACATAAATTAATGATTTATTTTTTCTGAATAAAATAAAATAACAATTATTTAGTTTCAAGGATGTTTAGATATTTTTACTGGCAAACCGGGCACAAATACTGAGTAAAAAGGCTATGATTTGTCTTAAGGAGATAATAGCCATACTTAAACACCGCAGAGGATTTCCATCCTCTAAACTAACAACAGTCATAAAGACGGCATAAAGTCATTAAAGATATTTGCATGAGCTTCCCAACCCATGAGCCTTTGCAATGCAGACACAAAACAAACTTTGCACACATAATAGAGATACCTTTGTTGTGCAGTGGAAAAGTGGAAAACACAAAGACGCTAATTTGAGGGATAAAAAGGGTGTTGAAACTTGTATAATCAAGAACGAAAATAGAAATCTCTCCTTACGCTCTGACAAGGTTTGAATGTGTGAATCCTTATTAAAACAAAGAAACAATGGAAAAATCATATATAGCCCCATTTTGAAAGCTATGATTAATGTTGGCTAGTTTAACAGAAGGTATCACTGTAGACTGGTTTGAAGTTTAAAATAAACATAGAATGTTATCTTTATCAATCTGAAAAACCCATTTTCATTTACATCAAACAGTTCATGTAATCCACTTTAACAGTCAGTCAACTGTGGGACTCTTTGAAAAGACACAAAGTTAAATCAACACTGATTCTGTCACTGCAAATGTCCCTCAGGTTCTAAAACTATAGTGTTTCAGCCTTCTTAGTGTAATATGACCTACAAACCTGTAAACCTACCAAAACTAAAAGACTGATAAAAGGGCTTTGTTGTTTTTTTAACAGTTATTGAACACTAGCTCACTCTTGAACGCTGCATTATTTTATCTATCCTCTCAAAACCTTTCACTGTGCACTCCTTTTCATTTTATCTATTATTGTATTGTATTATCTATCTTTGACCCTATTTTTCCATTCCCCATTTTCCCCCTGACCTACTGTCCTTTCATTTCTATTTCCTTCTCTTTCTCTCCATTATTCATCACACAGTGATGGACAGCGGGGGCCAAGGGTGTGACGCAGTGAACAGTGGAATGACACAGATATTGATACTGCTTGTCTATTCAGCAGTTCTTTAGGGCAACAGCCCCACAGGACAACAGGCCGCATAGACAGAAGTAAGGTTTTTTGTAACTGGACATCTCACTTAATGATCTCATGAGTGTAAAAATGAACAAGGGAAACACTGATCTTTCTGTGGTTAAAATGAATCTACGGTCAGATTTCTCAGGATTGTTGGTGAATCACCGCACAGACTAATAAGCACATGCCACTTGTATTGAAACCAAAGAATCTGGTCTGCTTAAACACAAAGACAATATATACAGTTGAAGTTGAAAGTTTACATACACATTGCAGAATCTGCAAAATGTTATTTATTTTAACAAAAATATGCAACTATTACAGAAGGTTCAAACGCTCACTGATTGTTCAGAAGGAAACACAATGCATTAAGAGCCAGGGGTGTAAACTTTTGAATGGAATGAAAATGTGTACATTTTTCTTTTTTTGCAAATAATCAAATATTTTAATGCATTGTGTTTCCTTCTGGAGCATCAGTGAGCGTTTGAACCTTCTGTTATAGTTGCATATGAGTCCCTCAGTTGTCATCAGTGTGCAAAGATGGATCTCAAAATCATATAGTCATTGTTGGAAAGGGTTCAAATACACAAAAAATGCTTTTAACTTTTGAACGGTAATTTTTATAAATTCAACTATTATTTTCTCTTGTGGACTGTTATTTAAATATATTTTATGTGAAATATCTTATTTAGGTCAGTACTAAATAAAAAAACAACATCCAATTTATATGATCGCTCTTATTTTGGTAAAAGAATTAACATTTTGCAGATTCTGCAAGGTGTATGTAAACCTTTGACTTCAACTGTATCTAAAATATACAAACAAAAGCATTTGCACATCTCATGATAAGATAAGAGAAAAACATGCTGATTTGAATACTCACCAAGATCTTCAGATTCAAACAGGTGCGATTGCTCCACTCCGATTTTACGGCACCAGTACAGAAAGTTAGCAGTATTGTCTCGGGCAAAGAACGATCCAGAGGCTGCATCAGGCCGCCAGCGAATCACACGGCGAATAAAAGGCTATAGGATACAGAATAAACCAAATGAAATATATCTCTAATTAGCTTAGTATCTGCTCATTTGAATATTTTGTCCCTCTGATAATCGTCCCTCTATTAGCTGATTTCTTTTACAAAGAACATACTGTTCAAAAATAAACCTTTGTCCTGCCAGTGCTTGTAATTTTCTGTAAGTCTTCAGCTGAGAAAACAGATAAAGATGCACCTCTATAAAACCAGCATGCAGACAGGTGAAGGTCACGTTCAGAGGCTAAATGATTGCTAGGAAAGTAGTGATATATGTAGTGTCTCATTTCGAAGGCTGCGCCCTCTGAATGTCACATACATCACTGAGGCTGGCTCTTTTCAGAAAAGTAACCATTTCAAAGTATAAAAGGAATTACAGCAAATTATGAGGAATAATAGTCAATTTTATAATAGGTACTTTTCTGAAATGAGACATTCACAATTATGTATGCAGCTGACCTTTTGAGGGTGCATTCTTCAAAATGAGACAGTAAATAGAGTGTTGTAAAACACAGCTAATGATAGGGATGAATGATCTTATGCTCACTAATGCTACATTTATTTGATCAAAAATACAGTCAAAAAAGAAAGCTCTCGGATTTAAAAAATATCTTAATTTGCGTTCCGACGATGAATGAAGGTCTTATAGGTTTGGAACGACATGAGGGTGAGTAATTAAAGGATTAGTTAACTTTCAGAAAAAAATGTACTCACTCCCATGTCATCCAAGATGTTCATGTTTTTCTTTCTTTAGCCGAAAATAAGTTAAGGTTCTTGAGGAAAACATTCCCGTATTTTCACCATATAGAAAATGGACTTTAATGGGGATCAACGGGTTGAAGGTCCAAATTGTAGTTTTAATGCAGCTTCAAAAAGCTCTACACGATTCCAGCTGAGGAATAACAGTCTTATCTAGCAAAACGATGAGTCATTTTCTAAAAAAATTAAACATTTATATAAACATGCTCATCTTGCAGTAGATTGACTTCATGCATTACGTAGTCACATTGGAAAGGTCAGAAAAACACCCTTTACAAAAAAGGTAAAACAACGACGGACTATTTTGAAATTGGAGGTGAAAATGAGATGGAGTTTTTCGCCTTACCCTACCTTTTTAAACAGAAGTACACAGATGAAAAACGAACCACACGTGACTATTCCAACGTAATTATGTAATGCTTGAAGTCGCGGACGAGCATTGCAGAGCTAGTGCAAGATGAGCATTTGTGGGTAAAAAGTACCTTTCTTTTTATTCTTATATTTTTTTTTTTTTTTTTTAGAAAATGTCTGATTGTTTCACTAGATAAGCCCCATAACTGCAAATAAACTGCAATTTGGACCTTCAACTCACTGGCTCCCAATAAAGTCCACTATAAGGAGAAAAATCCTGGAATGTTTTCCTCGAAAACCTGACTTTATTTTCGACTTCAGAAAGAAAGACATGAACATCTTGGATTACATGGGAGTGTATAAATCATCAGGAATTTTTTATTCTGGGTGTGAACTAATCCTTTAATGACAGAAATTTCATTTTTGGCTGAACTATCCCTTTGATGTTTAATGCTATTTAATGCACCTTTCCATTGCTGGCCAGAATCATCTTCTCCTGTAGCGCCTCTGCAAGCTGACACAGGACGACACCAGTGTCTAGTCTGTCCATGAAGTTATCCACTGTTACATCCAAACCTGTGCAGAAAGTGTTCAGAGGAACAAATATGCATCAAGAAAGAGATAAAAAGAGATGATAAACAATCGTATAGTACTAAAGAATAAGGTTATAAAGGCACTGAATGAATTATAGTGCATGAACTGGTAAATGACGCTTATGTGCAGTTCTGTACAATTTTCATTGTTGTTTTACCTTCCTTACAAATTCTCTTCTCCATCTTTTATTTATTGTTCATTCACTACCTAAGGCAACTTAAAGATGCCCAAACAAATCCTCTAAGTAAACTTGCTCTGAGATTCTCACGGCTCTGCAGACACATTCCTGAGGCCTGTGTGTTAAGTACATACAGATTCAAACACAGCAGTGGTACCGGAGCTTACCATCATGGTAAAGGGGGAGCAGGGGGCCTGGGGAGGGGAATACAGGAGGTGACGGCGGAGGGAAACCACAACAAAAACACAAATCCTAAAGTGCAGAATGACTTTGGTCATTAGCTCAGAGCAGGAGAGTAAGGAAGCGTGTAAAGAAACAAAGGGATCTCCTGCTGTCTGCCAACCACAGAGTCAAAACGCTGCCCTGAGAGCAGCAGGAACAGGAAGAGTTAAGGAAAAGAAGCGTGTGTTAATAAGAGAAATCCCTCATCAGCTTCTTCAGTGATAACAACAACAACTCTGATGTTGAATCTCATCTCATCTGATTTCTCAGGTTGTTGTGTCTCTGCTATATATTTAGGTACCATCAGCCTGTTGGCTTATGAGTTTTGTGGTGTTTTGACCTCTTTACATGCTGTGTGTTGACTCTTCAGCCCTCAGTTGTATTAAGAGGTTCTGATAACAAATAACGTAGGTCACGACACGTAGGGACACGTATAAGACACGGGTCTGTTTGAGAAAAGGCAATTCCTGCGTTGGGGTCTCATAAGGGCATGTCCCATTGATCCTAGATGCAGAGGAATTTAGGCAATTCTATTTAAAATGGCTGTCTGTAAACACCATGATATTCATTATCTGCATTTAAAGAGGTCATGACATGTTTTTTTTAAATATTTTAATATGTTCTTTAAGGTTTACTTATAATAATAGTTTTTTGGACAAAAAAAAAAACAAAACAAATAAAAATGTCTAAAAGTTATTCTTTTCAACCCTCATTCTGACCTTCCGTCTAAAATGACCTGTTTTAAAGGGCAGGTCCTTTAAGCCTTGTCAGTAATCGGCCACGATTGGCTAACGTCACTCCATTTGTCCTATTGACGACAGAATCAAACAGAAAAGCAAACGCGTATCCAGTGTCGACAAGATAGCTGCAGTGATTGTAATTTCTATTTGCTTTTGACATGACGCAACACTCACATTCAGCTTATTTAAGTGATCAGCCGTTAAGTGACTGAATGCAAGTGGGCGGGGCCTATGGTGAGAAGATGACTATTTGTCGATGTCTTGCACTGTAGGCGGTGTTTATACAAACAACTGCGCCCGGGTGACGTCACCTTGCACCTTGGATCCAAACGAACCATTTTCTGAGGGTTATTACAAGTTATTTGATATTAATTATGAAGACATTTTAAGTTATTAAACTTGCAGGATGTATTAAGCACACAAAGACCTCTTTTATGTCAAAAGATCAAGGGAAATTTGGTTTCAAATGTCATGACTCCTTTAATAAAAGATGAAATGGCAGTAAGGCTGAAATGCAAAACACATTCAGAAAATAGAACTTGGAAAGCACAATGCAATGTCTTTTCCTAAAACCGTGACTGATAATAAAATAAGTGGGCTGGTGATTTCCAATTCACATTTCCTTGACACACTTGAGCTGTAGTTCGAAGTTTCCATGTGTTAAACTGCCAAAGGCAATTTATGGTTGCTGTAAAAACTCAATGTTGCCCTAAAGATTAAGTTTTCAGTGTCCCCAGTCCGGACACTACAATCAGCCACTTCTGGTTAACTACACTCCTACATAAAGGATTGTCCATATCCATGTACTTCTCCATCCTTGCTGTTGGTGGTGGATATTTTGAGAAATGTCTGTTTTTTTCCCGATACACTATATGTCAATGGTGACCAAAATTCAAAATTGTTTGGTTATCATAATTTTTCAAAATATCCTACTTCGTGTTCCACAAAAGAAATCGTACAGAAGTCATACAGTTTTCAGGGTGGGAAAATGTTCAACTTTACTTTTAAGGTCAACAGTTTACAAATCACTAATGCTTATGCAAATTTTCTTACCAAGGATTCTGTTAAGCCAGATGGCCAGGTCTTCTTTCATGGGCAGTAGGCTGGACTCATGCCTACATGCCAGCCACTCGTTGTACTGGTGCAGACAGGAGAGGTCAGGTCCAGGTTCCCGCCTGGGACTGAAGGGCCCATTCATACTGACTCAAGTAGTGGACTGCTGGATAGAGAATGAAAGAAGGGAACTTTAAGCAAATGTTGTTTCTAAAATGATAACATATATATAAATCTTCTGAAATAGCCAGATATCTTGGTCTTTTGGTTGTTTTTGTCTCTTTATTATCAATTTTGATCAACTGAATGCATCCTTGATGAATAAAAGTTTTCATTTCTTTAACAACAACAAAAATCTAGCTGACCCTAAGCCTAATGGTAGTCTGTTTTAAAATAAAACAGGCTATCAACTGCAATTGGATCAAATCCTGCACATTTTTAAAGAAATAATCTAGCATACATACCCTGTGCAGCAATGAGCATGCTGAATGGTCCTGAACGGACTATTAAATGTGCTGCACATATGAATTATAGCTGCACATCTGTTCTCTCCTTGCATCTATATATGAGCCACTGTCTGATTTTACCTCAACCACTGCTGGATTTACACTGTACCTAATGATGCACATCTACCACATTCCAACTGTTCTTTAAAACTGACCAAAGCAATGAAAGAGAAACATTAATATTGCAGACAGGCAAACAGGCGCAGAGATTAGATCAACAGAGATAGTGAATTAGTGCTAACACTATTTAAAGTCAGCTGTTTCCATATCTAACTTATGTCATGGGTATTGTGCAATAAGGATAAGAAAGTCTTCTCAGGAATACAATTAGAATGAGCAAACACTGTGTGATTAAGAGATTTCAAAAATTTTGGAGGTGTGCACTCAATTACTGTGCAGTAAAAACCATTACGATTTGCCATGCTAGACTGGATGGGAAAAAAGGGCAAACACAAACAGACAAATACCAGCTCAGGGTAGGATTGAGTGTACAAGTTTTACTTCAATCCCTAGCAACTGAAGAATGCTCTGTCCTGTAATTTCCCCCCTACTCAGGCAACCATTCATCAGAGGGGCCTTTCACATGTAGAAACATGCCCCTGTTTCCCATAACTGCCACGGCCTTGTAAGGCAGAGGAAGGAGAGTAGACACCTGCAGGGCAGATGTGTGCGATTGAAACAGGCGCAGAGAAAAATAGTGGTAAATGTAAGTCCAGCCCCATTTGTTTTATTAACCTGGATGACCAGAAGCTCTTGGGGCCTGATGTCGGAGAGCTTGCCAGGAGAATGTTTTTGAGGAAGAGGAGACTAAGACACATAAACTCTAAAACAATTAGGTGTTGTCCTCCACAGCATCAAGTGAGGGGTGATGAGATGTTAGGTATGTTAAGAGTGGTTCCATGTGAGCAGGGAGACATTGCAAAGAAAGCTTTCATAGAAGGTCTATATCCAAGAAGAGCTCAGTTGGGGTCATTGGGGTACTTTTTGTCTACTGTTTAATGAATACTGTGAATTCTGACATTCTACTCATATCTACTCACACTTTCACATATGTGACCCTGGACCACAAAACTTAAGTCTTAAGTAGCATGGGTATTTTTGTAGCAATGGCCAACAATACATTGTATGGGTCAAAATAATTGATGAATGATTTTCTTTTATGCCAAAAATCATTAGGATATTAAGTAAAGATCATGTTTCATGAAGATACTTTGTAAATTTCCTACCGTAAATATCTCAGACCTTAATTTTTGATTAGTAAGATGGATTGCTAAGAATTTAACTTAAAGGTGATTTTTGCACCCTTAGATTCCAGATATTCAAATAGCTGTATCCTATTCTAACAAACAATACATAAATGGAAAGCTTATTTATGCAGCTTTCAGGAATAAATTTAAAAAAAATTACCCTTATGACTGGTTTTGTGGTTCAGTGTTACATTTGTTTTTTGTTTTTTACTATAAAATAGGGAAAAATGCATATTCGGTGAACCATTTATTTTCATTTTTGGGTGAACTATCCCTTTAAGTATCAATACTGTCCGCAATTGTATATATCTAGAGCACCATCATGGTTTTGAAGCACACCACAATTTCACAATTATTGTTTAGTCACACTCTTGAACATGCAAAAACAGGTATGACAAATAAACTAAAGCATGATCTACAGTGGTGTGAAAAAGTGTTGGCCCCCTTCCTGATTCCCCGCCCCCCATTAAAACATAACTGTGGTTTACCACACCTGAGTTCAGTTTCTCTAGCCACACCCAGGCCTGATTACTGCCACACCTGTTCCCAATCAAGAAATCACTTAAGGTCAGTGTTCATGACTCCACCGTAAGAAAGAGACTGGGCAAAAATGGCCTGCATGGCAGAGTTCCAAGACGAAAACCGCTGCTGAGCAAAAAGAACATAAAGGCTCGTCTCAGTTTTGCCAGAAAACATCTTGATGATACCCAAGACTTTAGGGAAAATACTTTGTGGACTGACGAGACAAAAGTTGAACTTTTTGGAAGGTGTGTGTCCCATTACATCTGCCATAAAAGTAACACAGCATTTCAGAAAAAGAACATCATAGCAACAGTAAAATATGGTGTGTGCAGTGTGATGGTCTGGGGCTGTTTTGCTGCTTCTGGACCTGGAAGACTTGCTGTGATAAATGGAACCATGAATTCTGCTGTCTACCAAAAAATCCTGAAGGACAATGTCCGGCCATCTGTTCGTGACCTCAAGCTGACGCGAACTTGATCCAATGATCCAAAACACACCAACAAATCCACCTGACCTGAATCCTATTGAGTAGAGATGCACCGAAATGAAAATTCTTGGCTGAAACCGAAAACCAAAAAAGAGGAAACCAAGGCCGAAAGCCGAAAACCGAAACACCGAAAGAATTATGCCAATTATTAGTACCATTGCATTTATGGCTATGACTGTGTACTAATCTTACTAAAATCAAGGCATTGCAATTGTATACATTAATATTAAAGTTTCAAAGAATAAATCAGTTATTTTAAATCATTAATTTAAACAATTATTATCAATCAAGTATTATATTACTTAAATAACACATACACTCTTAAAAAGGATGTGTTAAAAACAACACAGCCTGTGTTGTTTCTTAACACACCTTTGTGTCTAGTTAAGGACAACACATTTTGTGTTAGTTTTAACTCAACCCGTGTGTTATTACAGCTAACACAGAAAATGTGTTGTTTTTTTCTACACACTATTGTGTTATAAATACACAATTTGTGTCAAGTATGTGTTATTTTTTAGCTAATTTTGTATGCAATAAAGACACTGCAAACTAATGTATAGTTTAAACACAATTTATTAAACCTGCTACTAACAATTACATAAAAAATCAAAAAGGTTAAAAAGAGAGGTAAACAGTCACAATACAGTCATTTCAACATTTTAATAATTCCTTGAGTTAAAAGTTGTTAATGGTTTATAAAGTTTGTACTTAAAATAAAATAAAAAAATGGTATTTGACAACCTCTTAAGTATTAATCGTTTTATTTACATATGGTTATCAGCATACAAGTGATGGTGAGGGTCGTGAGATCTCGTTTGTCTCCTGTCAGTAACTGCCACAAGCGCATCAGGAGTGTCTTCCATTCATAGCTGCAGGAGTAAAATAAAGATACTTTTGTTATTTATAGGCTACACATAGCGAATATTGTAAAATAGCGATAGCTAAAAAGGCAAGAAAAGCTTAAGCATCAGAGATTATGTTAGTGTTAGGGCAATTTGCACAATACATGGCACCACGAATGTTAATTTTCAAAGATAAAGACGCGACGAACGAATGCATTTCTTATGTGAAGCACTACAACGTGTCAATGATTAATTAAAAGCGATTAATCTAACAAAAGAAACTATAAAGCTTGTTAAAATAAGCTCCCACCGTCGAGATGTGCAGCAGGCGCGGCCGCAGTTCGTAACGGCATTCGTGAGGTAGTTTTCCGGCTATCATTTATATGTGCCAATTCCCCTTCGACCGTCTACAAACTATCACAAAAGACATTTTAAAAACGTATAATGGCAAATACAAACATTTCTTACCTTCACACATCGAAGTTATGTCCTGACGATGAAAACTTGAAGCACGATGAAATTTGCTTGTCTCAGTAGAATAACGGCTCATGAAGTGAAGCAAGCAGCAATGTGATTGGCTGATATTTAACACATATTGTGTTGGACACACGGTGTTGGATATTTTCTTTTTTCTTTTTCGTTTTTAACACACATTTAACACAAAGTAACACAAAATGTGCTAAAATAGACATAACACAAACAATGTGTTAAAAATTAACACATCCTTTTTGAGAGTGTACAAATATTTTACTGCCTTTGTTAATATTGTTTCATTGTTTAATTTTTTTTAACACATTATCTTGTGGATCCATCAGTTCACATTTACAACTCTATGGCCCGGTTTCGCAGACAAGGCTTAAGCCTAGTCCTAGACTAAAATGTAAGTCTGAGTTGTTTCAACTGAAATAAAATTGCACTGATTGATTTTAAAATATATCAGTGCCTGTGTTTTGTCTCAAGATGCACACCAGTAATGTTTTTTTCTAAGCATGTTTATAAAAATTACTTAAATGTCCTAATTGAACTATGGTCTAATCCTGGCTTAGTCTAAGCCCTGTCTGGGAAACCGGGCCTATGTGTTTCTCTTCTAGCAGGAGGCGCTGTCAGACTGGTATACAAAGCAGCGCAGCAAATGACTTTGAAACGTGCAGCGCTCATATTTATTCAATGGATAGCCTTTTGAAGTTTCATTGCAATTCTTGTCTTTAATTCCCCACATTTAAGACCACCTGAAATCATAATTAATACTTTCTTAACCCCTAATAACACTGCAGTCATCAATGAAAATTAAAAGCTTTATTTCAAGGACCGACTTTCAAAAACAAACCTTACACACGTTATTTCTTTCCCACCATGTTCGGGGCACAAGAAAAATATTAGGGGACTAAATTAATATCAGCAATGAAGTATAATCGTCTCTCATAGTCTCTGAGAGAATGCACGTCAGATGCTGAAAGCACTGTCAGTTTTCACTTTCACTTTAACATATTGCGCAGTTTTCACGTTGCTTGTGTGATATCCATTGGCTCACCTCCATGGTTTAAAACATAAATATTCATAAAAATACAGTATATAGAAAAGACATCTTTAAAATATTGTGACGTAAAGCCATTGTTTTTCACTCACTGAAAGCTACATCTGTCTCGCTCTCTGCTCTCATAACTGCAAGTACGACTGCAGACAACCCCTCTTGAAATTTCGGCATTACAAGTTTTGCAAATCGCTATCCGTAGGTCTTTCTCAGATATACTGAAATAGGTCCACACCGCAGAAGTGTTGCTTCAGACAAGCACGTGCAGGCCACGGTTTCTGTTTGCGTCAACATACTGTTTCGGCCGTGTTCTTTTGGTGATAAAAGTCTTTTGGCCGTAAACCGAAAATGCACTTTTGGGCCATTTTCGGCCGAAAATTTTCGGTGGCCGAATATTCGGTGCATCCCTACTATTGAGATGTTGTGGCATGACCTTAAAAAGGTGGTTAATGCTCGAAAACCCTCCAATGTGGCTGAATTACAACAATTCTGCCAAGATGAGTGGGCCAAAATTCCTGCACAGCGCTGTAACAGACTCATTGCAAGTTATCGCAAACACTTGATTGCAGTTGCTGCTGCTAAGGGTGGCCCAACCAGTTAAGTTTAGGGAGCAAACACTTTTTCACACAGGGCCATGTGGGTTTGGATTTTGTTTTCCCTTCATAATAAAAAAACTTCATTCAAAAACTGCATGTTGTGTTTACTTGTATTTGATTAATATTTAAATTTGTTTGATGATCTGAAACATTAAAGTGTGACAAACACGCAAAAAAAATAAAAAATCAGGAAGGGGGCCAACACTTTTTCACACCACTGTATCATCTCATCATCACAGAGATTTGTCAATTAGTGTTATTGTCGAGCACAACAATGTCGTCAAGTATGATGTAAAAATGTGCAGAAGTAATAAACAGAGTTGGCCGAATGGATGTTTCAAGAACAGCAAAACGTGAACATGCCTTGAACTGCAGGCCCTCAAGTGTGTCAGAGATGAAGGCTGAGCCTCTGTGACCGATGGAGCATGGGAAGCCCACACAACAGGATTACAGCACACAGGTGCCACATTCACACCTACACTGCAACCTGACCATACTCAGACAGGAGGAGAGGAAGAGGTCTTCATCCAAAGCCACAGACAAAAAGAGGCTTTATGTTCACACATACACACACCAAGATGCACGTAACACTAAAACACACACACACACACACACAGACTTACGGTCCAGTTCACCGCTTACAGATAGGTGTGAACATTCATTGATACACACTGACACAAGGCAACACATGAGATACAGAGGATCAGCTGCAACCATCCAATGATATTTTTGTGCAAGCTCCTCATCAAACAGGCTGTAGTTGTGTCATCACCTCATGTTCTGGTTAATAACCTAATTAATGCTGAAAGCTCATGTCTGGGTATACAAGCTAAAACAGACACAAACTACAATTTTTAACTGCCATACCAATCTAAGTGTCAGGTTCAGGGTACGTCCAGCACAATAAATCACATTTCTGCTGGCCTGGTAGTCTGGCATCTCCTACCTCTGTTAAATTACATCCATGAGTTACTGTAGAGAAAGGGCTTGACATTTATCATACCTAATACTGGGTTGACAGGCAAAAGGTAGAGTGCTTGTTCTATCAAGGAATTTGGGTCTAAAGAAAAGATCTCTGCTTCAAAGCATATTGAAGAACACCCAAGGCAACTAATTTACTTCTGGACTAAATCCATGTATAAAAACAACACAGAGGCTGTATTTATTATAATGGCATGTGTAACACTGAACTTCGGCTACACAATTTCAATGAGAATGTTAGCACACTCAACATATTCCCTACTACAAAGGTCTACATTTCAATGAAACTTGAGAAACCACTGTAAGCAAAAGTGTGACATTGTGGACATAGTGGATCACAACCGCAAACAGTGAAAGATGAGCACTCTCTGTGTACAATTTTTGTTTGGTGGTCAAATATTGAGTAAGTTATACATATTGTTTTCGGTGAATGTGAGAGACACATGTAAATAGTTTTTGAGCATTTTATATTTTGTTTTGTTTTTTCCTGGAAAAAAAATCTGCCAAAATATGCAAACATATTTGGATAATATTAAACCTTTTCTCTGATGATTTACAGATATTTTAAAGAAAATATCATGCAAATTGTAAAAGAAAAGAACTTGGAATTAGATCATTTACTACTTTTTTTGTTTGTGTAACCCCATATGACTCAACTTACCCCATGGTAAAGGTCAACTCTCCAGAACTGATGGGACAAGTTTGGCCATTGCACGAGCTTGCTCAGAGGAACAGTACACCCAAAAATTTTAATTCTATGTGCATTTAAATGTGTAATAATCATCACACCCACCCAAATGTCTTTCGAAACCTGTATGACTTCCTTTCCTCCATGGAACAATCACCAATTATTTATAGCAGATTGCCCTTTTTATTGTAATAAATGTAAATGGGGAACATTTAAACTTTCGAGGAATGACAGCCTAAATTTGATTCTGTCCCTTACAAAAAGCTATCAAATGACTTATAACACTAAATTTAAATTATATGAAGGTATAAAGTGTAAATAAATATATACATATATTTATTTACACTTTAGAATCTAATGCATTATGGATCACTTATGGCCACATTGAATTGTGTGGTAGAGAGCAGTGCAAACATTCTTTAAAGCTTTTCCTTTTGTGGTCTAAGGAATATAGAAAGTTAAACAAGTTTGGAATATCATGAGGGTGACTAAATTTACTTAAATTATTAATTATTTTTAATTTTTGTGTGAACTCACAGCATAATGTCTCATCCTCCAATCCTAATGAGCACTACAGTGACAGTTAAATTTTTATTAGGCAATAATAGGTGCCACAAGTAAGAGGATGACTGGAGCCAGGTGGAAATCTTAAACAATAACCTTCTCACACTCACAGAAAATATAAAACGTTAACTTTCTTTCTTCTTTTTAAGTTTCTGTGAGTGCAGAGTTAAGATTGTTAATTAATACAGATGTAGTCGTGTCCTAATGGCAATACTTTGCCTAAAATACAGAAATACTATTATTGCTTTATCATTTTACATCATACATAAAGTAGGACCTGTCACGAAACTTTCAGCAACAGCTCCGTATTTACAGATCTGCATAGCCTATATCTAAACTTGCAAAACACGTTTTGCTTCATGAAAAGCCATCTGTAAGATCATTCAAAGCAACTTAAAATATATCTGTCTTCAGATCGGGGACCAGTAAACCATTACATTTCACTGACCGAGAAACTTAGAAATAGTCTGTAAGTAGCCTACTAATTCATTTGTTGCTCTTTTCATATAATTTAATAAATAGCTTCAGTCCATCATATTAAATTCCAGTTTTATCTAGTTTCCGTGCTATACATCTTAAGACATGAAGAACACTAGAGCTTACAGTGCCTACCTCTCTGTGTGTCCTCAGCAGATCCGCCAACAATGTCACTGTCAAAACTTTCACTCTCTCCTCCAAGCGCGCTCTCGGTGTCAAATTGCATTTACACGCTAACAGCGCAAATTCACTGAGTATCAGTGACGTCGTGACTAATGTTTAACAACACTGTGATTATTTATAATTTTGTAGCTAGCTACCTCAGTGCTAGCAAGTTTGTTTTCAAATGTAATAAAATTACATGTATTAAAAGGCGTTTTTGGAAGCAGTTAAGAATTTCTCCAATGTCTTTGGGGATACTATGGTTTTATAAACATGTTCAGTCATCAAGTTCTTCATTATTAGAAAACGATAAATTTGAACGAATATTTGAAAATCATTTACATCATATTTTCGTGATTTACAGAAGAACAGGATGCGTTATCAGGAAAAAAATGTCCTTTTCCCTGGGATAAAATTTGAATATAAGCTGTGATATTTCTGGCAGATGAAGATAAACTTCCTCTATTGTTTGTTTACCCATTTAGGATTTGCATATCCGTGTTAACGCCTTTATGCAAACTCAAGTTTACAGAACGTGCAAACTATTTAAAACAGCATGGATCAAGTCTTTGATCTTATTTATCTTTTTCATATCCATCATTGTCGTATCCGAGATACAGTACACGCTGCAAATCATCTAAAATTAGAACACTCATTTACTTTAACCAGCAGATGGCGTTACTATCACTCATCTATAATCGATATTTTCTTTGCTGTAAAATGTTAATAGGCCTAGATGTTTTGTGGGATGAGCTCGTATCCCTTGAAGATCTGTTAACTTCATCTTTGAGTAGCGCTTTTTTGCTGGTCTAAGCATATTTTTTAATGTTTAATCTTAAATGTCTGTTGTAGAAATGCTTGCAAGGTCTTTTTTTCAAGGGACTACAAATTACGCTTGAATTTCTGTGTCCGTGTTGATGTTTTGAAATTAAACCATTAATTTATCATCTATCAGATATTCCGTGTGTTTTAGACCTGAAAGGGCGTGTCGAAAATGTCTGGTTTTGCCGCCCACTCGGTTGTTTATGGCAGGTAATGGATAAATGTATGTTCTCCCTAGTTAAAGAGCCTCGGCTACACGACAGGGATCACTGCGCAGGACCGTGACAGATGGCGGAATTGTACATTTCCTCGACAACCAAGGAACGCGTCTGGTGTTTGGATAGACACGCGCTAACACCAGGCACGTGCCTGTCCAAATTGGTCCCTGGGGTCTATGGGGCCCGTTCAGCATCAGATGGGACCTTCACTAATTGGAGTTCTTTGTCCCACAAGCTAGCATAAGTCTTTATGCTCGATATAGATTCATGACATTTCATGCACTCATAGGCTACATCTAAATATTAATAATTCAGTAATTCCCTAATTCAGTAATTTTCCTTTGCAAGGAACTAAAGCCAGAGTGAAAACAGAATAAAGAGAGGAAAATAACCACATGTATCATACAGAGCTGGCGCCTGTCAGTCGCGCAGGTAAGTTCATTTACTTGTCATATTCGCTATGTCTTAATTTACTCGAAAAGGCACAGATTTAATTATAGTATTGCTTCCTTGCAGACGGAGAGAGTGAGGCAGTCACTGTTCATAAAGTGTCAACTCAACATCCGGGTCAATGGCCTCAGGGTGCGACTGCAGTAATTACTGTACTGCAGCTGTCAGATTGCACACTGCTGCAGAGGACGTGAAGTTAATAGAGTTTCTGTTGTAAAATGCGCCATTAGTTGACGACGCATTTGTACACAACCTATTTTGAAACCGTTTAGTTTACCACATATTTTTATATTTTTTTGCGTGTAGGTAGTAGCTAAGTAGCAGGTAATTATGAGAGGAAAAAGTAATCAAAGTTTTATTTTAAATAATTTTAGTTATTTTTTTTAGCACATGCATTGAAATAAATGTCCAGTTAACGCATATCACACAGCTGAGAAGTCTCACGCTATTTATTCATAAAGTTGTCACTAGGTGGGGCTGCAGTATTCCTGTGGGTTTCAAGATGCTTGACAGTCTGACGGAAAGCAAATCCATATATCATATATCTGTAATCAGATTTATATTTTTCCTTGAGTGAATAGGTACTGATGTTATATGATATTTAATTGTATTTTAGTTTTTTTCTAGATAGATCTGCACTGGAGACAACAAGGCACAAAACAGGACCGCATTCTA
This sequence comes from Garra rufa, assembly GCF_049309525.1. NCBI lineage: Eukaryota > Metazoa > Chordata > Actinopteri > Cypriniformes > Cyprinidae > Garra > Garra rufa. The sequence continues at coordinate 41,318,649 of NC_133363.1, read as the reverse complement.
TATGATCCCTGTGGTCCTGATGCAACATCCTCGACTTTCTCTCTTTCGCTCTCGCTCAGTGTGTACAATAATATGATTACTTGTGAGCGGTGATGGGATCAAGTGTAGCTCTAATGTAATTAGCACATGATGGAGAACTAGCTATCAGTGCATTATCGGCTTTCACTCATCCAGATCATCAGGACTGTAACAATGTCCAAATGCTGGACCGGTTCAATTTTTTATATAACAAACACTCAAGTTAAACAAAACAGATGACTGCACTTTACTGATTTGATCAGAATGTTCTCTGTCCCTTCTTTCCACCACACATACACAGTCACCTCACATTTGTGTTCTTCATAGCACACATCCTCTCAATAATTCATTGATTTTCTCCTAGTTTACAAAATATTCCATGACAACCACATTCCATCTTTACTACTATAAGCATCTCTGTCTCTATGGCAACGGTCTCTCCTCTCTAAAGATTCAGAGAGAAAAGCCACAGGACAAAGAGACCGAAAAAGAGAATGAGATGGAGAGAGCCAAGGCCAGATGGTTGTTCTGTTTGGAATGAGCACCTCATACAGAATACAGAATGACAAGTGGAAATTCTCTCTATGTCTTTCTTTCAGATATACATTTTCATGTCTGTCTGTCTGTCTGTCTGTCTGTCTGTTTATCTAGGTGCACGCTCAGTGCTCCTGCAGCCATTCCATGGTGTTGATGGACGGCGTATAGGAAGACCGAGCATATTGAATTTCATTGGTTGAGGTAGGGTCTGTGGGCAGGGCTAGAATGCCCCAGTGGTGACTGCGTCAGAATGTGCGTCAAATTCTAACGTTTCAGAATAGTAACTTTGAGGGAGGGGGTGAATGGAGGAACTACTTCTCTGCTGCATGAATTTGATATCACACTACTCAAAGTTACACACACACAGACACACATAAACCTTCTCACACATACATCCATACTCCATTTATCAGTAGTGATTTACTTCTCTTGCAGAATATAAGCTATGCAACCAAGTGCGTGTGAGTTACTATGTTCTCTCTGTCTGTGTCTGACCTTGATTTGTTCATTGAATCAGGGGACGACTACATCTCCTGGGTTCTGTAGCTGCGGAAACAGGTGTAAGTGTCTCCAGGATGACTCATCACATAGACATACAGCCACATTTATTCTTTTTTTTTTACCTTGAAATATATGATCCGTTCATTCAAATCTTTTTTTAAGGAGGATGTTACAATAAAAAAACAAGATCTGTAGATTGCACACAAAAAAACAACAACAACCATGCACCTGCTTAAATAGATGGAGAAAGAGACACTATCTATTTATCTATCTATCTACAGTTGAGGTCGAAAGTTTATACATACACCTTGCAGAATCTGCAAAATGTTAATTATTTTACCAAAAATAAGAGGGATTATACAAAATGCTTGTTATTTTACATTTAGTACTGACCTGAATAAGGTATTTCACATAAAAGACATTTACATATAGTCCACAAGAGAAAATAATAGCTGAATTAATAAAAAATGACCCCATTCAAAAGTTTACATACACTTGATTCTTAATACTGTGTTGTCACCTGAATAATCCACTATTACAGAAGATTAAAATTCTCTTAAATTTGAAGATCAGGGTAAATTTAACTTCTTTTATCTTCTAGGAAACATGTAAGTATCTTCTGTAGCTTCTAAGGGCAGTACTAAATGAAAAAAAAAATTTTTAGGCAAAATTAAAAAAAAAAAAGTATGTTCATTCTATTCAAAAGTTTACACCCCTGGCTCTTAATGCATTGTTTTTCCTTCTAGAGCATCTGTGAGTGTTTGAACCTTCTGTAATAGTTGCATATAAGTCCCTCAGTTGTCCTTAGTGTAAAAATATTGATCTCAAAATCATAGTCATTGTTGGAAAGGGTCCAAATACACAAAAATGCTGTAGTATGACCTCTGGTATTTTGGTAAAATAATTACCATTTAGCAGATTTTGCAAGGTGTATGTAAAACTTTTGATCTCAACTGTATCTATCATTTTACATTTATTCTAAAATAATAACTCAAGGCAGTGACAATATATTTTATTTGTGAACTTAAGTTCAGCTATTCTTTTTAATGGTTGATTACTTCCTAAAAACACCCACAGATCATGTTTACATGCCATTTCAAGTCTTATTTTGACATCATTATTGACCTTATTTTTTTCCATTAACGCCATTATATTGTTTCAGATTTGTCATTCAGACTGATTTGCACATGAACACAAGAGGAGGGATTTAACACATGAACCAGCCAAACATAACCAGTCATATCCAATCATGGAGGCACTTCTCACGTGACTTTCCCGCATTCATTCACAATTACCGCCCACTAAACAAGTGATTTATACACTTTATGATATATTTTGTAATATTGCTGTTGTTTTATTGTCATTCTATCTATCTATCTATCTATCTATCTATCTATCTATCTATCTATCTATCTATCTATCTATCGGATTGAGTCTCAGTATACAATGTATTGGCAGGCCATCCTGTATCCAGGCTTGTGTGTTGTGTTAGATATGAATCATTTTTTCTCTCTAGAAAGGAGCATGACAGCTGCTTTGATCAGTTAAGCATCTATTCTGACTATCTGTCTTTCAGACTTTCTCTCTCATTATCTGTTTATCACTCAGTCTGTTTCAATGCCTTCTTTTGTTGTTCTGCCCACTTGAGTGACAGTTAGCTGGCTCAATCTGACTGCTGTATACAGAAATAATTGGGCAGAAAGTGATTCTTAGTCCAGTCTACCTGTGAAGGAATGAGTGACAGTATAGCAAAGTGATGTGAACATTTGTGCACATGATACTAGAATGGATGATTATGCACTGATCAAAACAATAGTAGGTAGAAACAGGAATAAAGGTGTAGAGCAGTATGCTGAAAGTCAGCCAGAAAAACAGTGTGTACTGAGTGTACTGAGTGAAAGCAAGTGCGTGCTAATGAGTCACCAACCACATCACCTCTGCGCTGTGTGAGTCACCTATAGGTACAATGATGAATGGGTAGATGTGGAGAAGAGCAGACAGATGAGATAGATTACAGACTGAATAGATGAATAAAATGTGAGACGTTAAAACATATGTAAAACAAAGACATGTCGAGAAGAAAAGAAATTGTTGAATAAAGTCATTACTTCTGTTTCAGTATTCTCATAGCTTCATAAAGTTATGGTTGAACCACTGATGTCACATGGACTATTTTAACAATGTCCTTACTACCTTTCTGGGCCTTGAACGTGATAGTTGTCTTGCTGTCTATGCAGGGTCAGAAAGCTCTTGGATTTCATCAAAATATCTTAACTTGTGTTCCGAAGATGAATGAAGGTCTTACAGGTTTGGAACGATATGAGGGTAATTAATGACAAAAATTAGATTTTTGTGTGAACTATCCCTTTAAATATGATACAGCAGGTTTTGAGTGTTCATTTCAAAACATCAACACAAACACAGAAATTAATTAAGAAAATACCAACCTCTAAAAATAAATACCTTTTAAAATCTGCATTTCCACAACAGACGTATCCAATTACAACACAAAGTTAAAATCTGCTTGGAGTTTAACTTGGACCTAATATCTGTCTTGGGAGTGCAGGGCAGAAAGTGTTTGCAGACAAACACAACCCACACCTCTTCACTTACTCTTGGTCACCATGATATTTTCTAGCTCAAACTGCTACCAAACTGTCCACACTTGGCTGGTTCTTCAAAATCTGGTTCCAGGTCTTACAGCAGAAATAGTAAACTTTTAGGATTAGGATTAGATAACACAAAAATGAAAATTCTGTCATTAATTGCTTACCCTCATGTCGTTCCAAACCTGTAAGACATTTGTTCATCTTGGGAACACAAATTAAGATAGTTTAGATGAAATCCAAGTGCTTTCTGACCTTCCATAGACAGCAAGGGTCCTTCCACATTAAAGGCCCAGAAATGTTGTAAGGACATAGTTAAAATAGTCCATGTGACATCAGTGGTTTAGCCGTAATTTTATGAAGCTATGAGAATAGTCCTTTCATCAAAAATATCTTAATTTGTGTTTGGAGTGACATGAGGGTGAGTAACTAATAACAGAATTTTATTTTTGGGTGAACTAATGCTGATGATACACTGGGCAACTTTGGCAAATGTTGCCGTAAACAGGCAGCCAGGTGTGATACAGAGCCCACAACAGATCTAAATTTTCCAGATAGGAATGTTTTACCCATTCTCAATGAGAAAGTGCCAAAGCAACATTGCTCAAAAAAGTTGCCAAATGAAATTGCTCAAAAAGTTGCCCAGTGAATCATCAGCATAACCCTTTAACTGCAGTGTCAAAACCCAGCTTGATATGGTATTTGCAGATTTTTCTATATTTCCAGTGACAATGTTCAGTCATAAAACGAGGAGTGTTAGGGACAAGCACTCTCCTGACAGCTTTCTAAGATCTGTGCTCACACTTGATGGAAATTTTATTTTCACTTTTAGCTTTTTACAGGGTGTGTAATACAACACTTTTCACTGTGAAACATGCAAACGCACACACCCACCCATGGGATGCGACTTAAAGAACTATTCCACAATTTACATGTGTGTGTGTGTTTATTCCAGCAGTTAAAAGACACATTAGCAAGAAAGCAGTTAGTCAGTTCATCAGTGCATTAGACAGCAAAGTGCCATGAAGTAATTAATAATGACATCAAACCTGAAAAACCAACAGGTGCCATAATGTGATCTCTTGCTTCCCGCAAAACATATTAAAGCATTAATAGATTATGACAGCATATTCAAAGGTGAATTTAAAAAAGAAAAGATAATCTAGGGGATACGCAATTAAGGTCATAAATCAGAGGAAAGTTTCCACTCTTTTTCTTTATTTCCAAATCTCATATCAAGCTGTCTTTCTCAGCTTCTTTCATTCTCTCTCTCTCACCTTCTCTCTGTCATCACGCTCTCTAATCTAAGAGCTTTACTTCCCCTCTGTCACCTCTGTGTGACTAATCAAATCTGCAGAGGAGGTGTCTACACAACAGGAGTGAAATCAATAATCAGGCCCATGAGGTGGGGGAGCCAGTGCACCATGTGTGCATGCGTGTGTTTTTGTGTGTGTTGTGCAAGAAGTGTTAGAATATATATACATGTGTGACCCTGGACCACAAAATCAGTCGTAAGTAGCACGGGTATATTTGTAGCAATAGCCAACAAAACACTGTATGGTTCAGAATTATCGATTTGTGTTATGCCAAAAATCATTAGGATATTAAGTAAAGATCATGTTCCATGAAGATATTTTGTAAATTTTTACCGTAAATATATTAAAATCTTAATTTCTGATGAGTAATATGCATTGCTAAGAACTTAATTTGGACAACTTTTAAGGCAATTTTCTCAATATTTTGATTTCAGATTTTCAAGTTGTATCTCGGCCAAATATTGTCCTATTCTGACAAACCAAAAACAATTGACCCTTATGACTGGTTTTGTGGTCCAGAGTCACATATATATATTTTATTTATTACATTTTTATTCATCCTTTCAGCATGCTCTGCTCTCTCTTGGAGACCACTTTCAGTTGTTCAGTGTTTTGTTCTTGGTAAAAATCTAGCTTTTTTCCCTGATGTTTCTGTACACGCATGTTGACAGGAGTCCTCGGCGCTGTATGACTGAAGTCTGTATGCCGACGTCTTAATGGGATCTCAAGCCCTCTTGAGGCCTGTCTCTCTCTCTCTCTCTTTTAATGAGATTTTACAGCCAGCCTGTGTCACCCTGCCATGCAGCAATAGGGGTCTGACGGGGAACAAAGGAGTCCTCATGGCTGTGAGTATGGGGCACACACCTCCCACTACTCTCTTTCCCTCTGCTTCCTCTCTCTTTCCCCCCCTCACTCTGTTGGATCCCATCTGGTGAAGGGGTATTGTGAGAGCTGAGTAAATAAAGCTCAGTCTGGCAGCATTGACACACACACATTCATGCCCACCACACACACAAAGAATGACTCCACTAATTGGTTTCTAATTCCCTCCCTGTTCATTTTTGCAATTCTGTCATTTATGCAAAAACAAGTTCTCTGAAAATGTCTAAATATTTGCTCTAACATTTGTTGAGCATCTGCAGTTTTATGGTGCTTTCAAAGGTTAAAGAAGTCTGCAGTTGTTTGAAAACACACATGAGGTGTACATCATTGCATTAAAAGATATACACACCATAATGCCCATTTTATAGGAGCTGTGTGGGAAGCTCTGTGGGACACACGTCTCATTGTGGACTGGTATCCAGCTCTGTTTTAAAGGTCAGGCTTTTCCCCTGAGTCTTTCAGTCGCTCTCTCTTCTCTCTGTCACTCACTCTGTCATTCAGATGATGGTGAGGAGCTCCACTGCATATTTTGTATAAATGCAAAATGGACCACATCAGATAACGACCCATGTTAGAGTTAAAGGCACAATTAAATAGATTTGATGTTTAAATGAGCATGCTCATTTTTATTTTATTTTAGATATATTGATATTTCATATTTTTTATGTATTTGGATTACTGTAAATTTAACTCTGTTTTTAATTTCTTAAAAACAATGAAAAATCTTACACTGTAAAAATTTGTGAATTATGAACAAACCTACACTCTAAAAATTATTTTAACCCAAATGCTAAGTTCAGTCTGTTGGGTCATTTTATTGGGTTATTTTTTTTAATAATTTTTACCCAGGTGCTGAGTAGTTTTTCTGTATCTCAGCTTCTGTGTCACTTGTTTGCCTCATAACAGAAAGATGCTTTACATTTCCGATCTCTGGTGTTTCTAGTCAAATTAACACACAGCTTAACCCTATGCACATTTTTTATATTTAGTTATATTAAAAAAAGTTTCAGTTTAATTAACTGATTTTATTACCCTGTTTTAACATGGATTTCTATAGAGACCGGAACATGAAAGCACCCAAACGGAAGTTAGAATCTATCATGGGGACACTCATCAGTTACTCAGGAAAAAAAGTGGATAGTTGACTTAAATAAAGCAGCCCAGCATGTTTGGTAAAAACATTTAACCCAACCAGCTAGGTCAAAATAACCCTGTTCTGTCCAGTTACCCAGCACTGGTTTGCCATATACCCCAAGTTGGGTTGTTTTTTTACCCAGCATGTCTTAGACTGTAATATTAATATAAATGCTAAATTAATTATTAAAAATATTATTATAAATTATTGGGATGCCAAAACTTACTTGTAGCATTTAAAACAATTGTGACCCTGGTAGTGTTGGGCGACATGCTCAATTTTCATATCGTCAGCCTCTGAGATCGTGGATACACGATACTATCATGCTAATTTATTTAATAATAAGTAAATGTGTCAATATGTAATAAATTCCTTATTCGTTTTGTAAGGGTAGTGCATGTGACTTGTGACACAGTTGTGCGTGTACAGAGCGCTGACCGTAGTTCTGTTCAAGTTTACTTTCGGTTTCATTCTCTGCTATCTTCAGGGAGCGGTAAATGTGCGTGCCTGAATGTAAATGAATGTAACTTTCTTTACCCGTCATATTGCGATAATGCTTCCGCTATATGTCTGATCTTTGTCATCAGTTCATGCTGTAGTTCAGTTCATAAAGAATGTGGAGAAGCGATGTGCGTGTAATTCACGTGCATATGTTTAGCGCCATTTTATCGCATCGTAATTCTAGTTAAGGCATACAGATGTTACTGAGGTGAATGTTTATGTTTACTATATACAGTCAGATTCTGATATATCGTATTTATTTCAGCCTAAACCAAATTTTACTACCTCTGTTATCCTAATGACTGTCTACACTTAAGTCTACACTTAATATATGTACACTGTATGATGAATAAATCTCTTACCCATTTTCAATGCACACATCTGCGGCACTATCTACTCTATGCTTGTGTTTATACCAAGGCAAGTTTCTGAAGCATCCTAGAACCGACTCTCCGCGCTACATTGCTAAAGTTAGGTGCCTTTTTGACGGATAATGATAATAATCGTCTTACTATCGTCAAAGGCATCAGCAACACGCGATATCTCTGACTATCGTCGATACACGATACTATCGTCTATGGGCACAACCCTAGACCCTGGATCACAAAACCAGCCACAAGGGTCAGTTTTTTGAAACTGAATAAATAAGCTTTCCATTAATGTTTGGTTTGTTAGATAAGACAATATTTGGCAGACTATTTGAAAATCTGGAATCTGAGGGTGCAAAAAAACACCTTTAAAGTTGCCCAAATGATCCAGGGTCACAACTGATTTTAGTGTTTTGTTAGCATCAAGTTTGATAAGATTATCAGCCATAATATGAAAATAATTATTTTATCATTATTTGCCAAAAATCCCTAATTTTTAAATAATTTACTATATCTAATTTCCTAATAATGTACTGTGCAGAACGCAATGAATAAAAAAAACGAACATTCATGATCTCAGGTTCTGCTAGAAGCTACAAGAGTGTTCATGTTGAAGATGCATTAAAATGATACAAATCATTTCAATAGAAATGAACAGCTGTATCCGTTAGATTCTGTCACAGCAGAAGATATACATGTGTTCATGGTCTGCTGAATTCCTTCAGGAGCTGTAATGGCTTGCCCTTCCTGTCTCACAAGCAAGACTTTCTCCCACCCACGCGATTTCCTCTTCCAGCACCTGAACATGATGTGAATTTTGATTACAGGAAGTGAATATGGGACGTCAGCATGCAGCACTGACGCAAAAACCCACCCAAGGCTATAGACAAAAACACCCACACACACTCCTGCAGTCAGGTGGTTTCTAAAGGGTGGAGCTGAGTAGGAAAGCCCAGATTCTCCCTCCGCCTTATATAACGTATATACTGAATCAACCATTATCACTTGTCTGTACTGGGATAGTGATAAATATCATCACATATCACTCGTGCTTAAACAAGACTACATAAAAATTCCTTTCCATTTGCTTATATGCTCCTCTGTTGGAATAGACGAGATTTTAATGACTATGTGGAATAATTGATGAGGATGCTGAGAGCTGGACCAGTGGGGGAAGGGTCTTACTCGGTTTTAATATGAGAGCTCATTCATTCACTGTTTTCCCCCTCACACATGAGATGGATTACATAGACATCCACCCTCACCTCTCCCTCCTTCTCCCAACGGAGAACGAAACACTGGATACGCCAACCCGTCGCCTGCCCCTGTCCATGAGGGGATCAGGAGATATTTATGGGCTGATGGAAGCCTTCAGGGCCCTCATGCAGGCCCCTGTCATCAAAGAGTGATTTTAGTCTCACTACACCACCCCTCCACGCCCCAAGAGACCACCGCAACACCTGCCCCCCACTAGTGATGCACAACCAGCTCCATCCACCAACAACAACACATAGATGGGTGAAAAACACACAGGTTTATAATTACAACGATGCTTTAAAATAATTACAGTATTTAAATTTACTAATAGAAATATTGATATTATGCCAGCACAGTCTGTGTGTGCTTTTCATCTTTATTCTCAGTGTGACATTAGTCTGAGAAGCTTGAATGAACACCAAGTGAGGTGGGTGTGGACTACAATCTGTGCTGGACATCCGTGACTGTTACGGCTGAGAGAACCAGAGTAAACACATGTAAGAGGGTCACAAGTGATGGGCTCATTGTGGTTGTCTAATTAGCAAAAGCAATAACTCAACATGGAATCCGCTAACCAGTAAGTTGTCAAGAAAAAGTCAAATTACTTACTATTACTATTGATTTTTATACATTCATATTTTAAAAAAGTATTATTTTATAACTTAGTAGTAGTAGTAGCAGCAGCAGCAATTTAAACTTTAACTCTAAATTATATATACACACACACACACACACACACACATATACACACACACACACACACATATACATACATATAATACACATACATATATACATATACATATATATATATATATATATATATATATATATATATATTGTGGCGGGAGTCCCGAGCTACAATCAGCGTCGCCCTGGCAACACACGACCGGCACCTGGGATCCATCAGCACAGAGCCAATCGTCACCGGAAACCTCCCTTTTTAAGCAGACTGCTCAGGACAGACAAGTGAGAACGATCTCCACTGAAGCTCGGCACTTACATGCTTTCTCTATTGCTTACCTCGCAGATTCGCCGTGACGATTGGCTTCCCGCTGCTTGGGCCCACTTCCACTGGGACGACCGCACTTCCTGCACTCATCCCTCACCGGCCACAATCACGAGAAGCACCCCTGAAAGAGAAGAGCACCTGCACCGAGCACCCACGACGCCGACTGCCTACTCACCCGTATAATTCTCACCTTTTTTATTTAATAAACTCACCCTCCGGGGCTCACCAAAGTCTTTGTCCTGTCGTGCTGTTCTCCGCCCGGCCACAAGGTGGTGGAGAATGCGGGCAAGATCACGGGCGAGAACAGCCACGAGGAAGACAGCCCTTTGTTTACGTCGCCATCTTGCTACACCACTCACTTCCGGTTTCTTTTTTTCAGGCGAGCGCCTCCCCAGCGGCATGGAGGAATTGGTGAAACAGCTGACGGAGGTTAGCGTCCGCCAGCAACAATGTTTTGAGCTGCTGACTGAACAACACGGCCAAATCCAAGGATATTTGTCAGAAATACGCCTTCCAGCGGCTCAGAACGTCCCTCTTCCCGACCCACGCGTCACTGCGGCTCGACTATTACCCAAGTTAACCGCAGATGATGATATTGAGGCCTATCTCAAAATGTTTGAGACCGTAGCCCACACAGAAGGTTGGGCAAGAGGTAATTGGGCTACTGCACTGGCACCGTTGCTGTCGGGTGAAGCCCAACGGGCATATTTTTCTTTACCGGCGTCCTCACAAAATAATTATAATGAATTAAAAAGAAAAATATTAGGTCGTCTGGGACTCTCAGCGACCGCCGCTGCGCAGCGGTTTCATGATTGGGAATTTAAAGCCCGGTTGCCAGTGCGTACTCAAGCGGCCGATCTGATGCGGTTAGCCGAACACTGGCTACTGGAAAGCTCACCGTCCCCTTCTCAAGTTGTTGAACGGGTAGTAGTCGACCGCATGCTGAGAGCGCTTCCTCGCTCGATGAGGCAGGCGGCCGGGATGAGGGGACCCAGAACCATCGCGGACCTAATTGAGGCGGTAGAACTGGCGGACGCTACCTACCGGGACGCTGGGGAGCGAGCGCCGCCTTTCCCCCGGAGGGTGAACCAGGAGCGACGACCGCCAGAGGGCACCCCGCGGCCGGTACGCAGACCCTCCAGCCCCCGCGACGAGCCGATGCCCACCGAACCCTCCTCACCACCCGTCAAAGCTTGGATGGCAGGCTGTATGGTGCACCGGAGAGCCCCCAGAGGGGCACCCACGACCCCGGTGAAGGTCCAGGGCCGCCGGTCCAGGGCCGCCAGTACCGGGCCCTGCTGGATTCCGGCAGCGCTGTTTCCCTCGCGAGCCCCAGTACGCTCGCCCCCGGCCTCACTCCAAGTCGAGGATGCCCATTACCTGTGTCCATGGCGACACACGACAGGTACCCACTAATGTACTTACCTTTCATAAAGGAGGAGAAACCTGGACTATGGAGGTTGGAATCCTGAAAGACCTCCCCGTACCCCTGCTGCTTGGGCGTGACTGGCCGGGGTTAGAAGCCGCTCTCGCCATTGCCACACAGCCTGCTCGCCAGCGTCAGCGCCCACGCCATCAACAATCGCGGGGTCTGAGAGCCACGCCACCCTGATGACGTCGGACAGTGGGAGAGAGGGTGAGTCCGCCCCCGGTAATACTAACCTCTTCCACAACGTGTTTCAGCAGGTCACCGGAGGAGGAGATTTCGGGAAGGCCCAAAAGGAGGACGACCGCTTAAAACACTGCTGGCGGCAGGTACGCCTCCTCGAGGACCAGGAGATTCTACCGGCTCCTCACCCCCTCCCACACTTCATCGTCCGGAACGGTCTGCTGTACTGTGTCGCCGACCGGCGGGGGTAGGTTAAACATCTTCTGGTCGTACCTAAGGGGAAAACGGAGACGGTGATTGAACTGGCCCATGCGCACCCCATGGCAGGCCACCTCGGGGCCCAGAACACGATCCAGCGCATCCGCGACAGGTTCCACTGGCCTGGCCTAGAAGCCGAGGTAAAGAGGTTCTGCCAGGCCTGTCCTAGGTGCCAACGGACATCACCCCGGAAACCTCCCCCCAGCCCGCTCATTCCGTTACCCATCATCGGGGTGCCCTTTGAGCGGATCGGGATGGACCTCATAGGGCCGTTGCCAAAGTCTGGCCGGGGCCATGAGCACATCCTGGTTATTGTGGACTACGCCACCCGGTACCCTGAAGCAGTCCCCCTTAGGAAAGCCACCGCCAAAACCATCGCTCGGGAGCTGTTCCTGCTC
>NC_133363.1:41290417-41305751 GCF_049309525.1 Garra rufa | reverse complement strand
AAAACTGTGCTATTACTCCTCTGTGGCTCTATTTGTGGTAATCTTGGTGGTATTCAGGGTGGTGTGTGTCAATCAATATTCTATAAAAATAGTAACCTGTGCATCTTTGTGGTATTTAGACAAAACCTCACTTTGACCAATTACACGTCCACACTCAATTGACAAGCTTTCAATTACGTTCACCCGAGTGTGAACAAGTTTCTTCAGTCAATCTGATATTGTAAATCAGCTGCTGAAAGAAAGGTTATCCAATTAGTAACTGATTTACACAATGTAACAGAGAGAAAGGGCAAAGCTGGACATCGTCCAGACTGTGACGGTTCCCTCCGGCGGGACAGGAGCTTGACTTTGACTGCCCTACTGAATGCACGGGGCTACTCGGCTGTGTTCCAGGTTGTGTAGGATGTTGTGACATCTGAGCACAGGAAATTCACAAGTCTGCAAATATTCCTTTTTGCTGTATATTACAATACAATAGCCAAATGATTATCTCCTCATTACAAACCATTATTTTTACAGCTAAATACATTTATAAATAGACTGATAAAAATAGATAGATAGAGATAGATGGATAGATACTACACCAAGGCAAAAATACTACCAAGGTCACAACCTCTAAAGCTACTGAGGCCAGTGTCCACCAGTCTCTGGTGGGTGAGTGTCTCATTCGCACCTCTCTTACTGTGGTGTTCTGCAGGGATGTGGTTTTGTCTGAATCTGCAGCACGATTTTTTGAGAGGATTGTGGTTTTCATCAATCTGAAAGAAAAGGCAGACACAAACAGACTTAAAGGGACAGTTCACCCAAAAATAAAAATTCTGTCATTAATTACTCACCCTCATGTTGTTTCAAATCTATAACAGCTTCATCTTCGGAACACAAATTAAGATATTTTTTTATACAATTTTAGAGCTTTTTGACCCTGCATAGACAGCAACGTAACTATCACGTTCAAAGCCCAGAAAGATAGTAAGGACATCATTAAAAAGTCCATGTGACATCAGTGGTTCAACCGTAGTTTTATGAAGCTACGAGAATACTTTTTTGTGCCCAAAGGAAACAAAAATAACGACTTTATTTAACAATTTGTTCTCGTTCGTTTCAGTCTTTGCCACGCATTAACAAGAGTACCACGACGCATATGTGTGGTGCTGTCTTCATAAACGTCTGAAGATTTCGACAGAGAGGATGACTTGCAATTTTGCCCAGCCTTACTCATTTGAACCAGAATATACAGACGTTAAACTAAGAGAAATAGACGTTCCACATCAGAACACCAGCTCCTATGTCAGTAGCACTAAATGCATGTGTCGCCGTGACACGAAACTGACTGTTAAATTACATCATTATCTTTGTTTTCTTTGCATAGAAAGTGTTCTCGTAACTTCATAAAATTATGGTTGAACCACTGATGTCACGTGGACTATTTTAACAATGTCCTTACTAGTTTATTGGGCCTTTAAAGTGTCAGTTGCGTTGCTGTCTATGCAGGGTCAGAAAGCTCTCGGATCTCATTAAAAAAAATAAAAAAATCTTAATTTGTGTTCAGAAGATGAAGAAAGATCTTACGACATGAGGGCATTTTTATTTTTGGGGTGAACTATTCCTTTAAGGATCAAATGTTTGAAGAGACATTTTAATCAGGTACCATGGATGCTGTCAATAATTACATTTCCAACGTAATACCATGATTTAAAAAAAAAAATATTCAGTTCAAAATATTTTTTTTATTTGTTTGATAACGATACATAACAGCAGGGGGGCAGGTTTGTATTTAGGAGGACAGTAGGTTTCCTGCATGAGAGATGCTGATGAGAGACGTGTCTGAACACATCCTCTAAATAGCTTCTAAGTGCAGCCCCTCCTTCCTGCCTCCATTAGGAGGTTTGTGTGGTCAATAGGTTTTGTAGATCTCCAGGGATCCCTATATTGATTTTACTAGAGCAAGGAAAGGGCACAGAGATGCTATATGGGTGACGGATAACCAATGCGGGGGCTAAAAACTTATGATTTACAAACATACAGAGACACAGCAGCTGGAAAAAGTACTTTGTGTGCTTTAAGACCAACATTGATTACTATCCATCTACAATAGGGCTGTCACAATCCCTCGATTAAATTTGAGTACCAGATTTGAAAAAATCCTCGATTGCATTTAGCCAGGATCGAGTAACCGGGAAAATACCAGAAGTGGTGCATTCCACAGTGAGAATGCATGAAAGGTATTATTAGGCCATTTTCAAAGGCTGCATGATATATTAAACCCATGTAAAATCATAATAAAGCATAATGCTATTGTGAATTCATAAACGCTTTGATTCAATTAAAAATGCGATTTAGGTTTAATATATGCACAATATATTTACATGCATAGAGATTTATGTTTGTTTGGGTTTATTATAACGTTCATCCAGGAACACCATTTAACAAGATTTATAAGGTAAATCATTTATAAACCTATGCATTAATATCTTTAGCTCTATATGATAACTATTAATCGTGATTTCAAATTAAAAGTTTAAACCCTTGCTCCGAGTTTACAAGTTTTGATGTCCATATATTCAAGAGTGGCTGTAGCATTTCCCCACCCATCACCAGACGTCATTTAGATGACGTTTTTTGGGCTAATTCAAGTGGGCCTGTCATGGACTTCTTTTAGCCCAAAAAATCTACGCTGAAAATGGGTCGTTGTTTGGTCCGTCTAAATTTTGCTCAAAAATCGACATTTAATATTGTGTTCTGTGTCACCGCACATCCCATAAATTATTTGTTATTAAGTATCTTTGCAAACCATACTGTATACTGCGCTAATCAAAACAGGATGGGAAACGACACCGCTTAAAGCTTATTGGATTAAACAACTGGATGTTGAGTTCTCTTTTAACATTTTTGTATTTGTTATCTGATTTCATGTGATTGTATATTTAAATTCTGCATGAATATTCCCAAACACGATGACAGTGCGTTCTCTCTGAGATATGTGATTGTTGTCATATTACCATAAAAATCTAAAATACATGTTTGTATTAAAGGTCCCATATTGTACACATTTCTGGAGGTTTATTTTAGTTGTTGATATCCTTAAGAATATATATTTGCCGTATAAGTGCCAAAATCCATCTCAATATATTTTTACAGCTCCTTTTTTAGGAGCTCTGTCAAGAACAGGTCGATTTTAGCCCATCTAATTAATATTCATGAGCCTCTCTTCTGATTGGCCTGTTGTTTTCTGAGTGACGCACAGCCAGGCCAACCACAAGTAACTTCGGTCATGTATGCTTGTAGCCTAGCCTGCTGTGGCTTGATGATACTCAACAGGATATTTTAGAATGATCTTTAATGTTTCTTTCTTATTAATGTTTCTTTCATTCATTACCGAATGCAGTAAGCTACATAACTGTTGCTTTAGTAAAGCCCCTTTCACAATACGCGCTGATTCCGGAAAATTACGGGAACGAGCGCTGTGTGATCAAAAGCCAGAACCAAATGCCATAAAGGCAGTGCTGTACTGATGATGCACGTTATTGTGCGACTCTTCACGACGAAAAAAAACATGCAAAGTGGAATGAAGCAGTGATCAGGGAGCTCCTCACTATCAGCACTGAAGCACAGATTGTTCGTCAGGTTAGTTTCAGTTTAGTGAAATGTATGCGTCGCATTACATCTCACATCCAAATGTCACATGTCTTTACGGGTTGTGTGTAAAGCATGCACAGATTCCAGAAAACAACTGTGAATGAACCAAATCAAACAACTCCAGAACAAATCATGGGACACATTATCCGTGTATTTTCCGGAATGGCTGTGTGAAAGAGGCTGTTGACGTGCCAGTGGTCTCTTATATTAACGTTGTTCAAAAGCCTGTGCAATGATGTTGTTTCGACATCTATCGACTGAACAGGGTTTTCTCGACTTGTTTTCGTGTTGTTGTTGCTTAGCAATGGCATGGACGCGATGTTGTCGGGGTTTTTACAAAAGGAGGGTGGGACGGTGGTTGGTGCTCGGGGTGGTGCCTGAAGGCGGTGACTGAGTCAATCGGACGTCACATTTTTATGGAAATCACAGAGGCTCGTGAAAAGGAACAGCTACTTTAAGCAGGCTGTGTGCAGTTTACTGTGGATTGACTGTTTTGAAACTCATATGGTAGCCCCTAGTCCTCAATTATAATGAAAAAGCCAGGAAATTTCAATTTTGACAATATGGGACCTTTAAAGTAAAAAAATGGATAATACGCCGTTCAGATCAAATTAAATAGCAAGTCCTTTGAGTGTCTTGTTCATCGTATTAATTTTCATATAAAAGCAACAGAACTGAAATTATATCATGTTTATCAGCAACACAGCATGTGAGTGTGAATAAAGCGATTTCCGCCTTTGATCTCGTAGGTATCGGTTCGCTTCCAGAGCTCAGAACTGTCCACCTTGACTGTGCTTATTTTAAGTGTCATAGCAAAGGCTAAGAAAATACGGTGGTTCCACCATATGTGCATTCAAGGTCCACCAACAGAGGAGACCTTCCTGTGTATAGCTTTGTATTCTTAGTTTCTGGACATTTTTGTACAGAATGAGTGAATATTGTACATACGTAATTCATTACATCTTGTTGTTTTCCATTACACCTTCCACCTGGGAATGTTAATGTTGACAAACATGCTCTAGAATGGCGTTTCTTTTGATTGAAGTTTTACACAACTTGAAATTATTTATTTGGCTTGAAAAATGGCTTACAATAAATTAATCAAAGGAATGCAGATTGACTTACTTTCAATTGAAGACTTGGTAGTGGTATAAACAGCATGTCAAAAAAGGTTGCCAAAGTTATTGTCTGATTGTCATGCTGAGAAAACATATTTTGAGGTATCAAGTGATAAAAGAAAGTGGATACAGGACCTACTGTGTGTACCATATTATACATTAAAACTTACCTTGTACTGGACACTCGGTTCAAGTTCAGGCCTAAGAATTCCCAGATGCAACCAGGGGGTATAAGTGTTCTGGTATTTGGAAGTATTTGATGTTTATTTTGCAGGAGGTTTGGTGTTTAGATTTTTGAAGATAAATTGTGAAACAGTTTAATAGTCTAGTGGTGGCAGCGTGAATGCTCTAACACCTCCTGCCAGAGGGTAGAAGGATGAAGTGGGTGTGTGCATTGTAGATGTCATAGATTGGCGGGAGAGCAGTTCCTACGATCTTAGTAGCTGTCTTCAGCTGTAAGATCATAGGTATCAGAAAGTAAACAAGCTGAATGAAATACTGTCTATAGTATCTCTGTACAATGTGGTGCATGCTATAGCAGGTTGAAAATACAGTTTGAAAAAAACGTTTCTCACCGTAACTTTTGCCTGCTAAGAAGAAACTTGTCCATATTTATCACTGATATTAGATGTGAAGACAACTGACAAGCTACGCCAAATCGCACTCATAATCGAATGCGATTTTGAACGCGATTTGGTGTAGCTTGTCAGTGATTTACGGCTCTGTGTATTAATTGCCGCTCCACCTGAACGCACGTGATGGAGATTTACTACTAATCAAAGTACCGGCTTTATTGACTAAGCGCGCCTCACAATCTCATGCGATTAATCGTGCAGCCCTAGTAGTCGCATCACTTAGCTGCTTAGTTGCAAATATATTCATATTTTTGTAGTCAATCTCGCAGGAAGCTGTCTTTGACACCATCCGTCACCCACCGAGCGATGCCTCACTATTGATCTGTCACTGTCAGTGCGAGAATCTAAAGCAGCGTCTCGCTATGGTAAGAGTGCTTCAGGTGAGAGTTTGGCAAGTGAGAGAGTCACACCACCTGACACCGTGGGTCATTCCCATTGATATGGTGTGATGCGACAGCACTCATCACCCAACTCTATACATCAAGACAGCAATCCCATGAGAAATTGACTCATTCAATAGATTATTTATCAATAACAGAAAAAAACTATAATGATAATATACAATAAATACAAAACAAATGAACACAAAATAAAAAAATGCTAGTATCACAGCTTCACTCATCAAAGAGCTTGATGAAATGCCTCAGTGGGTGATGCCAAATTGGCAGTGCGGATCACTCCGCTGCACTCTTACCATAGCAAGACGCTGCTTCAGATTCTCGCACTGACAGTGACAGACCAATAGTGAGGCATTGCTCGGTGGGTGACGGATGGCGTCAAAGACAGCTTCTCATGAGATTATTGACTACAACATTTACTGGTGGGCACCTTGATACAAAACAATGGCACTGATGTATTTTAAGATATGCCAGTGTAAGGTTCTTTCAGTTAAAACAGCCTAGACATGCATTTTAGTCTTATGCCTTGTTTGTGAAATCGGAGGAAAGAGTAGCAAATAACAATAAATATTTATGATAAAAAATAATTTAAAATAACAGCAACACTCCGCTGCGGCGACGCCTGATTGAAGGGAGCAAGCCAAGAGAGAAAGAAGAAGATTGATATATAATCTATTATTATTAGCTATTTTACATTACATTATTGGTATTATTTTATGGATCACCTTACACCAGACAGAACAGTTGCCCCGCTGCACCGCAACAGCTAAAGTCCATCTACACCGCCACACCGCAACAGCTAATGTCAGTCAAGTCCTTTAAATGTTGTAAAAAATGTTAAAGGTGCATCTACTGAAAAATATTATGTATCTCTATTTTGCATCTTGTGAGATATATATATATATATATATATATATATATATATATATATATATATATATATATATATAAATAAAGCAGATAACCTTCCAAATTACAGAACTACTGACCACATTTGAACCCTACACACCCTAATCAATAAACACGTAAAACAGAGCATGCAAAAATATTTGCATGCTTTGTCGATTTCAAAAAAGCATTTGATTCTATTTGGCATGACGGAATATATTACAAACTTTTACAAAGTGGTGTAGGGGGTAAAGTTTATGACATTATTAATTCAATGTATTCAAACAACAAATGTGTCATACGAATTGGCTCGAAGAGCTCTATATGCCATTAATTCCATAAGAAAACTCCAAAATATTGAATTACCAATTCCAATTTAGTGTAAAATATCAGCCCATAGCGCTATGTGGAAGTGATATGGTATCCACTAGTGATGCTCCGATTGATCGGCCACCGATCATGATCGGCCGATATTGGCTAAAAATACCTTGATCAGCGAACCCCAAAAGCGCAGATCAAAAAAGCCGATCACTTGACGTAAATTTCTCGCGCAACTTTTTCACACGTGCATGCACTGCACACAGGTAAAGGACAACAGAGCGGAGCTTACCAGTGGCAACTGGCAACATGAATTCTCCCATCTGGAAGTTTTTCAAAGTGTCCGATAAAGACTCAATTGTCATATCGTCAGCCTGTGAGATCCTTATTCGTTTTGTAAGGGTAGTCTTGTTATTGGCATGTGACAGATTACAGAGCGCTGACTGTACCGGAGAAGTACAAGTTTACTTTCGGTTTCATTCTCTGCTATCTTCAGTGAGTGGTAAATGTGCGTGCTTGAATGTAAATGAATGTATCTTTCTATACCCGTCATATTGCAATAATGTTACCGCTGTATGTCTGATTGTTGTCATCAGTTCATGTTGTAGTTCAGTTCATATAGAATGAGGAGAAACTGTAATTCTCGTGCATATGTTTAGCGCCATTTTATCGCATCGTAATTCTAATTAACGCATATAGGTGTTACTGAGGTGAATGTTTATGTTTCCTATATACAGACGGATTCTGAAATATTGTATTTAATTCAGCCTAAACCACATTTTACTACCTTTATCCTAATGACTGTGCAATGCTGGATAATATAATCCTTACATCATCTTAAAAAGCAGCTACAAATAACAAGCAAAGAACATTTACATTATCAAAGAACTTCATCACTAACTAGTGTAGCCTAGTCTAGTGTGAGGTGCACTTTAAAAAACGTTTATAATCAGTTTATCTATCTACACTGTACGATGAATAAATCTCTTACCCTTGCGGCGCGTTAAGGCGATGTGGCCACTCTATGCGTGTGTTTATACCACGGCAAGTTTCTGAAGCATCCTAGAACCGACTCTCTGCACTGCATCGCTAAAGTTAGGCGCCTTTTTGACGGATAATAATAATAATCGTCTTACTATCGTCAAAGGCATCAGCAACTGGCGATATCTATAGCTATCGTCGATACACGATACTATCGTCAAGCAGCACAACCCTAACTTGGTGGTTCTTCAAGATCTTGACTGTAGCCTATTTCTACTGTTTTTTTTTTTCAGTATAGTTAATTTAGAGTTAGTTTCATTTCTACAAATGGTGCAAACTCTGCTAGATTATAGATAAAAGAATCCCATTCCCCTGCCTTTCTGTGATCGGCAGTGATCGGCAGATCATGATCTTGGTGATCGGCCCCAAAAATGCTGATCGGAGCATCTCTAGTATCCACTGAGTGATCAGAGCTACACTAGATGGGACACACAGAATTTTGCAATAATATTCTAAAATTACAAAGAAGAGCACCCAATAACACATGTAGAGCAGAATTAGGCCGATTCCCACTGATCATTAATATACAAAAAAGTACAAACCCAAGAACTGAACCCCCAAAAAAGTCCCCCGAGTCAGCTGGTTCTGAGATTTACTAACACTGACTAACTCTAATATTAACCAGTCTCAGACCAGCACTGCTTCTCACTCAAGCATCAAAATAAATCAAATTAGCAAACAATTTAAAAATATATAATATAATATATAAATTACAATTATATTGAACTATAAAATCAAATTATGAACTGGAAGAATATCAGAGTATCAGAGACACAAAGCAGAGACAAATCCTGACCAAGTGAGCACAATCTTGCCATTGAAACCAGCAGACACAAAAAGAGCTGCTTACCCAGAGAGGAAAGAGTGTGTGCTCACTGCAAGACAGGAGAGATTGAGACAGGGGTGCACTTCGTCCTTCACTGCCACAAATTTACATCTATAAGAGACCTATACATTAACAAATTCACAAGCATCATAAAAATCTTAACAGCAATGACTGAAGAACAACAAATAAAAAGAACACTAGGAGAGGGACTTTGGTTTTTGTGAAAGGGCAAGTGAAAGAATTTTACTTGCCCGACCGGACAAGTAACCTGATTAAAACATCAATAACAAACAATAACTAGCGCAGCACCGGAACTTTGGTGAGAATGATTCTGATAATATTACTTACAGTGCAAGCGGTGACTGAAAATGGACAATATCAATTATCAAGCTCGCGCAGCCTATCTGACTCACGGAAGATCAAAACTAATAGGCACAACAGCATAACGTTACACAAAGAAAAAAACATTAACAAACATATTGCGATAGAAAAAAAAAAGATAAATATTGTATAACATTATATAGGTAAGCAACATTACGATTGCAAACGTGACATTGATTTTATACAACAGTAGTTCAATAAACAAGCAGTTAAGTTAATATTAACTGACTTACATTTTACACACGTCATTTCTAAGCAAAACCACAGTAGAACAGTAGCTGATCTCTGAGAAACACAGCGGTGTTTCAGTACTGAATGATTCAGCCTTTTTTTTAATGAATTGGGTTGAGTCAGAATATGAACTGGTTGAATCCGTCTATGGTTGAAACCGTGACTCACTCATTAAGACAGTGACTTACTGCCACCTACTGGTGGTTCATATTTAAAAGTACTGCATTTTAGATTTATATGTTCTAAAAAAAGTAAAACATTAATTTCAGGGCTCGAAATTGCGACCATTTTGGTCGCATATGCTCCCAAAATTTAATCTGCGCAACCTCAAATTATATTTGGGAGCATTTGTGCGAGTGTGAGTAATTGTTGTGGTGCGACTTACTTTCATTTCTTTACAAAACTTTGGCTAGCCTAACTACTGCACAGACTGTTGTGAGCTGATGCAGTGACATGTTCACCGTTCTCTCCTTTGATTGTGGACAATTAGAAGGTCTCCACAATCTGCTTTTGAAGAAATATATTTCGTGCTACAGCGAATATTCTGTCAGATACAATTCTGGCGCCTCCGTCTCAATATACTGTACATCGCCGCATAAATTCACATCAGATGATAACTCAGCGGCAGAGTTCCACTCACGCAGGGGCGTAATTTCCACTCGGGACACTTTTCAAAATGCCATTGGTGTCCTCCCACTTTCAAATGGTTTTGTTAAAGTAATCTCTTGTATTGTGGAATGCACGTGGTATCATTAAAACGAAACCAAAAGTAAAACTCGCACATGCATTCAAAAGCAATTTTAATACCCCACGTTTAAAGAGCGACTGCCCAATGTGCGCAAATTAGGCTACATAACATATCTAGGCTGCTATTAGTATGTGGGCTATAATAAGCTGTATTGTGTCTAGCTCTGTATCAGAAAATTCGGTCATTTGCACTTTGAATATTGAAAGAGTAGCCTACTTTGATCATGCCTGCATTTATTGTCTACACGACTAAGAAAGAAGTGTCATTTATTTTTTGTTGTTTATACTGTAGATTGTTTAAAAATGCAGTGGTTGCCTCTAAATGGCTTTAACTCTTTATCTTTAACCTCTTTCAATGGCTGTAACTATAATAGAGAAAATAAACCTTGTTCATGTACTCATATTTTCATTCATTCTTGTCCCTTGCTTAAGGCGTAAAATAAATATATATAAAAAAGGCTTTCAGAATCAGCCCATTTGCTTGTAAAACATCTGCATTAAGAATTGACCATGAAGAATCAAGAATCAGCGCATTACTAAAACGGAATTGGGTGCTCCTAAATTTTTTTTGGTGCTCCTAACTTTTTGAAGTTGGGAGCACCAGTGTTACCAAGTAAAAAAGTTAATTTCGAGCCCTGAATTTTATAATATTATTTATGTATTTGCAATTTTACTGTGTAAATGCATTTTTTGGAACCTCTTATCTTTAACATCAACAACATTTAATTTTTACAGTCTAAGTAAATACATTTAAATGGCATTTTCCATGCAGGCTGGGTTTTTCCTGTGCAGTGGAAAGATTGGGTTTGTTGATACTAGGGCTGTGCAATTAATCGCAATCGCAAAAAAATCGCAATTTAAGCACATGCAATTTCTAAACCGCATAAGGCTGCAATTTTATCTATTAATTTATTTAGATTTTTCTTCAGAATATGTCCTTGTGCACATGATTTTAATATGTTAACCAATCAGAGCTCATTCCATGCACAACGAAGCTGAGCGGGAGAACCGAATAGGCGAGCAGGAGGAAAGAACATAAAATATGGATGCAGGTCAAAATAAAAATGATTTGGTGCCAAAGAGAAATTCACCGTCAGTCGTTTGGGAGTATTTTGGATTCAGGAGAGAGGATTTTACTACAGTTTTGTTTATTAAACTTAATATTATGTCATTTCATTGTGAAATGTTTTGTTATGCACTTCTTGTGCACTGAATACATTTAGAATGCATGTAT
Source organism: Garra rufa (assembly GCF_049309525.1). Classification (NCBI taxonomy): domain Eukaryota; kingdom Metazoa; phylum Chordata; class Actinopteri; order Cypriniformes; family Cyprinidae; genus Garra; species Garra rufa. Next base: position 41,294,298 of record NC_133363.1, on the reverse strand, counting down.
GGAGCTTGTTTGAAAAAGCAAAAACAGTTGCCAAAATCGCAATCGCAATATTCATTCAAAAAAAATCGCAATATGATTATTTTGTCCATATTGCACAGCCCTAGTTGATACTGATTTAATTTGAATGGTAGCCATACAGAGTCTAATTATTTTAATTGAATGTATTGATAAAATTTAAGAATTTGACGTAAATGATGACACATACATTTGGTTAGGAAAATAAAATTAAAAAGTGTCCTAGAAATCAATTTAAGGCAAATATCACAAAGAAAGACCTTAAAGTAGTGATGAGACTATTGCTTCAGAATAGATCAATTTACAGCATTTTTTTGCCTCGGACAAGTACATTTTTTACTCGGACAAGTGAATGTCTGATTTATTTGTCCAAAGGACAAGAACATGTCAAAGCTTAATATAAAGCCCTGTACTATATGTATGGAAGTACCACAGCATTAACTTTTTTTTTTTTTTTTTTTTTTTTTTTTTGCATATTGCTAGTTTGTGTGTGTTTTTTTCCCCCTCATAATTGTCAAATGTATTCACAAACAAGGCAAAGAACATGTGTAGGCTGTTTTAACTGAAAGACACTTGTACTGGCAGATCTTAAAATTTGTTTCTAGATGCCCACCAGTAACATATTTTTAAGGCACGTTTATAAAAGATACTTAAATGTCCTAATTGAGGTATGGCCTAATCCAGGCTTAACCAGATGCCCTAAATTGCAGCTATCACTACTACTACTGCTGATGTTGCTGTTATTGTTGTTTTAACTTGCCAATCATGCTAGAATCATGTTAGTAACATGCCAGTCATGCTAAAATCATGCTAGTCATGCAAAGTCCCTTTAAGGCAAGTCATGTCACTGGGCGGCCATCTTTGAAATGCCTCTCGGACATGCAAGTGCAGCTCCTATCTCTTTGAATGGGGAAACTTCAAATTCTCCAAAACTGTTCACCAAGCTTACGATTAAATTTCATATTTTAAATCTCCAAAGAAATCCAACGAGAACTGCCTCATAAATATGGTCCCTTGTGCTTCAATAGCATTAAAAAAAGTTTATTTTTCCAGCTAAATGAGCCAGTGCACAGTACTGAGTGCACGTCTTAGAGCGCCGATTGTTTCTAAAACAACCGGGACTTCTAATGGCAGCTGCAGTGACGTGCTGACTTCACAAATCAACGATTGGCTCTTTCACTAAGAAGGCGGGGCTTCGCAGCCATAATAAGTGTTGCATTTTTCCCCATTCAAAACTATAGACCTTTTTCCTGAGTAAACGATGAGCGCCACCATTACGAATTCTAACGTCAGATTGAATGCTTTTCTGTTCCGGTTTCCATAGGAACCCATTCAAATAGCGTCCATCTGTTTTTAATGTAGCTAACGTCCGCTGCTTCGTGTCATCTACACACTCATTAAAGTGAGGCACTGACAAATGACGGTCATTGCGACATTGCCAAGTGATGGCGCTATGGAGCCATGTGCTTTTTAAAAACATTTGAATAGGTTTAACATTAGTTTATTAGCTCAGAATATACCACTGATCTATATAATGACTGGATTGCTCATCGCGTTCTAAACTGCCGTTAGGCAGTGAAGCCACCGGAAGTGTTCGATCCGCCATCTTACTATTCCCTACCTGCAGAGAGCGCCATTGAGTCACATGTAAATTGCTGACCTAAAATCACCCGATTTGAAGCGTATCTTTCACACAGGGTTAGTTTTTAGGATATGTGTATGTAAATTAATTTTTACTTAAGATGTTTTCTGGGATGTTTATGGTCTTTTCGGGCTGGATAAGCGATATATTGAAATCGTTTTGGTGGGCGTGTCAGCTGCGCACTTGCAGAAACAGGTAACTGATCCAACACTAAATATATTTCTTTATGTACCTAATTATACAGGAAATAATACACAGTACCATATATCTGGTATTAGTATCTGAAATTGATTCGATTATACAGTAAATAATACAATACAAGTCTCTGTTACTATATTGCTCGTTATATTGAAATTCAAATCTTTGAAATAAAGCTTATGTCTTTAAGTCCGTACCATTTGTAGTCAGCGGTGTTCTCCGAGTCATGGTGTGTATTTTTAATGTGCCTGATTGAGCAACATCTATTTCAGACTCTTCAGATCAGCAAATTCTGTAATGATTTACTAACATTACCGTTTCCATCTGAGTAAAATGCTGTGTATGTTGAATTAATTATTAATTTAACGAACAAATCATTACCTGCTTCAAAATGAATAACGTTACTGTTAAATATTGTTGAAACATGCAGTTAGTCTACTGTTCGAATATAAACAACAAAATGACATAAACCATGAATAACTGTACTGAGATCGTATGATGTTTATGTTTATCTTATGTACGCGACTGTAATGTAGGCTATGAATGTACATTTTTAATACGCAGAGGGAATTCCCAACATTAACCGTTTACATGCTTAGGACGTTTGCATTGTGAAAATGTACAGTGAGACTTAAGGTATAAAAACACTGACTTGTTATGTGATGTTTTCTCAATGAAATCGTATAGTTTCCTATTCATTCAATGAAATGTATGCGAATACTAGGGAATACTAATATGGCGGCGCGGTGGCTTCACTTTTATGACGTCATGAGCAATCCAGTTCTCTATTATAGATCAGTGGAATATACCCTAATTTGACTAGAAACAATGCAGACCGGAAATGCAAAGCATTCTTTCAGTTAAGAGTCGGACTTACTTCCATGTTCAGGATAAACGTCAACATGCTAGTAACACCCTAGCAACCATCCCGGGAACCCTAGCAACCGCATAGCAACACCCTAGAAACCGTCCAGGGTACCTTAGCAACCACATAGCAACACCCTAGCAACCACCCAAAGTACCCTAGCAACCGCACAGCAACACCTTGGCAACCACCCAGAGTACCATAGCAACCACTCTGAGAACTTTAGCATCTAACTTCAAGCTTTTAAAACTAATTTAAACTTCAAAACAGTCTTAACTTTCAACCTTTTTCTATCTATCTATCTATCCATCAAAAATAAAATAAAAATAAAATAAAATTACTTTAAACTTCTAACTATTTCTGACTGAAAACTGTCAAACTTAAAACTTTTTAAACTTTTTCTATCTTTAAACTTCAAAAACTAACAAACTGCTTAAAGCTTCCAAAACTTCTAAAGCCAACCTAAAGTTTGTCTTGACAAACTTTTTTTTATCTAGTTGTTGTTGTTTCCAGTTTCTCACTCACCACACCTGAGCGGTTGGCCTTCTTCCATCACATCCTCGAAACCGAATCCGTGAGTTGCTGGGCTCCAGTAGGCACTCATACTCGGTCGCGGCATCAAATTGTTTCGCAGCACATTGCATTTGTGTGGCTATTTATAATAGCAGCATAGCTTAATCGCTCGTTTGCAGCGTTGCATCTGGCGTCTTTCTTTTCTTCATAATCTTACATTCAGAAAAGCAGACACGTGCGAAAAGTTTGGCTTGTGGCTGCATTCCGAACTTCAAGTCTGGTGAACTCTGACCTCGAATTTGCAACATGTGAACAACAGCAGATCGATACGTCACAGCGCAACGTCATAGCTGAATTAAAAAAACATAAATTTAAAACTGCAGCGAAACTGATAAGTAGATTGTGTGTTTTGACTTTTTTTTTGACATATTAATTTCTATGTGTTGAATTTAAGCCTTTTAAAAAGACACTGCATAGCATGAGGTCATATCACGGCGAAACAGAGTGGGTGTGGCCGTTAATAAATGAAAACCCTAGATTGACTGTTCTTCTTGCGCGGAAAAAACTAAATACATTAAACTGCAACGAAGAATAAGGAGAGTCGAAAACCGTGCCATCTTGTGGCAGATAAAATTTACAGCAGTCATA
>NC_133363.1:41240212-41289917 GCF_049309525.1 Garra rufa | reverse complement strand
ATGAGCATTTGAGATTAAAAAGTATAGAAGTTGTAAATGTTTTTTTGAAAATAACAGATTATTTCGATAGATAAGACCCTTCTTCCTCGGCTAGGATCATTTGCCCTTTGGAGCTGCATTTAAACTGCATTTTGGATGTTCAAACTAAGGGGCACCATAGAAGTCCATTATATGGAGAGAAATCCTGAAATGTTTTCCTCAAAAAACACAATTTCTTTACGAATGCAGAAAGAAAGACATGAACATCTTAGATGACAAGGGGGTGAGTACATTATCTGTGAAATTGTTGTTCTGAAAGTGAACTACTCCTTTAAGAAAGACATTAACATCTTGGATAACAGGGGGGTGACTAAATTAAGCAATCTGTCCATTTTTGTTCTGGAATTATCTTCTCCTTTAATGTACTTATTGTTTATAATATATTATGTATTTTAAAAATTTTGTTCAATAAAACATATTGCTATTATATATTTTAAGCCATTTTAAAGCTATTGTTTACTTAGGTCTATTTTTATTACTACAAAAAATGTATTGTATTATCTGATTAGTCAATTAATCGTCAGAATAATCGACCGATGACTAGATTGCCAAAATAATCAATAATGACAGCCATAATCTACAATATTGGCAGCAAACCTGCACCTTGGCCTGCAAAGCTTAATGAAATCACAGTAAAACAACACAGACGAGTAAATTTTGTTATAATTTTATATAAAAAAAGGCTATATAGAGCATTTCAATTTCACATCAACATACCTCTCCATTTACAGTAACACAGCAAAGGAAGCCATATATTCACACTTCACTCTTAGGCAGGAAACAAGAATAAGGTACCTCAACATCATCAGGCAAATGACTGTAATTTTTGAAGATTTTTGAATACCTTTACACACAATCCTTGTGTCACTGAATATTGCAACAGTAGTGGGAAAATGCAAGGATAAAAGAGGAAGGCAAGGGAGCGCTTCTCTAGCCACAGACAAAACACAGACCAGAAACAAAGGGGAGGGACAAAAAGAGAGGATCAACGCAAAGGATACCCGACAACAACATACTCTCAAAAAGCAACCACTGGCAACCATACAGGACGACTACAGAGGTGCGGCCACCTGCGGAGCTGAGGACCCCGGTTAGAGTTTCAGACAGGAACCAGCTGCAGGCGGCACTTAAGAATCATTCTCTTCTGGTGAGTGGGTCCAGCACACAAACTCTTTACTGTAAAGAGAGTTGCACTGGACTCTTGCTAAATCTAAATATATTTTCATATATATATATATATATATATATGTATATTTTAACAGTAAGTAGTTGTTTATTATTTTCTCTTTTTTAATTGTTATCACAAAAAACACTTAAACCAAAATGATTACAGTTAAATGTGCTAATGTCTAACATGTTTTTGAATGAGCAACTGCTAAGTAACTGTTACCATAGATTTATTGCTTTGTACATTGAATATGGTTATTACGTGCTGCTAGCCCCTTTCACAGGTTCTCCCTTGTTTTATAATGGAAACGTTTTCTCCCATCCCAGCTAAAATCCCACAGTACAGGTTACCTTTGGTTAATTGTGCAAAGAAATTGACAAATCAGTAACAGTTTAGTAAATTAATAAAAAAACAACATTTGTAAAAACAAAAGCAGGCTTGACCCATGCATAACTAACATTCACAGATGTCAAAATGGCATGGCGTTAAAAGAATGGCATGGAAATTAAAGAGTCTGCGGCCTTGACACACTGTGCTTTTGCTTTTTGTAGCTCTTGCAATTCCAATGATCTAAAATTGAACCCCTTCCCAAGTTTCATCTATTATTAAACAGCACCGTCCAAAAAATATATATATACGGACACGACTGAAGCAACCTTCTGTGCTTGAAAAAGACTTTTGTTGCTTTTATTTCATCGTCTAAAAAACTGTGCTTTTTTTCTCTGCAGTGTCAAAGACCAAAGGCCTCTTTAATCTCACAAAAACATGATTTACACGATGAACGAGTAACACATCATGAGGTATAAACAAACTCGCTTTGTTGTGCTGTTAAATGACATTGTACAGCTCTCTCAGTGCAATCAGAAAAAAGACAGTGGAAACCAGTTGCTTGGTTGGAATTCTCTACAGCAGTATTTCTCCATGAATGACTCCAGACAGGTTCATAGTTCGAGCCTTGGTTCTGGAAGCCAGTTGCCTGACTAACTCTACAGGCTTCTCTATGTTGCAAAGGCTCGGAATAATGGGGTGAAAAACTCGGTTTCACAACATTACACATGATTGCACTTGAAATAAAGTTACTCTTTTTTTATACATAGAACATTTACAGTCTGCCAATTTTGATATGTAATATCTCCTTTGTATAATTAAGTCATTTAAATTCTTATTTAAATGTAGGATTTGATCATTTAAATTTGTGCAAACATACAACAATTTTTAGGTTTTTACATGTTAATCGATCATCTTTTTTCAGAGACACTACAAAATCTACAGTGTGGGCATATATTTTTATCCTGTGCTGTATGTATAGTGGCTCCAAGAAGTATTTGGATGCTTAAGTTACACTTAAAAATGTAGAAATGTCATTGCATTAGATCAGATAACAAGAAAGCACATTTTTAAAGCTAAACATATTACAAGTTTGGTCGGTTTGATGATATAACAATATATCATATATATTATTTCAGATATTTACTAGTATATAACTAAATATATACAGTGGTGGCCAAAATTATTAGTACACTAGTATTTCACCAGATAAAAAATCTTTTGGTGTAGTGTGTCAGTAGGAAATATCAGTTTACATTTTTAAACATTCATTTTTTTATTAATTGTTATAATCAAGTAAGATTTTTGTTTGCACAAGGAGTCTGGCAACAGCCAGTGCTCCACACAGAGATCTGTTCTCATTATCTTGCAGTCTGTCTGGAATGACATGAAGAAACGGAACAAACTGAGACTGACTAAATCCAGATGAACTTTGGCAACGTATCCAAGATGCTTCAAGAAACCTACCTGAAAAGCTACTTAAAAAACTGTGCGCAAGTGCACCTAGAGCAGATGCTGCTTTAAATGCAAAGGATGGCCACACCAAATGCTGATTTGATTTAGTTAATATAAGTTAATTGATAAAGAAAAGCTGTTCATGACATTATTTTCGACAGCATCTTCATTTTACAGCATTTTTACACAAGTTCCTAAAACAGTACTGTAATATTGCAGGTAAGCTTCTTGAAGCATCTTAAAACCTGGTGAAAATAGTAGTGTTCTAATAATTTTGGCCACCGCTGTACCGTACACATTTTTTTCCATTTCAAAATGAAGTCACTTCAAATGGAAACTTGATTGCAATTAATGCAGTTGAATTTTTACATTTTCAATTGTGACTTGTGTCCAAGTGTATCCAAATTCTTTTTGCTCCACTGTATGTTTATGTAGCTGTGTGCTTCATGTGTGTGTCTGTGTGAGTGTGTATTTGTGAGGTCTAGGAGTAACCCCCACCCTGCCTGTATCCATAACCCCCTTCCTCCATGCCTTCCTGTACATACTCCTCTCGTTTATCCCATCCTTCTGCCCATCCACCGTTCAACTGTGTAGTGGCACCGTAGGTCTTGGCTGGACCTCCCAGGGCACCGTAGCTCTGGGTGATGTCCCCCGTCTCCTCAGCCAGCTCATCTTCATCAATGAAGCCACACTTTTCTTCACTGGTCTGTTCTGGATCTGCCCACGGCTGCTTCTCCCCCGAGGCGAAGAGGCCATAGAAGATTACACCGCCATAATGCACCAGGGAAGCGATAAGAAACACATACTGCCACTCTTCTCGGGTCTGAAAGGAAGAAAGAGTTGTCAGGAATTCATTGACACAAAGAAACGTCAAGGGAGCTGCGAGAATAATGCATGAAATAAACATAGCTGGTAAATCTGAGCACTTTTGGTGATGAATAGTGGGTATGGAGAGAGATTTGGGTTTTGTCACACAACCTTTTGAAATCACAATATTATTTATATGTGACCATAGACCACAAAACGTCATAAGTGTCATTTTTTTCTGAAATCTGAGATTTATACATCATGTGGTTTGTTAGGATAATAGGACAATATTTGGCTGAGATACAACTATTTAAAAATCTGAAATCTGAGGATGCAAATAAATCTAAATACTGAGATAATCACCTTTAAAGTTGTCCAAATTAAGTTCTTAGCAATACATATTACTGCTCAAAAATTACGTTTTGATATATTTACGGTAAGAAATCATGGAACATGATCTTTAAATAATATTCTAATGAGTTTTGGCATAAAAGTAAAATCATACATACAATATATTTTTGGCTTATGCTACAAATATACCCGTTGTACTTAAGACTGGTTTTGTGGTCCAGGGTTACATATTTCTGGGATAGGAATACAGGAAAGAATCATGATAGCAAATCTAATGTGCTTATCTAACCATGTTAGCGTCACATTCTTCTACTCTGCTATAGGACAATATCAGTCAAGCTAATTTAACGTAAAGAAAATCCTGACAATTCAAGGTGGTCTTACCTTGTTTTTGGTCATGGCACCCACAATAAGAGGACACACCATTCCTGACAGAGTTCCCACTCCATTAGAGATTCCCATGAGGATACTGGCATAGCGAGGAGCAATGTCTAAATGATTGACATTGAAACCTGATGGAAAATAAAGGTATACATTTTATTAACATCTGACAAAATTGAAATGACTTTGTAAATAATTATACTTTTTTGGTTTTTGGCACTGCATTAAAGGGATAGTTCACCCAAAAATAAAAATTCTGTCATTAATTTCTCACCTTCATATCGTTCCAAACCGCAAGACCTTTGTTCATCGTTGGAAAACAAATTAAGATATTTTTGATGAAATCTGAGATTTTTAAGACCCTGCAAAGACAGCAACACAACTACCACATTCAAGGCATAGAAAGGGCCAGGAATCTATACGATTTCCTGACATGGAAGAGAAGAAATTGTTGAATAAAGTAGTTATTTTTGTTTTTTTGCACACAAAAAGTATTCTTATAGCTTCATCAAATTATAGTATACTGAGGTCACATGGACTATTTTATCAATGTTCTTTCTACCTTTCTGGGCCTTGAATGTGATAGTTGTGTTGCTGTCTGTGGAGGGTCAGAAAGCAAGGATTTCAGCAAAAATAACTTATTTTGTGTTCCGAAAATGAACAAAGGTCTTACAGGTTTGGAACGACATTAGGGTGAGTAATTAATGACAGCATTTTAAATTTTGGCAGAACTATCCCTTCAATTTCAACAATCCAGGGTTATTATTGATAGCTGAAACTAAAATAAAAAAAACATTTTCATTACTTGAAATAAAATAAACATGAATTAAATATATACAATAAACTTAAATAAAATATACTGTATATACTAAAAAACATTTTTGTCTATCTTAAGTTTAACCATAACCCTAAGTACTACAATAACTAAAGAAGGTAAAACTCCAAACTAAAACTTAATTTAAAAAATGGCAAAAGAACACTAACCCTAACCCAAACTTACTAAAACTCCATAGTATTTGAATGGTACTAAAATAAACATTGCAACTCCAACACTATAGAATGACATTTTTTAAATGACTGCATTCCTGTTGTATAATCTGTGCATTTTGGTTCCACACCAAGAGTGCACATTTTTCAGTATCTCTAACATGATGTTGGAGGTTCAGACTAAAAATAGAAAGAGCAGCCATCTTGTAGAGCAGAGGAGTCTCTCGCCCCTCCCTCATTGAGTGCTCTGTCTAGATGTGCTGCCTGTGAGGCTGCTCTCAAGGGACAGTGTATATGAATTATTTAAAAAGTCCAGCAGAACGAATTATTCCTTCCAAGCCTCAGCTAAGGAAGTGCGTTTTTGACTGATAAAAGGAGACATTGCATTTTGCTAGAAATAAGCCATTATTTGCTGTATTCTCTGGCTGTGGATGGTTGCTTTTTATTACTGTTTTTTTCTCATCATTGTTGTGTATAAACGGCATTGTTGTGTATAAAAGTCAAAAAAATAAAAAAGACCATTTTCCCCTAAAGACTTGCCTGATATTGCAAATCCACTGAAGCCGACAGCCAACACAAGAAACGAAATGGCCACTCCTTTACTATGTGAGTAACCAACTACCAACAATAGAGTGGCCTCCATCCCAAAGCCTGTGAAAGATAAAAACATGTGGATAATACTTTACTAAGCTAAAATGGACAATTAAATGATTAATATATAGCCGTATAGGAGTTATATGATTCTGTGTGCGTTCCTGCAGTAGACTGCACTCACCTCCGCAGTTCATGATCTTCCGAACAGTGGTAGTAGACAGGATGTTTCTGCTACGAAGGTAATCGGCTAGCTGTCCCCCAATGGGTACGATAATGGTCATCACCAGATGGGGCAGGGCTGACAGCATGCCAACCTAAATAAGACAGCAGCCGTCAGGCTCAGAAGCATCTTTTTGAAAACACACTGTAGAATGAGCGCAGAACCACAGAAAAGAAAAAAAAAGTCCACTTTAAAATCTAATCTAAAGTAAAGCATTTTACTAAAAGGATTAGTTCACTTCCAGAATAAAATAATTCCTGATAATTTACTCACCCCCATGTCATCCAAGATGTTCATGTCTTTCTTTCTTCAGTCAAAAAGAATTTAAGGTTTTTGAGGAAAACATTCCATGATCTCAATAAACTCTTAAAAATAAAGGTTCCAAAAGGGTTTTTTGAAGTGATGTCCCATAAGAACCATTATTGGTTCCCCAAAGAACCTTTCAGTGAACAGTTCTTAAAAGAACTATTTTGAAGAACATTTTCAAAATCTAAAGAACCATTTTCGACAATAAAGAACTTTTTCTGCATTTGAAGGTTCCATGGATGTTCAAGGTTCTTCATGGAACCGTTGATGCTAATAAAGAACCTTTATTTTTAAGAGTGTATTGTGGACTTCAATGGTGGTTAAGAATTTGTTGTTAAAAAGTATATATATATATATATATATATATATATATATATATATAATCACTAGATAAGAGTCATTTCAAGCTGCATTGAAACAGCAATTTGGACCTGTTTTCCTTAAAAATCTTAACATCTATTTGACTGACTGAAGTAAGACAAGACAAAAACATCTTGGACGACAATGCGGGGTGAGAAAATTATCAAGAATTTTGTATTTTGTAAGTGAATCCTTTAATTACAATTTTAGTAAATACTAGATAAATCTGATAAATAAATGTCTAATAAAATAAAACAAACTGACATGCAACATCATATGCAAGGCATTACCATTAATTGCCATTACCGTTAATACTATAACTAGATGTAAAGACATGATTGAAGGTTTAACTGTAGGAAGTGAGAAAACAAGAGCAAAATGAGATGCAAGCACAGACTTAAATCACCAATAAGCGATTAATGAATAATTCATTATGAACTATTCACAATGAATAATTCATCAACCCTTATTCAGACCTTAGGGAATGACAAAGGTCACCCATTTACTGATGCACACTGGAATTATAGACAAAAATCATATGCAACTTAGACGTTAAGGCTCGCCATTTTGACCTAAATAAATCAGCTTTGATTGCTGACTACGTAAATATTAGTTACGTTATCAATTATCCAGTTTGTATAAAACAAATACCAATTTAAATGCATGCAATATGAAATGTAAACTAAAATTACCTTGCTAATCTCAAAGCCAAACACCTCCTCGAAATATGCAGGTTGGCTGATGAGCAGTAAGTAGAATGTCCAGCTCCTGCAGAAGTTGGCCACAATGATTGCATAGACGGGCATGGATGTGAAAAATTTCCTCCAAGGTGTCTTGAATTTCTGTAAGATAAAGGATAATTGTATTATGCGGAGTGAACATCTACAGCAATACCCATACTGTTAATTTTATCTCATGTCTTGATTCTGCAAGCAGGAATGAAAATTTTTGATTCTTTGTCAGTGCTGATGTTTCCTGAGTGCTTGGCATTTAGACCAAAGTAGACCAAAGAAATGCTTACTGAGACAAAATGGCTGACTGCTTTATTATAAGATTATAGGCTTCTCTGATATGCCTCTAATATTATGGTACTTTAAACTCACAAATTGAATTAGATCATGTCCTCATATAACACCATGGTGACAAAATCAACCTGTAGTGACACTGCATATATCAGCCTCTACCTCCATAAGGCTGCAATAAGGCACATATTCTGCTATGCCTAATGTTTACAAAATATGTATATACAGTCAAACCAAAATTTATTCAGACACCTTTAACATTTCTCACATTATCACAGTTTATTCGCTATAGTTTAGAAAATGGTAATAAAATATAACAAGAACTCAAAAGTTAAACTGTGTCAGAACAAATTCATCTTGATAATGTCAGATAACTTTGATAGCAAGGTATATAATGAATTAGGGCAGGGGTCCCCAAACGTTTTTCTGAGAGGGCCACATAATTTTCTTTTCTTTAATGAAGGGGCCGGATCGGTTTATAAAAGAAAATACCATGGGCCGGACTGACTACTTGTATTATTATTATTTTATTTAGATTTTACCTGTATTTTTTTCTACCTTTTAATGCTGGAATAGTTTATTTTGTTTTGCACCACACAGACAACTGATCATTTCTTTTCAAAAGATATACAGGTGCATCTCAATAAATTAGAATGTCATGGAAAAGTTCATTTATTTCAGTAATTCAACTCAAATTGTGAAACTTGTGTATTAAATACATTTAATGCACACAGACAGACTGAAGTAGTTTAATTCTTTGGTTCTTTATTTGTGATGATTTGGCTCACCCACCAATTCACTATCTCAACAAATTAGAATATGGTGACATGCCAATCAGCTAATCAACTCAAAACACCTGCAAAGGTCTCCTGAGCTGTCAAAATGGTCTCTCAGTTTGGTTCACTAGGCTACACAATCATGGGGAAGACTGCTGATCTGACAGTTGTCCAGAAGACAAGCATTGACACCCTTCACAAGGAGGGTAAGCCACAAACATTCATTGCCAAAGAAGCTGGCTATTCACAGAGTGCTGTATCCAAGCATGTTAACAGAAAGTTGAGTGGAAGGAAACAATGTAGAAGAAAAAGATGCACAACCAACAGAGAGAACCGCAGACTTGAGAGGCTTGTCAAGCAAAATCGATTCAAGAATCCCCTGTGTTTTTTGAATCACATGTCAAACTTTGCCTTCATCATTTTCAGCGCTTCCACAGACTTTTCAACTGGGAATGAAGCCACTGGTTTCTCAGCTGAAAAACTTTGGGTAACTGGGAGATAAGTGAAGTCTTGCTTTCGCTCCTGTTCCACAAGCAGTGCTAGTTTCACCTCGAATGCTATTGAGTCATTTTGTCATCACTCTGAATTTTCTAGCTGTCCGACGCATCACCTGTTCGATTGCGATGACACATTATGTTGAATGTACCATTCTGTTGGTGAATTTAACAAATAATTAGGCTATGTTATTAACTATATAAGGGAAATTTTAGTTTGAAATCCAACCTTAATAATCAAATACCGATATAATATAAATAAAACATATATTTAAAAATTTTCACTATCATTTTTCTTTTTTTGGCATTTTTCAGTGTGCCGGTCCAAATGTGTGTGGGGGGGGGGGGGGCGTGAATCAAAGTCACTTTAAGGCAAGTCATGTCACTCGGCAGCCATCTTTGAAATGCCTCTCGGGCATGCAAGTGCAGCTCCTATCTCTTTGAATGGGGAAACGTCAAATTCTCCAAAACTGTTTATCAAGCTTATTATTCAATCTCTTATTTGAAATCACCAATGAAATCTGACAACAACTACATCAAAATATTGTTCCTAGATCAACCAGTGCGCATGCTCAGTACTGAGCACAAGTCTCAGAATGCAGATTGTTTCTATGGCAACCGGGACTTCTAACGGCAGCTGCAGTGACGCGCAGACCAGAGCCATATAAAAAGAGAGTTGCGACACGCTTTGATCTCGCCGCCGCACGGTCACGTGGTTCATGGAGCTCTCAATAGTTCCAAACAGCTCCGCGCTGTCAATGTGTTTGAATGGAGTTAAATAGGATAGACAGCAGTTTTACTATATTTGCAGCAATTTCGAGTAATTATTAACACATAATGTGCATTGATTGTGTATTGATAACTTCTCTGAATACGCTTTACAATCGCATTTTATTCTGGGGAGTGATAAAGAGACATAATTAATATGTTCTCATACTCTTTAGCAGTCAAATGTGACCAAACACCTTAAGTGTAACTTTTATTCAATTAAATAACTGTAATATATATAGTTAAGTTCTATTTAGTAAATATTTTGAGGAGGTTTTTTTTGTACTTAATATGTGCAATAATGATCCTGACCATTTAAAAGATAACATTTTCTAATATAGTATTTAGATTACAGTTAGTGTAATATTTAAGGTTAAATACATCTGCATGTGTATTTGGACATGATCAAACACTTTTTTTATACAGTATGTTTCGATTTAACGATTTAATGTTAAATAAAAAAAAAGTAATTTACTCTTGTTTTATGATATTCAAATATACAACATAAGTGAATATTATAAAAGGCAAGAAAAAATGGCATTTAACATAATAGAAAAGATGAAAATAATGTTTAAAAAACACAAGGCAACGAATTGCATTCAGCATACATTTTTATCGTGTTTCTTGAATGCAGTCTTTACTGAAACTCATTCAACCTCCTACAGTGAGAGAAAGATTGCAGAAAGACTAAAAACATAAAAATATGACAACTAGTATCTGGTTATGGTCGCTATTACGGTGTTTCTCACGTTATCCAGCTGCATTTACAGTTTAACTGTTTATTTTTTAACGATAAACATTAACTATAACACGCTTCATAAAACACCACTATTGGCCAGTTTTTCGAGAGGTCATGCATTAAAATGTAAAGAAATGCAGTAATTTCTTCAATATACTTGCGACTGTGCTTGAGAAGCGCTGAAATGAATGGGCTTCAATGGAGGAGCTATTGGTTGTTTGGAACTATTGACCGCTCCATGACACGCTTTACTTCCGCATTCCTCAGTTCCTATGGAAGCCTATGGGAGTGTCGCAACTCTCTTTTTATATGGCTCTGGTGCAGACTTTAACGATTGGCTCTTTGGCTTTGCGGCCATAATGAGAGTTGCATTTTTCCCCCATTCAAAACTATACGAGTGACACGTCTTGGATATTCTATAGTCTTTGGTTGAATAGCTGTCAACTGTTAATTTTAAGTTCACAATTAGATGATACCATTTTAGGTCAACCAATTAGCAAGCAATGCTTAATTTAGTTTAGTCTGTGGTGTAAAAAGGTTGCATTAGCCATTAAAAAAAACACACACTTGGTCACAAGTAAAACATGGTCAGGTCAAAGTGTCTAAATACAAGTCCACTCTCATGCGTTGGCAATCAAGCAGGCTTCAGGTGTGTTTGATTGGGGTTGTAGCTAATAACAATCTCAAATATCGGCTCTATAATAATCTCAAATTATTATTTACAATTTTAAACTACAGCAATGTCTAGTTCACAGTGAATGCATATGATGGCAAGAAAGAGATTAAAATTAAGGAGAGAACTAGGGGGGTCTTTGCTCCTGATCTTAAAGGGGACATTGGATGCCCATTTTCCACAGGTTGGTATGATTCTTTAAGGTTATCCTGAAATGTCTGCAACATACTTTGGTAAAATTCCTTAACGGTGATGTAAAACAACACCCTTTTTACCTTTTCAAAAAACAGCTCTGTTCACAGTAACCCATTTGTGACCCTGGACCACAAAACCAGTCTTAAGTCGCTGGGGTATATTTGTAGCAATAGCCAAAAATACATTGTGTGGGTCAAAATTATTGATTTTTCTTTTATGCCAAAAATCATTAGGAAATTAAGTAAAGATCATGTTCCATGAAGATTTCTTGTAAAATTCCTACTGTAAATATATAAAAATGTAATTTTTGATTAGTAATATGCATTGTTAAGAACCTAATTTGGACAATTTTAAAGGTGTTTTTCTCAGTATGTTGATTTTTTTGCCCCCTCAGATTCCTGATTTTCAAATAGATGTATCTCGGCCAAATATTGTTCTATCCTAACAAACCATACATCAATAGAAAGCTTATTTATTGAGCTTTAATATGATGTATACATCTCAGTTTTGTAAAATTTAACCTTATGACTGGTTTTGTGGTCCAGGGTCACATTTCAGTTTTCAGTCTCTTTAAATGATAATGAGCTCTGCTCACCCCTCCTCTCTCTTCCGTTACGAAACATTGTTGTCACTACAGCTGCTCAAGCACAGAGTAGCATTTTATGAAATGGCGAACAGTGTACAACTGATTGAAGATGGCCATATGCTAATACAGGACATTCCGACAGCGGTTGTGGGTGGAGCCTGAGCAGTATGACATCACACTTCTCAGGAAAATCAAAACGGCTTGCTAATAGGCTTTATGCCGAACGTCACATGACCAACCCCGGAAAACAGGTCTCATTGCTTCCGCTTGTCGGAGAACGTGTTAATAGCCGTAATAAATAATGGCGATATCGACGGACTTTTAAGGTAATCAGTTAAACAAGCCAGCTGTTTATTGTGGACGTTTCATTCGATATTTATATATAAATGTTAGTGAAAAGAATAAAAATTTAAAACTTTTATATATCAATCCACATATGTGATGGACATTGGTTATGATCATTTTTAGTGTCTACTTTGAATGAATCTTGAGTAAATCATGTTCATATTTAAAGAGGGATATGCAAAACGCGTGAACCGGAAGCAACGAGACCTGTTTAGCAGAAAACGGAAGCCTGTTGGGCATAACCCCTATTGAGAATGTTTAGTTTTTTTTAGAGAATAAAAAAGAAGCAAATAGATTTTCTTTCATTGTAGGGTGGTTGTGTCCACACACTGCTAAGACACATTTATTTGCAAACACCATGTAAAAGCGAATTTTTGAACTTTAAAGTTGGCATGAAAATTATTTTCACTGTACAGTATTATTTTCTAAATGAAAACTATAGATTTCATTGTGAACAATTCTTTGTTCATTTTTATTGACTTTGTAATGTATAATGGAAATGCCATAACTGGACGTTCCAGTGACAATCACATACACAAATAAAGGTGATTTACGATGCCATAGAAGAACCTTTTTTGTCTAAATGGTTCCACAAAGAAACCCTTTAACATCTGAAGTACATTTCTGTTTCACAAAAGGTTCTTTGTGGCAAAAGAAGGTTCTTCAGTTTATAAAAAGGTAAGAAAGAGATGGTTCTTTGTGGAACCAAAAATGGTTCTTCAATGGCATCGCTGTGAAGAACCTTCTAAAGCACCTTTATTTTTAAAAGTGTACTTCACTCTGGTGACACATTAAGGACATTTCCAAGTATTTCGCCCACTTAAAACACATCCCTACAAGCCTGTGTTCTCTTACTTTTTAATGGAGTAATGCAGTATTGTAATCCATTACTTTTAAAAGTAACTTTCTCCAACACTGACTCTCAGTACAATGCATAATATACTCTGTATTTTTAAACTGGACAAACCTCCAAGACACAACCATAGCACAAGTGAAGTAGATCAGTGACAACAAGCAGTAAATGAGCATTATAATTATAGATACTTATAGAGTGGCAGGTTTGCATGAGAGGGTATGTTATGCCATTAGTCAAAACATCTTTTAAAAGAGGACTTGAAACCTACTCTCAAGCATTTCCTTCTGAGATTTCCAATCCCACTATATCCCTGAGGTTTCACTGCCTATTCAGCCAAAAGAGTGGAGCAAGGTTGTGTTTGTGGTCACTCACTTCTGCAGGGCCTAGCAGCTTAGCGCTCTCTCCGATACTCTCCTCAATGTAGCAGCGTTCTTCAGGTGTGATGGTGGGATGTTCAGCTGGGCTCTCATATGACACCAAGATCCAAAACATATACCAGAACATTCCAAAACAACCTAAAGGGAAACAAACTATTCTTCAGGCATGTGATTGGCTAAGGACAAAAAAGCAGGAAAATATACTAAGACCCCCCCCCTCCCCCCGGATAATGATTTGTGGTTGTCGGTTGGGAAAATTAACCGAAATGAGCATCCCTAATAGCTAGCAAATACAAGTAAGTTAATGTTAATGCAGCTTAAACATCCTGCCATAGTAGAAAATCACTCAAAATCAATCATCTAATCCAGGGGTCTTCAACTAAAACGGCTCGAGGTCCAGTAATGAACCCTGCGCACCAGCCGAGGTCCAGACAATTATAAAAAACTAGTTATGTTTTGTTTTTGTTTTTTTCGCGAGACCAGGGTATCTGCAGCATATTTTATCTTAAATTCTACACATTTAAATACTTTTTTTAAAGACCTGAACAAAATTTAATTAATAAATAAATAAATTATTAAAATGACTGTAAAAAGAATGATTTACAATTGAGATGCAGATTTCACAAAACAAGAGATTCCTTAAATTATAAAATTCACATTCCAGCCTTCAAGAGTCAAAAGTATCAATTCTTATATTAATTTAAACAATTATTGTCAATCAAGTATTATATTAATTAACATATATTTTATTGCCTTAATTGTTTAAATTTGTATAACACATGATCTTGTCGATCCATCAGATAACATTTACAACTCTACGTGTTTGGTGCTTAAAACCATGGACTGATTTGTTTACATTGGTCTTTTTGACAACAGTAGACGTACGAGCTGATTAAAAATGTCAGATCATTCTCTTCCAGCAGGAGGCGCTATCAGAATGATACACAAAGCAGCGCCGCAGCTGACTTTGAAACGCGCAGCGCTCATATTTATTCAATGGATAACCTTATAAAGTTCCATCGCAATTCTTGCCTTTTAGTCCCCACATTTAAGACAACCTGAAATAATTAAGTCTTTCTTAACCCCTAATAACACTACAGTCATCAATAAAAATGAAGAGCTTTATTTCAAGAACTGACTTTCAAAAACCCTTAGCCTACACAAAATACGTTTCTTTTTATTTTGCAGAAGATAAATATTAGGGAAGTAAATTAATATCAGCATATGAAGTATATTCGTCTATCATTGTCTCTTAGAGAATGTGCACATTAGATGCTGAAAGCGCTGTTTTTACTTTCACTTTAATAGGCTATATGCAGTTTTCACGTTGCTTGTGTGATATCCATTGGCTCACCGTCGTGGTTTAAAATATAAATATGTATAAAAATACAGTATAAAAAGATATATTTACAATATTTTGCGACGTAACCCCAAAATAATGCATTTTCCATCAACGTTTTTCACTCACTGAAAGCAACATCTGTCTGCCGATCTCTGCTCTCCTCACTGCACGGAAGATTGCACCCAAACGCTGACCCTAGTGTGCTTGATATAAATGTATTTATAAGAAATAGCGTTTGGCATTTTTTTTTATTATTGTCATGTCAAAAGCTTTCACGGTCCGCATGGACGCATCTTGCGGTCCGGAATCATACTTCGCCATCCGCCATTTGCGAACGGTCGCAAATACGTGACATAGGTCACATTTTCAGGTCGAAAAATCCGGAATTCCGGATTAATCCGGAAAAATCACATCCCTGATTCTTAGACATTGTTCTTAAAAGAAAACATCATTAAAGAAGCAAACAGGAAGATAAGCTGACTAAAAACCCCTCATATAACTAACTGGATTACAATTCATTGCTTTCCAGACAGGGCGTACTAATTCTTGGCACAGTGACAGGCAGATTCAGTGTCGACACAGAGGATTGACACATGACAGCATCAGAGGAAAAATCAATAGCCAGCATCAGTGAGTTAATCCATACTACACTTACTAAAATACACTCATCAAGACCATTAAGCACACTCATACAATGACGGTTTACACCATAACCATGGCTCATACTGTATGCACACAAACCATTCTTACCATAGACATAGAAAACAGATGACCAGCCAGTGTACTGCACCAGGATCCCAGCTAAAGGCATGGCAATGACAGCTCCAGCATAGGAACCTACAGAAGAGGAGAGGAGTTTAAAACTGAGAGGGATAACTATACAAGATATTGTATTTAAACAAAAACAAAACAAAAAAAGACAGAAGGTCTCGAATCTAGTTGAATATGCATTAAAACAATAAGGAAAATACAGTTCATCCATAAATGTTTCCTACAATTTTTGAGGATAAACAACAAATGTATCTTTAAATTTTAAAATGCACACATATTCACTAATCTTCTATTTTGCTTTAAAGAGAATAAAGACGGAAATTACCACAGAAGGAGGTTGTGGCTAGACGGCTTCTTTCCAGTGGAGGAGCCCACTTACTCCAGATCCCATGACAGGCTGGGTAGGTCACACCCTAGAAAAACAACAATACACATTACTGATAATTTATTCACCCCCATGTCATCCAAGTTCATGCCTTTCTTTCTTCAGTCGAAAAAAAGTTAAGGTTTTTGAGGAAAACATTCCAGGATTTTTCTCCATACAGTGGACTTCAATGGTGGCCAACGGGTTGAAGATCCAAACTGGAGTTTCAATGCAGCTTAAAAGGGCTGTATATGATCCCAGCCAATAACTAAGGGATTAATCTAGCCAACCAAATGATAATTTTCCCAACAAAAAAATACAATTTATATAATTTTTAACCCCAAATCCTCATCTTGCACTATAGCTCTACGATGCGCATGCACATCTTCACACATTGCATAATTATGTTGTGAAAAAGTCACACGCCGTTAGTTCTTCGTCTGTGTACTTTGGTTCAAAAATGTAGGGTAGGGCTAAAAACTCTATTCGTTTTCTCCTCCATCTTCAAAATTGTCTGACACCGTTGTTTTACCTTTTTTTGGTTTGACTTTCTTAGCACATTTGCTTTGTTAACACTGGGTCGGTACTTTTGCCTACTTCATACATGTGTGATTGCGTATTGCACAAGGTCTAGCTAGTGCAAAATTAGCATTTGTGGTTAAAAACATTTATTAAATTACTGATTGTTTCGCTAGATTAGACCCTTATTTCTAGGCTGGGATTGTGTAGAGCCCTTTGAAGATGCATTACATCTGCGATTTGGATCTTTAACCTGTTGGCCACCATTGAGGTTCACTATATGCAGTATATGCCTCAAAAAACTTAATTATTATTATGACATGAACATCTTGGATGACATAGAGGTGAGTAAATTATTAGAAAATTCTGGAAGTGAGCTAATTCTTTAAGTTATACATATTAACAAATCTTAAGCAAAGTTTGAGTTACAGCACACTGCATAAACATATTTAAATGCAAATTAATATTTTAAAAAAAGAACATAAGTTCTTTACATGATGGAAGTAATCTAATTGTCTATTTTACACACACAGGCACAAGCGCCTCTACAGATCAATACATCCGTACTAAAAACAAAGCCTGGGTTATTACTCTCACAGAAATATCCTCAAGCCATAACTGATTGTTACAGGAGTACTTTGGGCTTTTCCCAGTAAGACTTCCCACAAATTTTTATTTGTCTTTTTTTTATAATGAAATTATCTACCAAGGGCAAGTGGCTTAATGGCCTTGGATCGTTATAAGCAAACAAACATTTACAAATGAGCGAAAATCGTACCTCTACAAGCCCTTGTAATATCCTGACGAATATGACGCAACCATAGTGAGCACGTGCAGCCGAGGGGATGAACATATTCAGTGTAGATGTGAGGAAAATGGCTGCGCCAAAGACCCTGAATAAAAGATGGAAACATGATTTAATTAAAAACTTCTGGAATATAGAATGTAACAAAATTTTTAATTCAAGCCTATTCATATTCAGCTATGTTCTATTTAGTCGCCGCTAACCTTATACACATTCTTTGTCGCTGAAAGAAACGAATAATTCACGTACAATTTAAATATCTGTTCGTAGGAAAAACGAAAACAGCAACAGGGATATTGCTTTTGGTCGCACGGGATGATGCCAGCACTGCCACAGAGGAAATATGGCCTTCCATTTATTTCCAATTTTCCTCCGGTCTTGTAGAGCTTGAGGCCCCCTCACCTCTCTTTTCTCCCACCGGCACTCGCTAATCGGATTGAGGGAGTTCTCCAGCACGAGACTCGCTGATTCTATTAGATCTCAATCACGTCGACCAATAGCCGAAAAATGAACTGTGAACTGTTGTATAATTTCAGCACGGACTATCAGGTCAAGATTTGACATACTGAGTTAACAGACCTATAGCCAAAAATGAATTAGATAACGTTCATTCATTAATTTCACCGTCGAAAAAGATGTTTTAGTGAGCACAAATTGTGTAAAAATATTCCCAGCTTCCGACATGACAGTTTTATTTTTTGATAAATTGCTGTGTGAGATATATGAGGTACGGCCAAACCCTCTGGCAACATGTCCGGGGCTGGTTGCCATGCCCCCATCATTGAGCAGATTAGACACGGTTCCCCCCGGGATCTTATTAACAGGTGGAGAATGCCCCATAGACCCGCTCCCACAGTCTAATCCTACAACTCACACGACGGGTCAGCGCTCACTCTGCCACTCACACAACACTGGAAATACAAGCAGGCTGATCAACCATAGCAATGAACTCTCGCTCGATCGCGCCTGCTCTCTCTCTCTCTCTCTCCCTCTCTCTCTCTCTCTCTCGCTCTCTCGCTCTCGCTCTCTCTCTCTCTCTCTTTCTGCCTGTCTGTTGATTTATTTATTTGATTTCCTTCCCTCTTGAACGTTTGAAAAAAAAATTATAAGATTTATATTATATAAGGTCTATATTATATTACTATCTTCTTTACAACTGACCGTGGCCTTCAAATAAGAACGTGATGCAAGCTGGTTACTTTGGACGTTTCCCATAAATATCGTTCTCTTTTTTTCGTGTTTTTTTTTTTTTTTTTTTAATAAATAAACTGAGTATACACTATTATGAATAAAATACATTTATATAAAATAACTCGTTATGAAATCCATTATGAAATCCGTTATGAAATGTGTGACTTTACAAGAGCTAAATAAATAAGATACGATTGAATGTCAGCTAAATTAGCTCCTCCCATCCCCTTCTTCCTCCAATGACAGGTACAGTTCCATTCGCCGCTATGAATAATCATATTCCCTTGTATAACAGCATGGTAGGCTACGCCAAGCAACTATAAATGAGCAACGCACGTCGTGTCTCTGTATGGTTATAAACAATATTTGCATTTTAAATGTTTAGAAAAAACGAATTCGGCCGTGACTATCACTGTATTCACACCGCTGTAGGTTTATTTTAAATAGAGACTATATTAACGCCTCCTTCCTCATATTACATTAAATAATACATTTAACGCCACAGAAAGAGACCATGAAGTTTAATTTTTGACGAACACTTGAAGATGCTTCCGAATGTCTCCCTTACGTCCATTTGAACTTGCAAGCTCCTGTAACAATAAGCGATTTACCTGCTAGTTTTGGAAAACGTGCGTGACACCATTTTGAAATAACGTATGACGTGGCTGCATATATTTTAAAGACTCGGTTTGCAACAATATGGGAAAAAAAATAATCTGTAATCCGTAAGAAACTCAAATTTCATCTATATTAGCCTATAATTAACAAAACAAAACTGTCATATTATTCTAGAAAATGTATCGTTTGTAATTGGTAAATCATTTAATTACTTAATGTTCTTTCGTTAACATTAGGTATTTTTTTTAGCTAAGGTACTATTTTCTATTGCAAAGTGGAAAATTCTATAAACCAAACCTATAAACCAATTGGATTTAAATGCATTTATTTATTATTGCATTATAAGCTAATAATAATAATAATAATAATGAATTAATAAATACTATATTTCGAGGGCTTTACCTGTTTGCCGCCAATCTAGAAGAAATGTATCCTCCGGGAATTTGCGTCACAATATAACCCCAGAAAAATGAGCCATGAATCATTCCAACTGTTTCCGGGTCCCAGTTGAATTTTGCCTTCTGAGGGAGAGAAATAACAGAAAATATCAGGTTGCTATTCCTATTTTGTAAACGTCTTGGGGACACTTAAAAATGTGAATACGTTTAAGCTAAAATGCACACATTTTATAGACATCTAATAGGCTAACAGGTTAAAATATAATATTAGCTATAACGATATACATTCGTTATTTGCATTTTTATTTTTAAAAGCCACAACAAACAAAATATTTATTGATTACTGTGCACGAAAAAAAATGAAATGACAAGAGCGCAGGATTAGTTTCCAGCTGAAGAGTTAATCAATTTGAGGCCGATGACATTCAAGTAACCAAGGTCAATTTTTTTTTTGCATGAGTAGTCTACTTGTTTTCAATATTTTCCAAGCTAGCTGTGGTGCATCCACCAAGCCTCTTTCCAACAAACACAAATCATTGTGCTTTTAATTTCTGTCCATTTTTATTTTCCATAAATTGTTACAGATGGAATGTAGCCAGTGTGCATTCATGTCTGTGTGTCTGTGCGTGTGCACGCTCCTGAGGGGTGTGTGGGGGAGTCACGAAGCTGACGTGAACATATAAAATCCAAGCGTGCCAGGCGCACAAACCTCTTTGATGATGATCTTCCCGTTCAGGTGAATGGTGCTGTTGTTCACCATGCTCACTATGGCCACGCCTAAGTTGCACCGAATACCGAAGGAGATACAGAAGCCGAGGCCGCTCATTATGGCGATGATGTAGCGGCGGGGAAGTCCAAAACACGTGCAGTCGCACAAAGGTGGCTTTTTCTCGCTGGACTGGGCAGGCTGTCCATCCTCGGTCAGTTCAATGTTCTCGCCAGGTTTTTGCCGCTTTTCTAACACTCTGCATTAGTCAGAAGAGAACTGTCAGACTCCTTGTAACATAACGACTACAGTCCAAGAGAACCAGTTAATAGGAATTTCATCCAAGACAAACGAATTAAGATTTCACTTTAACATTTAATTTCATTTACATTGCCACCAGTAGCCTACTCTAAGCTTCACAGACAGATTCAGACAATTGTTATTGGAATGGCCTACAGAAATAATTCACATAGGTTATTTCTTTTCTTTTTTTTTCACCACAAAGATTTTTGTTAACTCCACATAGGCTTCGTGTGCTGCTGTAAAGCGCACTGTACCGCATTGCAGCATACCCTTCACCTTCACCTTATTTACATTCACACAGGCTGTAGGTCCACTGATATTTGCTAACTTCACTAACACGTTACTATATTATACCAGAGCCGTAAGGAGAGTTATCTGCGTACATTTATTTACTATTTGATTATGGAAACACATATTGTGTCAGGATAAATTCTATAACTTAATGTGCATTAAAATGTAGCCGATATATTTGTATTAAAAATCAATGAATTTCATTTCAGGCATATCAAATTTCATTTCACAAATCACACCAGAAAAAGTGACGGGATTAAAATACATTTTATTTTGTGATCTTGTGCATATGTAAAAGACATAAAATGCACATTAACTGCATTATAATTGTCAATTCAGTTTTTTTTTTAATCTCAGAAGACCTAATATGTTGTCCTAATATTTTGGAAAGCACTCAGAGACTACAATATGTCAATAAACAAACGAAAACATAAAAAAAATCAAATATGAAAAGACATTTATTAAATGTAGTGCTCGGTGGAAAAAATGTGTTCTCAATTTCGAAAGAACAGTTCGTTCGA
This sequence comes from Garra rufa, assembly GCF_049309525.1. Taxonomy (NCBI): domain Eukaryota; kingdom Metazoa; phylum Chordata; class Actinopteri; order Cypriniformes; family Cyprinidae; genus Garra; species Garra rufa. Next base: position 41,268,262 of record NC_133363.1, on the reverse strand, counting down.
TGGTCAAGGCGGTAGATTTTTTTTTAATTCTTCACATAGATTTCAATGATTTTTTTTGCGAGACACACGCACAAAAATGCCTCAATATAAAGGTACATCAAACCACTGTGATATAATACGGACAAAACGATTTTTTCGTATGATTTCAATCGTGCTCTTTCTGCAGGTATTGTGGGAATTCGCGAATGGTCTCTAAAAAAGAAGTTGCACTCAAGGGAATCCTCTAATTGAACGATTAGCCTACTATTCAATCGTAAATGCATTTTAGTCGCCGAATTACAAAGGCAACCTTCAAAGATAGGAAAACTCGCATGCTTGCATCCCCTCCTCCCAAGATTATGCAGAATTACATAATTTTCTTCACGTCTCCATGAGGCGTGACGCCAAAACCGACTGGGGAAACTTATCGAATAGACATAAACTAGCTGCAAATTGGTGATTTTTCTCTTCTAATATAGCAGTAGTTAGAATAGACTACATCTATTTAGAGCCACAAATGTAGGCCTATTTTTCTAAAAAAGAAAAAAAGAAAAGAAAAAAAAAAACAGCCCAACTGAATCAGTTTCATAATGTTAAAATATCTTACTTGTGCATGTGCCCCAGTGTCTTCCCCGCTAGTTGCTTCAGCCCCTCTTTGCTGGGCACAAAACCAGGCTCCTTCGGAGTCTCCATGTCCAAATGTGATATTCCCTCGTTTTTTCCCGGTGATGTTAAAGTACCATGTCACAGTGTGAGATGACAGAGCATACCGGACCGATACCCAGCGGATCAATGATTCAGTAAGACAGATGAGGAAATTTCACAACGGTGTTCACAGCGCGAAGAAAAAAAATCCGCCTACACAAGAGAGATATCAGAAGTGGTCTGGCTCTTTCTACTCATAATTATAAACTCATAAACTGCCCCGTGCGCGATAAGAGCACGCGATGCCATCTCAGATTTAAGTCAACGATATAATGTTCGCCTCAAATTGACGGAGTTCAAAAAACGGATTTAAAAAACGATGTATGGATAATGACAAGTAGCTTCAGAAGGAGGTGAATGGCTTTCAGCACCAAGGTCAGCGACAGACTCGCGTTCAGAGCGGCGCGAACTCCCGCCGCCACTCCTTTGCCAACTAGCAATGCGCTGTGCGAGAGGCGGATCACTCCCGTCAGAGTGCCAGCAGCGGTTCAGTGCTTTGGGAGGGGTTAGAGAGGGCGGAAAATGTTCACATTCCATTCACATTTTCTTTGATTTTGTCCTCAAGTGATCTGAATTATGTTCCACGTGCGACAAATCATAGTTTTTCGAATATGACCTGACATTTCAACATTTGTGATTTATATGCCTATTGCTTGTTTTCCATCAAAGGCCGTGCAAGCCTCCTGAGGGCGGTGCTATGGAAACCGAATGAGGGGTGTTTCCCCCCTCAGAGTGCTTGTGCTGGTGTGAAGGAAAGCGTATTAATAATTCATACATACCTCGCAGTCCCGCTCACTCTTTCTGTGGCACTGTCCTTTAAGGCAAAAAATAAATAAATAAAAACTGCTATAGTACATACACGCATGTCGAATCCGAAGCAAATACAGTCTAGATGCCAGCTACACTTTTAAAAATAAAGGTGCTTTAAAAGGTTCTTCACAGCGATGCCATAGAAGAACGATTTTTGGTTCCGCAAAGAACCATCTCTTTCTTACCCTTCTATAATCTTAAGAATCTAATTTTGCCACAAAGAACCTTTTGTGAAACAGAAAGGTTCTTCAGATGTTGTAGGTTCTTTATGGAAACATTTAAACAATAAAGGTTCTTCAATGGCATCGTGAAGCACCTTTATTTTTAAGAGTGTAGTTAGTTTTTGATGGTCGACAAGGTAAGGGGCATTTTTGATAAAGTATTGTATTTATAATTTTGATATCCTGCTAAACCACAAACCTCTTTATAGGAAAGTAGCTGCAACGCTCTGCGTTCTTGAAAGCGTCACACAACAGGTAGTCGAGAGCGCGCTTAGTAAAACGCAGGCGCCATCTTGTGTTCATTTACCGAGTTCGCAGAGCACGCCCAACAAGTGCTAAACACATGTAATATACTTAAATCACTTTATTTTGGCACGTTCTCCTCGTTGGAATGCAGACAAGAAATATTTTATATGCTTGATTATTCATAAATTATTCATGCAACTCTTTCTGTAAACATTTGTAGACCAAATAAATAAGACGACCATAAAACAATATACACATACATGAGTATCATAATGACAGGAATTAAGGCAAACGCATGTGTGACATATTCTCATCTGAACATAGAATATTCTAAACTAATCTAAGTGAATAACTTTTTAAAATATTTTTTATAATGAAAAGATTGTCACGTTTAACTTAGGGAAACATATGCATTTTGTTTTGGATAAAACGTTGTTTACAAATATACTAACAATATAAAATATAAAGTGTATACATAAAATATTGATGAATTACAGCAAAAATCACTCGACAGGCTAAAAATACATATATAGAGGATTTATAACATTTGTGAAATGAACAGGTATGGCTCACAAAATGTTTAGTTAAATTGAGAAGACACTTAAACATACACACTCTTTGGACATAATATTAACACGTTTGCTTGTTTTCAAACATGAGGAGTCCCTGTAGAGGATGGTTGGCTCTGAGTTAATAGTGTTCATCAACAGTGCTACACGACATACTAACCAAACATCTAAAATATTGATGGGGCAGCACAAAATATTGAAGAAAATTGCACCAGGTTAGAAATACAGCAGAAAAATGAGATTCAAAAATGTGATATTATCTGCCCTTTTGCATGTAAACACCATTAAAGGCAATTTCTTAATCTTGACATGTATGGGAATCTCTGAAAGCCTGTTTCACTGACTTAATTTGTCCCGGCCCTACTGTAATATCAAATGCAGTTATCAAAGTGAGCATCAAAGTCTCAAATGCATGAAGAACTGATCTTGTTAAGTGCATTTGTGCGGAAATTAGTTACAGAGAAACAGTATAATGAACAAGACTAGTGTTCTCCTAGTTACAATGACGGAAGAGTGCTAATGTTCATTAGCCTCAGATATGCAACGTGCAAACCTTGACAGAGGTGATGAAAAATTGCTAGAGTTATTGATTTTTGAAGCATCAGAAAACACAGTAAGTCATTATAGAGCTTGATCTGGTAAAAACAATCCTTCGAACCAGATAATATGATTGCACTGAAGCAATAAATACATCCTTGAAGAAAACTAACAATAGTAATAATAAAAAACAAAAACATTACATTGTAATATTACACAGAACAGAATGTATGGGTGGCAAGGTACGGCATTAATTAGAAATAACGATAACGAAATCTTTGCAAGCACTACAGAAATGATCATTATGGTATTCTTTGATAATTATTCAACTATCAGTGTGTTTCATAAGAAAAAAAATATCCACAGTGGTAAAATCCACTGGACAATGACATATTAAACCTCACACGCCCTGACATATCTGACAAAAAAGGAAAGCAGTAACCAAACAAAAAGGACAAAACACTGTCTACATGTACATCTTTCCCAGTCAGACAGGGCAAAACATGCAGATTACTTCTTCAAAAAAAATATAACGGCAACAAGCTGGACAGACATAAAAGCTTATTGCCTTGTACAACATTTTTGAGCCTTTTAACGGTCATAAATGATTATTCATAAGTTGAATTGCCAGCAGGTTGCTCCCGAGACAACCTGAGGAGCAGCAGGCCGCATTCCAGAGGGTTTGCCGCTGAAATCTCTGTGATCTGCCTCCAAGCCTTCCTCCACTGTAAAAGTGCAGTTATGCAAGTGCACTCCAGACATTTGAGAAAAACGCAGAGGAAAGCGGTATAGTTTTCTCATAAGCCTCAAGCAGAAAAAAGACGCTGTGTAGTATTTTTATAAAAGTTCTGGCAGTTGTCTGGATGAGTGCAGGCAATTTTTTGCAATAATGTAAGGAGGGGTCCCGAAGATTCGATTCCTCCATGCTTTGAAGTGTACAGTACATTAGAGTAGTCCTGATGGCTCAGGGATTTCAAATACATTCAGAAAGCCACCTGATGTTTACTTGGACTAGAGGGCAGCAGTGAGGCCGTTTCTGTGGACAGGCAGAAAGTCTGGCTCAGCTGCATCTTGAGTTTCTCCACTTCGTAGTTGTGCAGGTACTCCTGAACTAGAAAACGTTCACGCTTTATACGGGCTTTCACGTCTGTTGGCACATCTGGAATCAGCCACGCCACGAAGAATTTCACCACAAATACAACGTGCTGAGAAAGGAGAACAAACAGAGGATCAGTTTTAGGCATACAGGTGGAGCTGGGGAGGTGGAGGGTTTCAATGGAACGCTAAAAGCTCACTGCAAAATGCTCTGGTGAATCCCAACCAGCCACTTAAATGTAAACTTGTGCCAAGTAGTTTAATGCTGTGAATATTTAGAGTTTCATGACACAACTTGGCATTTATTTTAAATGTCCCTGCATATTCCACTATATTAACTCTATTTTTATTTAAATTAGAAGCTCTTTATGTTATAAAAAAATCTTACTTCCATAATGATGATGAAGGCTAGCTTAGCAGCCAAGATATGCCAGAACTGCATTGTGTGTGTGTATTGCCTTTCATGCCCTGGTGGGTATCTGTAGTCCCGATACCTGGAGAAAAAAAAATTCATCATGCTGTTAATTTAGTATATGTGTGTAGGTCTAACATACAGTTAAGGTCAAAAGTTTACATCCCTCTTTCAGAATCTGCAAAATGTTAACTATTTTAACAAAATAAGAGGGATCATACAAAATGCATGTTATTGTTTATTTAGTACTGACCTGAATAAGATTTTTCACATAAAATGTGTTAACATATAATCCACAAGAGAAAATAATAGTAGGATGTATAAAAATGACCCAGTTAAAAAAAGTTCACATCCCCTTGATTCTTAAAACTGTGTTCTTACCTGAATGATCTACAGTGTGTTTTTTTGTTTAGTGATAGTTGTTCTTGAGTTCCTTGTTTGTCCTGAACAGATAAACTGCCTGATGTTCTTCAGTAAATTCCTTCAGGTCCCACAAATACTTTGGTTTTTCAGCATTTTTGTGTATTTGAACCCTTTCAAACAATGACTGTATAATTTTGAGATTTTCACACTGAGGAAAGGGACTCAGGGACTCATATACAACTACTAGAGAAGGATCAAATGCTCACTGATGCTCCAGAAGGAAAAACTATGCATTAAGAGCTGGGGGTGAAAACTTTTGAACAGAATGTAGATTTTTTTTTTCATTAAGTTCTACCCATCAGAGGCTACTGATTGTCTTTCCCAGAAAAACAAAATAAATTAAATTTACCCTGATTTTCAAATGTTCAAACCTGAAGGATTTTTCTAAAGAACAGCAGGCAGCTTAACTGTTCAGGACAAACAAGGGACTCATGAACAATAAACAAAATTACTAAACAAACAAAAAAAAATAATAATTCAGACCATTCAGGTAAGAACACAGTGTTAAGAATCAAGGGCATGTATACTTTTGAACGGGGTCATTTTTATAAATTCAACTTTTATTTTCTCTTGTGGATTACTTTTAATGTGAAATATCTTATTCGGGTCAGTACTAAATAAACAATAACATGCATTTTGTATTATCCCTCTTATTTTGAAAAAAAAAAAAAAAAAATATATATATATATATATATATATATATATATATATGTATACAGGTCCTTTTCAAAAAATTAGCATATTGTGATAAAGTTCATTATTTTCTGTAATGTACTGATAAACATTAGACTTTCATATATTTTAGATTCATTACAACACAACTGAAGTAGTTCAAGCCTTTTATTGTTTTAATATTGATGATTTTGGCATACAGCTCATGAAAACCCAAAATTCCTATCTCAAAAAATTAGCATATTTCATCCGACCAATAAAAGAAAAGTGTTTTTAATACAAAAAAGTCAACCTTCAAATAATTATGTTCAGTTATGCACTCAAAACTTGGTCTGGAACTTGGTCCTTTTGCAGAAATGACTGCTTCAATGCGGCGTGGCATGGAGGCAATCAGCCTGTGGCACTGCTGAGGTGTTATGGAGGCCCAGGATGCTTCGATAGCGGCCTTAAGCTCATCCAGAGTGTTGGGTCTTGCGTCTCTCAACTTTCTCTTCACAATATCCCACAGATTCTCTATGGGGTTCAGGTCAGGAGAGTTGGCAGGCCAATAGAGCACAGTAATACCATGGTCAGTAAACCATTTACCAGTGGTTTTGGCACTGTGAGCAGGTGCCAGGTCGTGCTGAAAAATGAAATCTTCATCTCCATAAAGCTTTTCAGCAGATGGAAGCATGAAGTACTCCAAAATCTCCTGATAGCTAGCTGCATTGACCCTGCCCTTGATAAAACACAGTGGACCAACACCAGCAGCTGACATGGCACCCCAGACCATCACTGACTGTGGGTACTTGACACTGGACTTCAGGCATTTTGGCATTTCCCTCTCCCCAGTCTTCCTCCAGACTCTGGCACCTTGATTTCCGAATGACATGCAAAATTTGCTTTCATCCGAAAAAAATACTTTGGACCACTGAGCAACAGTCCAGTGCTGCTTCTCTGTAGCCCAGGTCAGTCGCTTCTGCCACTGTTTCTGGTTCAAAAGTGGCTTGACCTGGCGCCTGTACACGGTGGCTCTGGATGTTTCTACTCCAGACTTGGTCCACTGCTTCCGCAGGTCCCCCAAGGTCTGGAATCGGTCCTTCTCCACAATCTTCCTCAGGGTCCGGTCACCTCTTCTCGTTGTGCAGCGTTTTCTGCCACACTTTTTCCTTCCCACAGATTTCCCACTGAGGTGCCTTGATACAGCACTCTGGGAACAGCCTATTCGTTCAGAAATTTCTTTATGTGTCTTACCCTCTTGCTTGAGGGTGTCAATGATGGCCTTCTGGACAGAAGTCTTACCCATGATTGCGGTTTTGAGTAATGAACCAGGCTGTGAGTTTTTAAAAGCCTCAGGAATCTTTTGCAGGTGTTTAGAGTTAATTAGTTGATTCAGATGATTAGGTTAATAGCTCGCTTAGAGAACCTTTTCATGATATGCTAATTTTTTGAGACAGGAATTTTGGGTTTTCATGAGCTGTATGCCAAAATCATTAATTAAAACAATAAAAGGCTTGAACTACTTCAGTTAGTGTGTAATGAATCTAAAATATATGAAAGTCTAATGTTTATCAGTACATTACAGAAAATAATGAACTTTATCACAATATGCTAATTTTTTGAAAAGGACCTGTATACATACATATATATATATATATGAAAGGGGGATGTAAACTTTTGACCTTAACCATTGTTTTCATTAGGCAGTCACACACCTGCACGTTGTGATGGTAGAGCTGTTAAACCAGGATGGGTTTTCTTCAGGATCTGGCAAGTTAAGTGGAGGGATCTGAGAGATGTTGTAAAAGGAGAGGCTATTGGTGATGTAACCTCTCATAGTAGTCTCGTTGCCTGGGTGGTAGGCGTACAGATAGACCAGACGAGGAATCATATCTGAGGTGAATGCCATGATGAAAGCCTTAAGTGCAAATGAGAGAAAGAAGGAACGAAATAACAATGGATTTTAAGAATAGTGGAAATAGTGTCTTGATTTTACTAAGCAATATCTTCCTTTTGTTAAAAAGAATACCTGATCTCATGACGAAAACGCAAGATGCGAAATGTGTGCCAATAAGTACATACTGCAGTTTCCAACAAATGAACACTACAGGCAGTAGAACAGTGAACAATTGTAACGGTTTTCGTACAGTTCTGATTACAGCTCCACATGTTTTGTTTTCTCGACATAAACTTACTCAGTAGCTCAGTCGGAATGAAACTGGATTTAGGATGCAGAATCCTTGGGTACAAATACTATGAAAAACATGACCCATGATGAAACAGCTAAAATGTGTCTGTTCATCTGTTCCAGGGGAAAAAACACTCTTTTACCACCTCCAGTGTTCATTTCTGTTATACCTGTAGTTATATGTACTTACTGGTATGTATTTTACATAGTGGTGGGCATAGATTAATTTTTTTAATCTAGATTAATCTCACTGTAATCTTGGAATTAATCTAGATTAAAATGGCTAATCTGAATTCTGCCGAAGGCATTCAGAAAATGTGTGCTACTATGTATATGTGACTAAAAGTAAGTCTTTGAGATCGGGTTTCTCAAGCCAGGTGTTGCATTAGACCAGGGGCTCATCTCCTGTTTCCAAAATGCATCAAAAACTGCTTGACAACTGCATTTACAACACAATTAACTATACAAACTTGTGTAACCAACTATTCCTACAGTGCATGCACTTCTGCGTAAAAGGCTGCGCGATGTGCGCGTTGCAGTTAAATACACAGAAGCGCACAGGCATGGATATCTGCATGCATAGTCTTCGGTTAAACTGCGTTGCTTCTAGAAGCATCAATTCAGTTGTTGCATATAATTTAATGTCTTTATTTCGGGATCAAAATAAATTATAACTCACGCACGTGCCCCAGTAAAAAGGGTCTAGCAACGCCCCTGCCCTGAAGCAAACCCGGCGGTTTCATAGCTGCATCCATGTTAGCACGTCTGATTTGATGTGGTCATTTCACAGTAGGCATACACACAGGTTTGAAGACTCGTTCTCGCCCCCCTACAGTGCAATTCAGCTAGGTATACATCCGCGCTAAAATATCAAGGTGAAAGTCATCATAGCTTGCGTAGTATAGACTCAGCTCCCAACTCAACTTTGAGAATAGATTAACGGCGATATTTTTTTTATCGCCCGAGAAGACACTCGCGTTAACGCAGCACGTTAACGCCGATAACGGCCCACCACTAATTTTACATCTTCCAAAAAAGTTCCCACAGGTACGTTTTCGTCATGAGATGAGGTTCACAGGTTGCTTATTAATTAACTATAATTCAAATGAAGTTAAAAGCCACTTCCAGTTTTACAGAAAACTGTAAACTTACAGAACGAGTCAAAATAGAAAGCAGAACAAAACAGTTTGCATTTACATTTGTGACCACGGACAAGATGGCCACCACATTAAGGATCTCTTCCCACGCTCCAATGTTGCGTGCCTTTGCTGCCACTGGCCTTCTGAACTGTGTAGTAAATTTCCAAGCATCGACTCGCACCTCCAGGACGTTGTTGAAGAGGGCAAGAAGAGGGGCCAGTGGAAAAGAGGCTACGAAAAGTGTTATGAAGCCAAACTGGATCACTGTTTAAAACACACAGGAAACAACTGGTTTTACTGATGAAATGAAGATCTAACTACTTTTCTTCTGTAAGGATTCTCTAATAGGAGCACAAAGATAAATCTGTAAATTTATTTATTTGGAATATATTCATTTTTAGGTTCACATTTATATTTAATCATTTAGCAGACGCTTTTATCCAAAGCGACTTACAAATGAGTACAACAGAAGAAAATTAAACCAACAAAAGAACAATTATATGTAAGTGCTGTCACAAGTTTCAGTTAGTCTAATGCAGTACATACATTTGGGGGAGGGGGACTGCAGTAATGCCAGCTTAAATATATAAAAAGCTGAACAATAGTCGAAAAATGTAAAAATAACAGAGAACGCTAGTTTTAGAGTGTTTATGATAAATAAGAAAACAAGAAGATCATTGATCATTGTCATTAATATTACTTTTTAAAATAAAATAACAATAAAAGAAAACAAGTAGAAGAATAGAAATAGAATAGAGTGCAAGTGTTAGAGGGTCAAGTTTAAAAAAATAAATAAAAAGAAAACAAGTAGATTAAATAGAAATAGAATTGCTAGAAGTGTTAGAGGGTCAATAATTATATATTTTTTTAATACATTTTTTGAAAAGTAGAAAAACAGAAACGGAATAGAGAGTACTAGAGTTAAAAGTGTCAAGTGTAGATGAAAAAAGTAGATATTTATGTACATTTTTTAAATTTTGTTAAATGTATATAAAAACAATAATGCATTCTAAATTTTTCTGTTTTAAAACAATATTTGTTGAGCATATACATTCATGAATATATGAATGTGTGTGTAAATAAAACACATTTCCATTAAAAAGTTTGGGTCAATGATATTTCTGTGATGTTTTTGAAAGAAGTAAAATCATAAAAAAAACAGTAAAAACATTAATATTGTGAAATGTTATTATATAAAAATAACAGTAACTGTTTTCTTTTTTAATACATTTTTAAATGTTATTTACCATTACTCCAGTCTTCTGGGTCACTCAATTGTCAAATATGCTAACTATAAAATATTTCATATCAGTTGTGAAAACAGCATTTTTTTAAATGGAAAAGTTTGTAATATAGTAAAAGTCTTCACCGTCAAATACAATCAATGAAATACTTCCTTACAGAAAAAAAGATTTTACATTTCTTTCAAAAAAACTCCTGTTGTTGCCAACATTTCATCTAAATGAATTATGTAATTAACTTTTTTTTTGTATATGAACACAAAATCACCCCAACATGTATTATGACATAAAACCGTACCCATCTCCAGATACTCATAGAAGAGTCCAAACTGGCTGAAGTTCTGCAGATCGTGGTCCTGCTCCCATCTACTGTATGTACTTTCCGGATGACTTCGCCCTTTCCTGCTGCCCCACCAGTTTCTGAGAAGTCTGTGACACAGGCACAAGGGACCATTATGCGTGTTTTTTTTTAAGATAAGGATAGTGCCTAAAGGACAATTACTTCTGACTTTCTAAAAAACATGTGAAATAAATATGCAAGTAAAAAAACAAACTTTCTAAGAGGTCAAAGTTCAATGTAAGGCTTACGGCAACAGGGCCTCTTGAACATTCCCGACCATTTGTTTTCCAGCCATGACGATAAGCAGCTGTGTGGTCAGCTCAATCAGACAACCCCCGGGAGCACACTAAATATTAAAAAAAGCGTATTGGTCATGTTAGATCTACTTATTCTGATATTCAACTGAAGAACATTAGGTCCTCTAAACACCGGTATTTCAGACAGTCTCACCTCTTCATTTCTCAGCTTGCTCCACTTTCCAAACATATAACTATAGTTTCCCGGATAACCCACAAACTTCCCTTTAAAGAAGGCCACATAGAAACAGGAAGAGTAGTAGTTCACAAACTGGAACATAAACATCTTCATGGTCAGCTTGTTCTCATACTCCAAATGGGTCTTGGGGATCTCTGAGAGTTAAAAATAGAGGAAGACAGTAAAGTATTTTCCATACGCCTAAACACAGATCAGCAAATATGTAAAGGGTTAATTTACAGTCAAACGGTCATTATCAAAAAATAAATGCACATGGTCTTGTAATTTTGCAGAGTGAACACATATTAGTTACAAAAAAATTACAAATAATAATTAATCAAACCATAAACTTTTAATCTATAATTCTGATATATTTAGGGTGTAAAATGTACAAAATATCTTCATGGAACATGATCTTTACTGCATGAAAAAAGATTTTTGCAAATACACCCGTGCTACTTAAGACTGGTTTTGTAGTCCAGGGTCACATTTTACATGTCAAACAAACTCATCTTAACTCAAATTTCTTGTGTGAAATGAGGATGCCGTTTTTGCTCACCCATATCAGTGATCCAAATGGCCACATGCTCATAGAGGAAGTTGAGGATGAGGATAATGACAAAGTTGATGCAGGAAGCGGTGACAGAGGTGGCAAGTTGAGGGGTGATGAGAGAGCCCACTAGTTGGATCTTACTGGTGGGGCTGTCCTTCATGACACTGGCAAATGCTGCATAAACCGCTAATCTGTAAGCGATCACTCCCATTATACAGGCTACTATCAGAAACGTCTGACAAAACACGAAGAGAGAGAGAGGACTTTAAACATTAAACTTTGCTAGCTCATTTATACAAGGATCAAGAAATTGGTTGCCTGTGATAAAAGGTCAAATACACAGTTTAAAAGGTCACACATGTAATTGACCAATCATAAGAACTGATAATCTAATCTGTATAATACAGATGCAGTGTTTAGTTTACTAACTCACCCAAAAGAGAACCGTTGCTCCAGACAGACAGAATCGGGCACACTTGCTCGGGAAAGGAAGATATGGCTCCATTTCCTGTTAGCATAAAGACAGTATTGGTTAATTACAATGTGTAAATGACTTTTTCTTAAAAAAATTACTAGGATAAATAACATATAAACTACATATATGAGATGATGACACTTCTATTTGAGAAGAAAAATTTTTTTTTAAAGAAATTAGTTCTTCCTTTGAACTCTATTCAAAGCATCCTGAAAAAAAAAAAAAATACAGTTTCCACACACACACACACACACACAAAATTATACATATGTATGTATATATATATATATATATATATATATATATATATATATATATATATATATATATATATATATGTTTGGATAACAATAGGAAAGGTTTCTTCAGAAAATTTTTTTTAATGATTTCTGTAAGATCATGTGACATTAAAGACTTAAGTAATGGCTGCTGAAAATGTAACTTTCCAACACTGGAATAAAATTCCAAATTCCAAAATATATTAAAATGGAAAATAGTTTTTTAAAATCATAATAATATTACACAATATTACCATTTTCCCTGTATGTTTAATCAAATAAGTGAATCCTAGGCAAAGTTAATATGAAATCTAAACTGACCTGGTTTACTACTTGATACATATTCTACCTCAGTGCATATTATTCCATAAAAAATAGTTTCCCACATAATAATTCATTTAAACTTAGAAAATGTTGCCCCAAAAGTCTAATTAAAGTATGTTTGGACTACTTGGAGTTATTTGGCAATATTTAAGAAGCAAACAAGAGTTTTTTGTTTTGAGTAACAAAAAACTCACATAAATGTGAATTTCTGTTAAAAAAAAAAACATTTGTTAACAGTATTTGTGACATGGAACAAAATTAGTTGAATTCACAGCAAAAGACTTTACTGTTTATTTAGATTATGATAATATGTTAAATGAAGTGGCAAAAACCGGTTGGGGCAGAAGACAATTGCAAATATTTACTTCATGCTAATTATTTTAAAGATACCAGGTTTCTGAAAGATCCTAAGTCACAAATCACCACATAATAAGTGCTATTTAAGAGCTATCTGCATGCATTTGAAATCTGAAAAAGCAATATGCCTGAAGCATCCTGCCAATGGGAGCTCTTTGAAGTGTAGCTCTTTAGCTTTTTAACCACTGATTTGCTGTGAGCAATTGCTCCATATGACCATGTCTTCTCTTGTATTCTCATTCAACCAGAGTATTAATGAACTAAACCATTCATTTACACTATTTAAATTGCAATATGGAATAAAAAGTTGTATTATTATGTATGCGCTAATAATTTACTACCTCTATGACATTATTATTTTTTGGCTTCTGCCTGTCAACCAAAAGGACCTCAGTTCTACCACTCATTTAGTTTCTTCCACTGTAGATTTCTCAAATATCCAAAACAAACAGGCACATTTTCTGAACTTAGCTTGACCCTTCATCATGTTTAATGTCATTTATAATTGATCAAATAACAATCTTGTCAACCTTTTCCCTTCTGAATGTAAGGGAAAGTTATAAATTTGATTAGAGTAAGGCTTTTAAATGTTTGGAAAGTATGTTGGCTCCATGACTAACAAAGGATGTTGATACAGGATCATGTGTTTAATCAAGCCATGATGCTTGGAGGTACCTGTGTGATGCGGTTGAGTCTGCGGCCTGTGCATTTCAACTCGTACTCTGGCCTGATTTGTAGCTGCTGCTGTTCCTCCTCAAAGTCCACGAGGTCCCACTCATACTCCAGACGGGCCTGCCGCCGCTTCCAGAACTCCAGGAATAGGGTCACTGCAAAGAACCCAGAAAAAGAAAGTGAGAAACAGATGAGAAAAAAATAAGAAATACATAATTTAGGAGTGTCATGCTCAGATTTAAAAGAGTTATTCACCCCAAAATGAAAGTTCTATCTTTTATCACCCTAATGCCGTTCCTAAACCGTAAGACATTCATTTATCTTATGAACACAAACCAAGATATTTTTAAAGAAATCTAAGAGCTTTCTGACTCTGCATAGACAACAATGCAACTGTCGAGGCCCAGAAAGGCATTGTTAAAAGTCAAATGAAGTCTTTATTTTTTATTTCTTTGCACACAAAAAGCATTCTTTTAGCTTCATAAAATTACATCTTAACCACTGATGTCACATGGACTAGTTTAACAAAGTCCTTACTAGCCTTTTGGGCATTGACCGTGGTAATTGTGTTGCTGTCTATGCAGAAAGCTCTTGGATTTCATTAAAAATATTTTAATTTGTGTTCTGAATATTAAAAAGGAATGACATTAGGGCGAGTAATTAATGACAGAATTGTTAACTTTCCCTTTAATATCAATTTTATTTAAATCTAACAAGCTTTGCCCATGGTGTCACACGTTGTTTTCTTTTTATCTTACAATAACTGCATTCAAACAAGGTCTTACAAAAGTTTATGAATACACAGTGTGCTGAGTGCAGAAATATTCACACAGTGCCGATTAATCAAATCACTGCATAAACAAAGGTCATTTTGAGGCCTGTGTGTGAAATAAATTCAGTGTTCAGTAATGATAATCAACATGCACCACTACCCTCAAGTGATTAAAGACACATTTTCAAAAGGCATACACAAATTGTGCTTCTTCATTATAAATTTATCTAGTGAACAAATTCTGTGACCAATTATTTGACAATACTTCAAAATGCTTCATGCACAGTTGGTAATCTCTCATTAGGTTCTAAATCTGACTAGCAATATCCTTCTAACCACTAGATGGCGCTATTAAGCTAGCGTTTTAAACAATAAGAGTGCACTCACCCCAAATGCCCATGAACATGGCAAAGAACACAGTCCCCTCGTTATCAAATAGATGGGATTGCTAAAGAAAAAACAAAAAGATCATTCTGTGATGTAGGGAAATCATTATTAATTATTTAAACAGTGCATCTAAAATTGTTTCCCACCCAGGAGGACAGACACGTTGAGTTGAGTTTCCAGTAGCTGCACTTTTTATCACAGAGTGGACACATGACAATCCTCCCACCGATTTCTGGGTCACAGATCTCCTTACTGAAAACAGGGAGAGCAATGGAGAGAAATATTAATATGCAGAAGCGAATGTGACCAAAATCTCAGTTCCCCTCTGGCTGCATTACATCAGCGTAGTAGAAAAAAAGTATTGCCACACGATGGAAAATCTTAGACACAAATTAACTACTCAGGTCTAACAACAAACATGATATTATGAGCATGTTCCACAAACATCATCAACACTGGAAAAACAAACTCACAGGCTCCAGAGTCCATCTAATCACATTCGAGATCGTGTGTGCCCTTAATGGTTTTGCTTTTTATAATTGTTTAAAAAAAAAAAAAAAAAGTATTTTTAAAAGATACTGTCATATACTATGGAAGCCTGTTTTTCCATGGAATAAATAAGTGACTTTTTCCTCTAACTATTCACAAACTGATTCTCGCAATTCTGGGGAAAAAAAGTCAGAAATGCAAGATATAAACTTTTTATTAAAATTCATTCATTCATTCATTCATTCATTCATTCAATTCCGAGTTTAATTATATTTTCCCCCCAGAATTTACATCCCTTACCTTTTTTCCTCAGAATCTCACAATTCTGCATTCATATCTCAAAGATGAGTTTATCTAGCAATTGTGACTTTTTTTTCTCAGAATTCTGAACTTTGAGATTAAAAGACACAATTACTTTGCTTTCTGTGGTGACAACATGCTTCCATAATATACAGCTTAAGAAACATTAGAATTTTTTAGCTTTAGAAAATAGGAAACACTTGACTGATACTATGTAGACCACACATATTGCCATCTCATTCAATATAACAATATATAGTTCAAATGCAAAAACAATTAGAAATATAGCGATTACCAGGGTTTAAGTGCATTTAAGTACATGAAAAAATCTACGTAATTTACCATAGAAATATGATATGATTTTTTAGCTGTTATGCTATTATGTATAATGACTGTTATAGTGCCAGCTGTGGTCCAACCTCCCTAAAACTTTGCATGCTTGTTTAGAATCACTTGTCACATGTGCTCACCATGTTTTCTGAAAATCTGAGTATTCCTTTAGGCTTTATAGGCTTTTGGGTATAGTTGAAGAGGCCCCTTTTCTAAACGACCCTGTTATAGCTTCCAAAAGGGTACATGTCAATTTTGTTTTAATAATTGTGGACCTAGAGAGTCCAAAGAATTGTACTGCAGAGGTTTTTTCAAGATTGAGCAAAAAACCCTAGGACTAGTTCCCAAGAGTAGTTTTTTTCCTCAGTCATTTAACAAACAGTTTTTGACAGCAGTGATTCTAAAGGCAAGTTGTTCTGAATGAGGTGGTCTATCGTATGATATGAATATTGTGCTTATGTGTGAAAAACCGTGCAATATACAATCGTTTGTGCCCTTGGAAAATGCGATAACCCCTCAATTTCTCACAGACCTTTAGAGCAGTGAGTCAAACAGGCCTACCAAACATTGTTCAATCGACCTCTGTTAAGCTAGACTAATAGGTGCTCAAAGTTCATTGGCCTATCTTGGTCATGTTTTCTGAGATACGAAAATGTCCATATAGCCACTTGTGGCATTCTGGACCAAGATTGTGCGTACCGATTTTCATGTCGATAGGACAAACGGTTGTGTAATTATGGCTGTTTTTATGTTTTTTCCCTCTTATAGCGCCACCAGTGGGGCAAACTCTGTGGCTTTTTTTTAGTGCATCTCAGATTTAGCTCTTATATACGCATTGTGAGTTTGGCAAAAATATGTCATTCCGTTTAAAAGTTATAGCCATTGTAGTAAGGCAGCACTGCCCCTTTGAATGTTCTGACACCTTTGCAACGAAGGTTTGAAAGTTCAATTTTTTTTTTTTTGATAATTATTGATATTCAATCAGAGAATCTTCCTGCACTAGTTTGGTTCCGATCGGGCAAAAAAAATAGGACTAGTTCACAAAAGTAGGTTTTTCAAAAAATCCGGGGTAACGGACGGATTTGAGCCAAGGATTCTGACAGCATTAGACACTTGAGTCTGTGACGAACCTTGGTGACGTTGTAGATGGTGTGAGTACCACCATCCCTTCAAGCTTCAAGTCTCTATGACTTACATGTTGGTCTGCCAGATCAGTTTAACATGGAGATTGCTGATCCTTGGCCATTCTAACAATTACAATAGGGTTTCGGCTCTACGCACCAGAACCCTTAATAAATGAACACCTTCCTGTCTGATGGCTTAGTTTTTACAGTTATCAGGCACTGTAATTTGTCACAAATAGCAAAGGGTTATTAAAAATTCATGTAACCACACAGTTTCAGATTCAAGAGGCAAGAATGGGTGTTATTTGACCCACATAACCTGCCAGTGTAACTAACCTTGTGATGTTGTCTTCATAACTGAGCACACCATAAACAAAACAGATCACACCCATGACTGCAGCAAAGAACAGCATTTCTGTGTAAAAGCCCAGCCAGGCAAAGTAGATACCAATCTTCTCACCATAGTACTTCCTATGACAAAATGCAAACAGGAAATGTAACATTGGTTTGATACGCTGCTCTAGAAAAGTGAGGTAAATCATATACAGTACAGCTTCTACTAAGATGTAATCTTGCAACAGCATCGTAATGATGATGCATCTGCTTCAGATTTGGTTAGTGCACTCTTTGTCAGATATGTCTGCATTGTGTCTGCCGTGTCCTCACTTGATCAGATTTAGTGGTTGTTCCTTGTAGAAGCAGAGGAATCGAGCCCAGTATCTGTACAGATGATACCTCTCACTCTCGCACTGCATGTCTTGCGCCTTCTTCCAATACTGACACTGAGGAACAAACAGAAAAAGGTTTTTAAATCTTTTTAAAAGTCGTCTGTTGTGTGCAATGCACCAAGGCTAAATGTATATGATCAAAAACTGTATTATTGTGAAATATTAAAATGTAATTTATTTCTGTGATGGCAAAGCTGAATTTTAGTTTTGAATTTCTTTGATGAATAGAAGGTTCATGGTACTGTGACTTTTGATAAATTTAGTTTATTAAAAAAATGTATATATATCTCAGTGAATCCAAATTTTTGAATGGTCATATAGTGATATACACTCACATCATGAAGGGGATAAGCTGAGGTGTAGGTGCCATTGTTCAGCAGTCGTTTAATTCCCGTTTTATCTTTCTCTTTTCGGTCTTCCTTGTAGTAAGAACAACGGGTCAGGATGTAGTACACTATCCTATTACGAGTGGAGGGAGGAAAAAATGTGTCCTTATCATCGATGAGGAAGAAGTCGACTTTGCTTTTGTCAAAAGGTGCGGTGAAGTAGTCCGGCTCTGGCCTCATGATGTTGTCTGGCAGCCGGAAAGGGTGAGTGAACCACTCCAGAGGAACTTCTCGAGCTTTGGGAATATCACTTGCTTTAAAGGGCACTTTGATTTTTAGCACATCAGCATAGGTGGCCAACACTTCCCACGGAGCGTGGATCTTCAAATAATACGTCTTACGGTCATCTGACTCCTGGGGGGGGGGGGGGGGGGGGGCGCGATAATTTCGTGTTGAGTAATGTAAGTTTACATTTTAATTTTCAAATGCACAATCACATCACATCAAATGATCTTGTAATATATACATTTCTATCATGACAATTCTCAAAAGATTAGCATGGTAATGGATATGACAATGTTAATGCATTTGGTCTTAGCACAATAGATCTGCTATGCTATTGAATTGCTGCTGCTGTTAGTTATTGCTGTTGTAGATTATTGCAGCTGCCAAAAAAAAAAAAGTACAGGAACTTTCTAATGCCAATATATATGCCGATATGGTGCTGTGAGTATTTAAGACATACTACTGCTGCACAAATAGCATATTTAATAACCCGTAGCAGATCTATACAGGTGGAGCTGGGGAGGTGGAGGATTTCAGAGGAACTCTGAAAGCATGCTGCAAAATGCTCTGGATGTTAACCAGTGATTTAAACATGAAGCAGTAAGCTCATTGGCTGCGTATGCAAAATAAACCAATCAGCTTGCGCAAAGCAGTTTAACACTGCGAATATAATTAGTTTACAAATATCATTAGCCATCTAAAGTTTCATGACAAAACTTGGCATATATATTATGACAAATCTATTATATACAGATTTTTTGATAGAACTTTGATAGAGGAGGTAAAAAATAAAATGTAAAAAAAAAAAATGCATTAAAAAAAAATGCAACCATGAGGGGGCTTGTGTGGCTTAGAACTTCACCGATTTATCTTCAGTCTCCAGCTCAAGACCGGCGTTCTCCAGGTTGGCTTCAAACTCTCTTCTTCTCTCCTGGAGGAAAAACAACACAAAACATCAGGCGTTTTCTATATAATTCTTGGTCTTTTCCTCTGTTTTATCATTATTTAAGTAATCTATTGATTTAACTTTGTATCTGTAACAGTGTGACATTTTAGGTACTGAAGGTTGTAAACAAGCTTTGAACTACGTCTTTAGAGAAAACTTGTATTTCCCACAAGCACCGGTGACCTATGGCTACAACATCTTATCTTATGGAACAGCATCTTGAATGGATGACTCAAGGGATATGACCTTCATTAAGAAGAGAGCCTGACCACGCATCAACCTCTGCATACAGGAGGAAACAGATCAAACAGGTTCACGGGCAAACCCTTTAGTGTTCTCAGCGATTGAACTGAATGAAGGGTCTGACGAGAGAGAAGTGGTTGACCCCTGCCCTCGTTTTATGCAATTTATGCAGTTTATTGTGCAACAGCTTCTGTCTGACTCTGACTCACTGTTTTTTCACTGCGCCTTATGACCCAGCAGACATCTCACCCCATCTCACCACCACTGCACGCCTACATACAGATCCCCATCAGACTATTTTTGTACACAATGAGCAATATTAAGCATCAGTCATCGTTTGGTTGCTTAACAAGGCCAAGTACAGAACATTTGGGGAGAGTGCACACCAATCGGAATCCCTGCATCAAAATGCATAATGGGATCATGACAATGGAAAACAAACAAAAATTTGTACATTTGTTTGCATTTTGATCAATGAGTGTTCACATCTTTCTTTTCAGTCAAAAAAACAAGCCCATTGTTTACTCACATTGTTTTTGTAAGAAAAATATCCATATCTAAAACAAACAAATCACTTTAATCTGGCTTGCTCTTACAGTCGTACACAGAACCTGCTACGGGCAGATGACGCAAGACGTTGGCGTTGTGCATACGCCTGTGAGTCTCGTGAAAACCAACATTTGTTTACAGGAGCAAAGGAAGTCAAATTTCCTTACTTTAGCAAAGAAAAAAAATATATAATTTTTAATATAACTCTGATTGCATTTGTCTGAAAGAAGGAAGTCACATACTATGATGCCTGGATCGTGAGTAAACAATGGGCTTTTCATTTTTGGGTGAAAGTTAAATGCAGCTTCAAATGATCCCAAATGCGGTTATAAAAGTATTCTTGCCGAGGAAGAGGGGTCTTAATTTTCATTAAAAATATAGTTTATATAGTTTTTAATGTCAAACGCTCGTCTTGTCTTGCTCTCCCTGAACTCTTTTTTTTTTTCTGTTTTAAGACAGTCAGGGTATGTCGAAAAAAAAATCCTCTCATGTTCTCCCTGAACTTCAAAATTGTTCTACATCGCTGTTTTACCTTTTTTGTTAAGGGTGTTTGATCTTCTTTGCATGTTCACTTCGCTAAAGAAGTGTTTACCAGTGTTTGCAATGTAGGATTATTTTTTAAATGAAAATAACCGATCATTTTGCTAGATAAGACTCTTCTTCCTCAGCTGGGATCGTTTACAACCGCATTTGGGATCATTTGAAGCTAGTGGTGCAACGGATCACAAAACTCACGGTTCGGATCATATCACGGATTTTGAGTCACGGATCGGATCATTTTTCGGATCAGCAAAAAACAAATAAAACAAAAAAGTTTGTTGTTTATTAATTACTGAATGCTTACTTTAAGTACTTCTAATCCACAGCAAAAACTAGCTGAACTAATAAAGTCAGTAACAAATGACAAGTGTAGATAAATACAACATAAATAAATCAATAATACTAGTATTCAGGTGCAGAAATTTAATAATTCTTTGTAAAATAACTAGTGCTTCTCACTGCATATATTTATCGGATGCTGTCTCTTTAAGGCCTAATGCACGTACCAAATACTGGCACGCATCTCTTTCTCAGCTGTTTCGATTCACTGAAGATATAACCGACTGTGTTTACCAGAATAAAACAACGGGTATTTAAACATAACTTTGTATGTACGTTTCCGTTCAAGAGAAGTTAAAGAGGAATCAATCTGTGAATCGCGCAGTTTGAATCGCGCCTCTCTCTCTCTCTCTCTCTCTCTCTCTCTCTCTGTGCGCGTGCTCGCTTCAGGTGTGTGCGGCAGGGGGGAAAAAAAACAAACAAACAAAAAACAGTGCGCGTGTTCTCTTTTGCGGCAATGGTTTAAATTGTTTGAATGGGTAAATTGGTAAGACAAAACGTGCAAACTAAAATAAACTTTACTCTATGATGGATAAATGTAACAGTTAATCCGCGAATCACATGCATGCCGAACCGTGGGGGCTGGTCCGTACGGATCACGGATCATCTACGATCTGTTGCACCCCTATTTGAAGCCGCATTTAAACTGCATTTTGGAAGTTCAAATCGAGGCACCACAGAAGTTCATTATACGGAAGAAAAATTCTGAAATGTTTTCCTCATAAAACAATTTCTTTTTGACTGAAGAAAGAAAAACATCATGAACATCTTGGACGACAAGGGGGTGAGTACATTATCTGTAATTTTTTGTTCTGGAAGTGAACTTCTCCTTTAAGGTTTTTGAGAAAAACATTACATTATTTTTCTCCATATAGTGTAGTTGAAGGTCCAAATTGCAAGTGTAATGCAGCTTCTAAGGACTCTACTCTTAGGGTATTATCTAGCGAAACAATCAGTCATTTTTTAAAAATAAAACTTTTTAACCATAAATTGCTGTCTTGCACTAGCTGGACTTCACGCATTACATAATAAAGTTGGAAAGGTCACAAAGAGAGAAAGAAATTAACATCTTGGATGACATGGTGGTAAGTAAATTTCTTATTCTGGAAGTGAATTAATCCCTTAATAAAATCACGATGAAAGTTTTGTATATTATTGGCCTACCGCTTTCTTGTCTCCATCCTTGTCGTCAGTGTAGGACAGGACAAAATCGATGCGCCGTACACCATCCTTGAAGTACACTGAGTCTCTGTTCTGTCCAAACTTGTCTATCTACAAAAGAAAAAGAAATTAAAATGAGCAACATTTTCCTACTCTCACATTCCCACATAACCATGACTTCTGTCACAACGAACAAATGAGACATGACGCATGTGATTACTATCAACTGTGAGGGTATCTTATCTTTTCCAGGTGACAACCCAAAACAGTGGTGTGAAACAGTAAGTGGAGCTGATGCTCATAAAACGAACTGCATAAATCAGTGTAGTGCTCAGGGTAGTAAAAGCAGGACAAGAAATTTACTGCTGAGTAAAACATCATCCCACTAGCACTGCAGAAATAGCATCATGACAGCATGAGAGGCTCCAGGAAGAGCTGCAGTGAGATGTGCAGAGAAAACCACAGGTACGGTATGAGAATAACGGTTACTTCTGCAGACAGTGTGAAATCAACACATACACAAACACACATTTCCTTAGTTACAGTATCTAAATGTGGACATTCTGTAGACCTGTTTTTCATGTAAAGCTAGGTTTAAACACTATAACCCAACTCTACAAAAAAAAAAAAAAAAAAAAGACTAGTGATGTGCAAACATGAAACACACACGCACACACACACACACTCACACACACACACACACACACACACACACACACACACACACACACACACGGGTTTACATGTTTTATGGGGACATTCCATAGGCGTAATGGTTTTTATACTGTACAAACCGTATTTTCTATCGACCTACACCTACCCTACACCTAAACCTAGCCCTCACAGGAGATTGTGCATACTTTTACTTACTCAAAAAAACTCATTGTGCATGATTTATAAGCCTGTTTCCTCATGGGGACCTAAGAAATGTCCCCACAAGGTCAAAATCTTCTGGTATTACTATCCTTGTGGGGACATTTGGTCCCCACAACGTGATGAATACCAGGTACACACACACACACACACACACACACACACACTAAATGACATGAAGTGTATTAAATGTGACGCTGGCCCACAAAACCAGTTATAAGGGTAATTTTTTAAGAATTTCACTAAACAAGCTTTCCATTGATGTATGGTTTGTTAGGATAGGACAATATTTGGCCAAGATACAACTATTCGAAAATCTGGAATCTGAGGGTGCAAAAAAAAAAAAAATTTTTTTTTTTTTTAGAAATCGTCTTTAAAGTCGTCCAAATGAAGTTCTTAATGCATATTACTCACCAAAATAAGTTTTGGTATATTTACGGTAGAAAATTTACAAAATATCTTCATGAAACATGATCTTTACTTAATATCCTAACGGTTTTTGGCATTAAAGAAAAATCATTCATTCTGACCCATACAATGTATTTTTTGGCTATTGCTACTAATATACCCGTGCTTAAGACTGGGTTTGTGGTCCAGAGTCACAAATGTTTTAACCTAAGAATTTTCAGGATCATACATTTATGTATGGCAATTTTTTATTTGTCACATGAAAAAACACAATGTCAAAAAAATAAATAAATCCCTCCAGTCATCCCAGACACAAAACCAATATCAATACCAAAACCAATGGCATTAACAAGAATATGTCAGTTCAAGTATAACAAAACCTCAGGAAGTTGAGGAAACCTCAGAGATTCATAATAGTGCGACACAAAATGTCAAACTTGTACAAACAGGCCTTTGAGGTATGCCTTGAGAAAGACGTATTGTTTTTTTACTCTAGAGAGATACACATCTCTTACAACATCGCTTACAAAAATCCCACAAGCACAGAGGAGGAGAAAATACCAACTGTACCTTCAAATACGCTGCTCCAGACAGTAAAACAAGCCAAAACAGATAAGTCACAAAAAATGCTTGCCTGCTTGGCACATCTTTCTAAATAAGGCCATTGAGAGACTGAACCAGGGAAAGCCATTCAACTAATAAAGTAGAGGCACAGTGCCATTTGTGAGGCATTTTATTGCGTTCTACTAATTAAATGTGAGAGAGCTGACAGGAGCACTTATTTTCAAACAGGTACTTCGTTAATGAGCAGGGACCTTTGTACGACGTTCCGCTCTGTTAGGAAAAGACATGGAGGAGGATTATTGATCACTACTGAGGTCAAAATGACAATCACAGGCTTCCAAACAATCTGTGAAACAACAACAAATAACCAAAGTCATTTAGACTATAGGGATTCTTATTAGGGTTTCACATTATCTAATATCAGCACTTATACAAATTAATTTCTATTATTCTGCATATTTCAAACACTAGACATAAGGGTAGTCATATCAAGGCCGAGTAGATGGGAAAGCACTGGTCATGTTGGTCTGAACAGAGCTGTTGAAGTGTTAAAACAGAGTGACAAAGCAATGCTTGTGAACAGATACTCAAAATCCACCCTTCCTGTGTTGGCTCACCTCTCATGTAAAAACACAGCTTCATAAAGTGAAAAAAAAAAAAATGAATATGGTGTTGGTGTAGACCAGTCGCAATGCTTTTAGCAGAAATCACCTAATGCTGGGAAATTTACCAGTTAAAGTGCCTAAGCAACATACACAGCATCATTAATTTAGAGGGGATCCCTGTTAACCGAACACACCTCCGAATAATGGTAGGAAAACATTTAGAACTTTTAATAACTAATTCTTTAACTGGCAGATGAACCAACTGTAAACGGCCATTAACAGTAACCAGAGATGCTGAAGACGAACACAAAGAGGAGAAAATTATTGTTAATTTTGACAGCAAAAGTTTATTTAGTCTAGTTATAGTTTGACTAAAATGGCATTTAATTTTAGCCATACTTTAATCATCTGAATTGTTTAAGTTTGAGTCAAATAAACATACAATTTTAGTTTTACAATTTTACTCTACAGTAGACTTAGTCGGGTAAAATCTAATGGGTTTATTTACAGTGTAACGCATATATTGAGCATTTCTCTAAAATGACTAAACTCTCTGTATAGGTTTAATATTAAGGTTTTATCAATATAGACAGATTTAACTAATGCGACACACAATAAATTAAACCACTTCTCATAAAGAAATAAGAACATGGTCTTCTTTTCAATTAAATGCCAATGGTTATATAGTATAATTATGCATTCTTTATAACAACTTGTTTACTACATTCTTAATTCTTTCAAGCATACATATTTATACATATATAAATAAAATTAAATTAATCATTATTAGGGCAACTAAAGTGATTAAGTCAAGAGCAGTAAGTGATTTTCTGTCTGTCTGTCTTTCTTTTGTTGCTTGATAAACATTAATGCCACAGACAATAGCAACTAAATTAGGCTGCTGTCTCTTTAAAACTGAATACATGGATGCAAAGTACTGATACATGTTCGATATTCTCCCAGCTGTTTGCATTCAACTATTACGTAACTGAGTACGTTTACGTGAATACTCGTCAAAACGGACAATTCAACAAAATTGTGTGTATTTTTCCATTCATAAGACGCAAAAGAATACTTGTGCGCTGTGAGAGGCGCTACTTCAGTGTCTGTGCTCAAAAAATTAAACCGAACTGAGTTCTCTTTTGCGTCGTCAAATTTATTCATATGTCTGCTCTTCTTTTTCTCTCAGATGCTGACATTTTTTAAAGTTTTATGAAATGTGCAGCAAATGTATGCTAGCTTATGTCCCACCAAATAGATCAATAAGCTATGTTACAGTTCAAATGTACGCATCTAACCTCCTAACCAAGCAGCAGATTCGTTCTGAATGAATCTCTTCCTAAATCATCCCTTCCTTACATTTGTATGGTTTTTATTCATTGATGAAAATGTCAATAGATTTTTCATCATAGTTTTTGTCATTCAAAACGAGTCTTTGTTTCGTTATCTCGTTTTCGTCAGTGAAAAAAATTTAAAAGCACAGCACTGCCTTGTTTATAGCAGGTAACCAAGCAACACTGTATTACTGCTGTTCCATAAGCGCCACCTGCTGTCAGTAAGTAAATCTGCATCTCATTTAGTCCATATGCTCTTTTTGTTCCATTCAAATATGCTATATGCAAAACGCACTGGTACTTAAGTATTTATAAAGTTGTTTTATGCAACAGAAAATTATTAAGAAATACTTTCTTTGTTCACAAAATTGTTATATTCTTTCTGTTCCTTTTATCCGAACTGAGGTAAGAACGCTTTTATGTATACAGCACCATTTGATTGGAATCCTCTCCAATAGAAATTGAATTGTTTTAAGTGTCATTAGTTTGTTTGTGTGGTGTACATTTGTGATGTAACTGACTGTATTGCTGCCCATTTTGGCCAGGACACTCATGTGAAAGAGATTTTAAAATGTCAAGAGAGTATTTTCTGGTTAAATAAAAAAAAAAAACAACAACAAAAAACAATTAATCAATTAATCAGAATGCATTTAATCTATATATATATATATATATATATATATATATATATATATATATATATATATATACACATATATATGTATATATGTATATGTATATGTATATATATATATATATATATATATATGTATATGTATATGTATATGTATATGTATATATATGTATATGTATATATGTATATTAGAGATCTGTGATCGGGCCCGATCACGTGGTTTCAGACTCGATCGGAATCGGACGTTACCTCCCCATCAGGACTCGGACATATTTGTATATATATTCCAGGGCTCGCAAAATCACTAGCCCGACGTCCCGGGGCTATTGTATTTTCCAGTCGGGCTACCAAAATGTTTCACCGGCCTGCCCGACGGGCTATAGTAAAGTAGAGCGCTCCTGCAGGTCCTTAAACTCCTCAATTTAGTTGTGTCAAATTTAAGGCCATAAAAAGTTTTACATATGTTAAATAGTATAAGAAAAGTCTTATTTATAATTTAGGAGGTCTTACATTTGGGGATGGAAAGACGAGAATCGCGATAGGGCTGAATTAAACTTCAAAAGGCAATGATGTCATTGAAGAAATATGCGCACTGCAGGTTTCAAAGTCAAAAAACGGCACGGATGTCTTTATATGAATGTATCTGAAGGGAACCGACTGTCCTCAGAAACGTGCCGTTGGCATTTTCATTCCATGCCTGATTAAACAATGTTAATGCTGCTTTGTGTACAGCCGTTACTAGGGAAACCGAAGTATTTCAGCGCTCCTAAAGCGCCCCCTTGTGACAGAGAATGAATTTTTATTTCCATTGTAAATGTGAAGGAAGTTAATGTGTCTTCTAAAATACTAAACAATTAAGACAGTAATATTTATGTTTTAAATTAATATAATAAATGATATACTCGATTTATAAATTGCCTTAAATTGATATTTAAAAATAATGCAGATACACCAAATACTGAAATAAAATTCCTTCCTTGATATTTGTTTATATTTGTGTATTGAAAACATTTTTGATTAAGTTTAGACTCCTATATGATTTTCTATATTTAAAAAAAAAAAAAAGTCTTTTTTTATTTGGGCTAGTTAAATTAATTTTCGGGCTACCAAAATCTGAAGAGTACCTGCCCGAAGGGCTACCAGAGATTTTGAAATTTTAAGAGCCCTGATATTCTCATTAATTTTTAACACATCTATAGTTATGCGTTGGCACAGAGTTAGACCTCTTGACTCCACACAGACACACAGCAAACACTGTGGCACTTTTATTTTTTTATTTGTTTACATGCCTGCCGGGTATTTTAAGTTGAGGTGCTATTTGTTTTTATACAGGTATTAGACTTTTTTTTATATTTACTGTTGCAATAATGTCCAGAAGTGAACAATTTATGTAATTTATTACTTGATTGTTCAAGCTACCTCAC
>NC_133363.1:41196679-41239712 GCF_049309525.1 Garra rufa | reverse complement strand
CACGTGAATCGTGTTAGAGGGAAGTGACTATTGCTAACGCTATGATCCTTATGAACTTGAACTCACCTGTTGTGTTTGTTTGAAGATTAGACCACAGAGACCTTTACTCACCTGATTGCACGTGTGTTGAACTGTGCACGTTTGTTAATAAATACCTTGAAAGATACTCACCTTCTCCCTTTGTGTGTGGTCGTGACAGGATACCAGCCCATAAAATATTAACTCACCGCGTCACTCATGGAGGCGAGCGCCGCTATCACCGAAGACACCCCCGATCCATTTGCGGATATGGTAAACGTCCTTCGTCAATCTCTACCTGCTGCTCCAACGACGATTTCCAACACGCCCCTCTCTCGCCCCATGAGTTATTCCGGAGACCCGGGTGGTTGCAATGGTTTCCTCCTGCAAAGTTCCCTCTATATTGAAGCCAACGCACACCAGTTTCCTAACGAAATTTCTAAAATATCTTTTATGATTTCCCTCCTCACTGGGCAGGCACTCCAATGGGCAGACGCACTCTGGAATTCACGGAGCGACGCTTTAATCTCCTATAATGCTTTCGTTGCCCACTTCAAGGACGTGTTTGGAGCTGCGCTCACTCCCCTTTCCGTGCACGACGAACTGATCACTCTGAATCAAGGTGCGTCCAATATCCATGAATACACCCTGCGCTTCCGCTCCCTAGCGGCCACCAGTGGTTGGAACCAAGTAGCTCTCCTAGCAGCCTACCGTAAGGGGCTTAAACCCCAGATCCGCAAGCATATGGTTATTTACGATGACAACGTGCCGCTGGAAACCTTTATTAAGAAGGCAGTAGGCATTTCTCAACATCTCTCAGCGTGTCCTTCTACAAAGTCTGTACCCAGCTTCCCTCCACTCCGAACACCGTCACCCCAACGAGATGCGGAAGAGCCTATGATTACTGACTCCTATCGCCTGGATCCTGCGGAGAGGAAACGACGAATTAATAATCGTCTGTGCCTATATTGTGGAGAAGCCTCTCACTTCATCAGTGCCTGTCCAGTCCGCCCGCCTCGTCCAATGGTGAGTACCGTATCTATTACTCCGACCATGTCTCTCTTACCCCATATTACCGCTGAACTAATAGTAAACTCTCGTACTCTCCCCATCTATGTGCTCGTGGATTCCGGAGCGGCTGGCAATTTTGTTTCATCACACTTCATTGCTAAACATCGAATTCCCACCGTTCAAAATGAGGTCACATACCAAATTACCACAATCCAAAACTCACCATTGGGCGATGGTAAGATATCTCGCCGGACCAGAAAAGTGACCCTCGTCTCCCAACACAACCACCGTGAACATCTGACCCTCCTGGTACTCCCGCGAGCCAACGTGGATGTCATCCTGGGCAGACCATGGCTCATTAAGCACCAACCCCGCATAGATTGGAGCACAGGAGAAGTCCTGGAGTGGGGCAAGACGTGTGAGGACCACGGCTACCGTCCTTCCTCGTCAGATGCAGAGTCTCCATACCGTCCTATCCCTCTGCACGCCACCACCATAGAGAGCCCTGCCACTCAATCCGCCACCGCCATTCCCCCCGTCTATCAGTCTTTCACCGATGTCTTCAGCAAGGAACGGGCCACACAACTACCACCGCACCGGCCCTGGGACTGTAGTATCGACCTGCTGCCAGGCGCCAAACTACCCCACGGGAAGATCTACCCCCTCTCACGTCCTGAGCAGGAAGCCATGGAGAATTACATCCAGGAGGCTCTCCAACAGGGGTTCATCAGACCTTCCACGTCCCCAGCAGCATCCAGTTTCTTCTTCGTCCCCAAGAAGGATGGTGGGCTCAGACCTTGCATAGACTACCGGGTGCTCAACGACGCCACGGTGAAATTCGCCTATCCACTTCCTCTAGTGCCAGCTGCCTTGGAGGAACTACGGGAAGCCCGCGTCTTCACCAAACTCGACCTCCGCAGTGCATACAACCTGATCCGTATCCGAGAAGGAGATGAGTGGAAGACCGCCTTCATCACCCCCACCGGTCACTATGAATATCAGGTGATGCCCTATGGCCTGGCTAACAGTCCTTCCGTATTTCAGAATTTCATGAACGAAATCTTCCGCGACTACCTCCATCGATTCGTAATCATCTACATTGACGATATCCTCATTTACTCACGTAACCTCAAAGAACATCAAGACCACGTCCGTCAGGTTCTCCAACGCCTCCGTGAGTACCAACTCTATCTAAAATTAGAAAAATGTGAATTCCATCAGCCCTCCATCTCCTTTCTCGGATACGTGATCACTGCGGAGGGAGTTCGCATGGAAGCCGGCAAGGTGGACGCAGTGGCCAAGTGGGCGGAGCCCAAGACGGTGAAGGAGCTTCAGCGTTTCTTAGGCTTCGCTAACTTCTACCGACGCTTTATAAAGAACTATAGCCTCCTATCGGCTCCACTCACTTCCCTCTTAAAGGGAGGACGCCGGGTACTACAGTGGACTCCAGAGGCTCAGCAAGCCTTCGACCGTCTAAAGCTAATGTTCACCACCGCTCCCATCCTCAAGCACCCCGACCCTTCAAGGCCCTTCGTGGTGGAGGTAGATGCGGCGGACGTGGGCGTAGGAGCTGTGCTGTCCCAGTGGTCTGATGAACCCCGATCCCTCCATCCGTGTGCGTACTATTCCAAAAAACTCACCCCAGCTGAGCAGAATTATGGAATTGGAGACCGCGAACTGCTGGCCATAAAGCTCGCCCTCGAAGAGTGGCGGCACTGGTTGGAAGGAGCCCAGTTCCCCTTCACCGTAATAACCGACCACAAGAACCTCCAGTACATTCAGCACGCCAAGAGACTAAATGCCCGCCAAGCTCGCTGGTCATTATTCTTTGCCCGATTCAATTTCAACATTACTTACCAACCCGGCCATAAAAACACCAAAGCAGACGCCCTATCACGTATGCACTCACCTGAACCTACCTCTGACGATCCTGATCCAATTCTACCCCCATCTGTCTTTCTCGCACCCATACTATGGCAGCTGGATGAAGATATACGGGCCGCCACCTTCGAGGAACCTGCACCACCGGAGCTTCCCCCGGGTCGTGTCTATGTCCCAAGCCGTCTCAGACCCCTTCTGTTGGATAGTACGCACACGTCCCCCGGCTCAGGACATCCTGGCAGCAGGCGAACCCTCTCGCTCCTCCAGCAGAAATATTGGTGGCCCAACATGAGCAGGGAAGTGGAACGGTACGTCCAAGGATGTTCGGTCTGCGCCGTCAACACAACCCCACGCCGCTTACCCGAAGGTAAATTACAACCGTTACCTATTCCCCGCCGACCCTGGACACACTTGGGCATTGACTTCGCCACAGACCTGCCCCCCTCTCAGGGTTACACCACAATTTTAGTGGTAGTCGATCGATTCTCGAAAGCTTGCAAATTAATACCTCTCAAAGGTCTCCCCACAGCACTAGAAACCGCAGAGGCACTGTTCCACAATGTATTCCGGAACTTCGGACTCCCAGAAGACATCGTGTCCGATCGGGGACCCCAATTCATTTCCAGGGTCTGGCGGGCCTTCTTCCAACTTCTGGGTACCACAGTCAGCCTGTCATCCGGATATCACCCTCAGACGAACGGGCAGACCGAACGGAAAATTCAGGAAATCTCCCGCTACCTTCGGACGTACTGTTCCCAACATCAAAACACCTGGAGCCAGTATCTACCGTGGGCTGAGTATGCGCAAAATTCCCTCCGTCAAACCTCTACTGGTCTAACCCCATTCCAATGTATTCTAGGTTATCAACCAGCTCTGTTTCCATGGACTGGAGAGTCCTCCGAGGTGCCCGCGGTAGATCACTGGTTCCGAGAGAGCGAGAGGGTGTGGGACTCAGCGCACGTCCATCTCCAGCGGGCAGTACGGAGGCATACGGAACATGCCAACCGCCGTAGGTTACCCAACCCAGTTTACCTCCCCGGGGACCAGGTATGGTTGTCCACTCGAGACATACGCCTCCGGCTGCCCAGTAGGAAGCTGAGTCCCCGCTACATAGGGCCCTTCACCGTGCACTCACAGATCAACCCTGTCACCTACCGTCTAAACCTACCTCCACATTACAGAATCGCCCCCTCGTTTCACGTTTCCCTACTCAAACGCCACACTGAACCCCTGTTCCCTTCCTCCACAGAATCGGAGTCACCTCCTCCTCCCGACCCGCCAGAGATCCTTGGAGATAACATCTACCAAGTCCAAGAAATCCTAGACTCCCGGCGGCGGAACGGCCAGCTCCAGTACCTAGTGGACTGGGAGGGGTTCGGACCCGAGGAGAGATCGTGGATACCCCGTGACGACATCCTGGACCCGACTCTCCTCGAGGAATTCCACCGCCAACATCCCGAACGCCCAGCTCCCAGAGGTCGTGGTCGTCCCCGTCGCCGTTCTTGGGTGCCAGGAGTCACCCGTGGAGGAGGGGGTGATGTCACACCCTCTGCACGTTCCCTCAGCCCCAATCACCACGATCCTCCACCAACCAGCCAATCACCACCACAGCACACCCGTGAACCATCACCAGAATACTAATCACCGTCACCTGCACCAGCAATCACCACACCCTTTATATACCTACCTCTGCCACTCACTCACCGGCTGGTATCGAAGTTGCATGGATGCTTCTCTGTGGATCTTCTCCCCCTCCTGTTATCTCTCCTGTGCTCCTCGTGGATTCTTCCGATGTTCTCCTGTGCTCCTCGTGGATTGCTCTGATGTTCTCCTGTGAAACACGTGAATCGTGTTAGAGGGAAGTGACTATTGCTAACGCTATGATCCTTATGAACTTGAACTCACCTGTTGTGTTTGTTTGAAGATTAGACCACAGAGACCTTTACTCACCTGATTGCACGTGTGTTGAACTGTGCACGTTTGTTAATAAATACCTTGAAAGATACTCACCTTCTCCCTTTGTGTGTGGTCGTGACAGTCTTACTGTGTTATTGTAATGTATTATCTTAATTATGAACACACTGCTTTGTAGTGCAAACTGTGTAGCTGGGGCAGTAAAAAGAAAAAAAATTGTAACTTATTTACCCCTAAAAGGTTCAAAGTACTACTTTAAGGCTAAATAGTTCTACTCCATGGTAAGAATACTGCCCCAGTGACAAGCTGTGGTACTCTTAAAAGGTACGATTTTTCCACGTTTGCACAGTGTATGAAAGCAGAAAATATTTGGTTACATAAAAATAGGGCTTTTTCAGTACAGAAGTTCCTGCCCACATATTGCAGATTGCAGACTAAAGGTGGGCAGCATTAAATGTAAACTAAAGACTAGAGGTATTCAAATGACAGCTGAATTGATTCATTCCACTGTGTTTCAGGAGACATGACATTTTCAGAATCTTTTATTTTCCTTTGCTGAACAGCAATCCTAACTTAAATGTCGTTTTTTACAGTGTGCTCAAATTTCCTGAAGTGAAATGTCACACAACACATAATTTGATCAGTAGTATGTGTCATTTTTGTCTTTCCTGTACTTTTGCTGTCTCCCCCACATACTTTGGCAGACATTCCATTGGTTAGTCAGCCAACAACTTCAATGCTGAGCAGCCAACTTTGTGGGATAAAAGCACTTCCTGTAGGGAACAGTCTGGCGGAGCTCTTTTTGTACCAGGATACACACAACACATACGCCTGCCTAGTGCATGATATCCCAATTAGTGAGCAGTCTAATACTGCCAATCAAATTAGAGGTTGTTAACAGAAAATGAGTGCAAGTAAACATATGTTTCATCATAGACAAATTAGATTACAGTCTCAGATTGGTTGTTCTGTTAATTTGATTGTTTGTGGTTTATTACATTTTGAATTGTAAGTTCTTTAATTATTTTGGAACAACACTAGATACACAACAAAAACAACACCGCATTTCTGATAAAAGCAGCTGTAAACAAACATACACTTATACCCAGCACAAGCACAAACCTTGACAAGTTGACATATTGAAGGCTGAGGCAATGAAATGAAAGAATGGACAAGGGCATCAACATTTCCTTAAACAGCGCTAGCATTTAGAGCAAGGT
Organism: Garra rufa; assembly: GCF_049309525.1. NCBI lineage: Eukaryota > Metazoa > Chordata > Actinopteri > Cypriniformes > Cyprinidae > Garra > Garra rufa. The sequence goes on along the minus strand of NC_133363.1, from coordinate 41,233,668 downwards.
TCACATCCCCAAATATATGTGACACCACAGACAAGCACATTTGTGACAATCTGAGATGCTGATGAAGCATAATAAACTGCTGAATAATAATGCAAACAAATAAATATAAAGCAGAAACAGCAGTAGATGAAAACCGGTAGAGTGGGGGACGGACAGACAAGCAGTACATGTAGCTCTGTCCGTACCTGCCTGAAAGGTCCTCCGGTAGCCCGTCAGAACGGCACAGCCATCTTAATCCATGAGATTAAGTAAGGTTAGGAGTGTAGAGATGGAAGTAAAAATTTAAAACCACACAAGCTACTTTTCAACATGCATTTCTCTAGGGGGAAAATAACACGTGGTATGGTTAACATGTTAAATCTAGGGGTTACAACAATTGTACCATGAATAAAACAGCTTGTGAACAGTCACTTAACCTCAGAAAAGACAACAATATAACTTATGTTCACCAGTTGGAGTCCACTTTAACCTTTAGAATGTTCTATTGTTGTTTTTAATTAAATACATGTGAGGAATGAAAGATTGGACGCCACATATTTTTTTGCAGAGCATGGTGGTGGAATTGTAAACAAAGAAAATAGTATAATTTAATCAAACAAATGTCTCATTATAATCGAAAAGACAACGAATGAATACAGCGATCTTTCCAGCCACATTAAAGACACAATGTTTGTATTTTGCTATAAAAATGACAGATTTTGAAAGCTGAGACTTTGTTTTATAATAGAAGTACCAAAAGCACAAAGCTTATTGCAATTATTGGGTGGTTGGCGCACTACAAATAGGCCTAACGAATGCAATCGAACATGTGAAATATTATTTCCAAGCATACCATCCCAGCGATTATAACACAAGTTATGATTTCTGTTAATAATCCCACATATATTCTACATTCTTGTAATTTCAAATTCATTCTCGTAATATTTTGACTTAATTCTCGTAATTTTACATTATATATTTTTTACGTGGCGCTGAAATGTCACAGTTTTCACTGTTTAAATTAAACACATATTTCTTCTTGTTAAAGTTACAAAAGTCATTTAGTCAAGAGCAGAAAGAGATTTTCTTTCTTTTGTTGTTTGATTAACATGAATGACAGACTATTATATTAGACTGCTGTCACTTTAAGAGCTGCCCGGAATCAATATACTGTTACACATTGTGTTTTCTTTCTCACCTGTTTGCTTTTCACTTTTCACTTAAGACCTAAACAAGCTACGCCATATCGAGCTTAATATCGCATTCGATATTTAGCGCGATATGGCGTAGCTTGTCAGAGATTTACGTCTCTGTGTATCAATTGCCGCTCCAGCGGAACCTGAGCGGAACGCACGTGATGGAGATTTACTACTAATCAAAGCACCGGCTTCATTGACTAAACGCGCCTCACAATATCGTACGATATATTGCACAGCCCTACTTGCAAATACTAGCATTTTTACACATTCAAGTGTGTGTATTTAACCATTCAAGTGGCAAAAATAACTCTCCCACAATCTATGAGCACTAGGGATACTCATGGTTCGGTTTGTATCACGGTTTTAGAAAAGAGATAAATAAAAGACGACAATGGATGATTTAGTTTCAAAATGACCTGTTTAACAATATTTTGGATTTTGAAAAGCCTGTTGCCTTTTGCCATTTATCTAAGGTGATATTGGATTAAAAACAAACAAAAACAACATTTGTTTCTAATTTAATTGGTTCCACAGTGTTTGCTGATTTATATTTATTATTTATTTTATATTAGGCATAGCCTACAGCATGGCATATTTTTTTTCCTTTTGTTAATAAAAGTTCTTTGGTTTATTTACAGGCTAAGTGAGTTTGACGCTGTATTTTGTTGTTGCTTGAATTGCAACAACTGCTTTATGCCGAATTGCTGCTAATTAGAAAGTGAAAGTAAAATGCGCACAGCGCTTTTAAACTATTTAAAAGCGATGAAAAGTGAGGAAAAGAGGTACATCTTCTGACTTTTAAATGTTTAAACTGCCAAAGCTTAAATAAGTTTAGTTTAAACACACAGACAGCAATGTGTTCTGTTCAGGTCCCACCAAATGATACGTTTTTGTGACCATATAGCACAGCAACATCACCTGTTGACAAATTTCTACTGGTTAATCATGTTTACTGCTATTTCGCCCACTCCTATTTAAACCATTACTAAAATCACAAATATGTGAACTGGTAAATAGGTATATATATCGTTTCCATTCTATGAGAAGACCAATATTTGCTCTGAGCAGAGCCAACAGGTGCTGTGGTCTCGCAGGCCTCCTCTGATCGTGCTATTATGGGTGATGATTAGGCCTACTGGGAAGGAAGCCTTTGATAATGGCACCTTTGTGTAATACTTTGAAGCAGAGAGGGAAAAAGCATAAGCGGTGTTGATAAAACCTGTCTGAATACAAACCTGTGGCCCACACAACAATTTCCTAGTAAACATCAACAGTTTCACTGAATCAATTTTTTTTTTTTTGCTTCAGCAGATAGACCGAGATGGGCTCAGCTTGTTCAGCAGATGGGCTGAAAATATATTCACAATTCCTCATGCATCACATGACTCGCTATAGTAGGAATATAAAGTAGAATTTTTATCGGCTGAATGAATCGGGCTTACATCATTGCACTATTAATGCATGACAAAACACATAACTCTCAACAGGAAAAGTGTGTTAGGAAATGCCATCGAACCAAGTCAGAGAACATTCACAGAACAGCTATTCCACATTAACAGCAACTAAACCACAATTCCAAACCACGTCTTGTGTCCAAGGCAAAGTCTGTTGAAAAAGCTGCACAGTAACACAGGAACTATATCTTTATCAACAGGATGCAATTGTGTCTCTGAGGAACTGGGGGCTTTGTAATATCCAGCAAAACCTTAGCAAAGCAAATAACAACCACACTACGAGGTCGGGAGCGGGACTGTAAATAAATTTACTGATAAATGACTATTCAATTCATAACCTAAAATAGATGGATACAAACACCCTTGAGTCACGTACACGCAAACCAATGCATAAACTGCTGAAGGAAAACCATGTCTTGCATTTTTAAAATGATAAATATGCAAAATGTCTATTTTCTAATCAATCTGTTGATGCTCAAGAGCCATGATTATTTAAAAATAGAAAACACAGTTTTCCTTAAAACAGAATGATCCCTTTAAGAGTTTATTTATGACGTTTACTGGGTCATCTACTTGTTCATACAGTATGGCTATCAAAGAGAAAACTAAATTAAAGAGCCAGTTACCATAGCAACAACTCTCACTCTCTTTCTCACTTTCTCCCAGTTTCTGACAAGCATAGCCTCACTTGTTGCCTGCAAGTGGTGTGTCAATTAGCCAGTTTTAATTCTGATATGTTCTTCTGAGCAAAAAAAATCTAATAATTTCATTTGATACCATTTGAATAATGACTCAGGAAACATTTGAGTAACTCTGTAACTAAATTAATCTCTCTATCATCTTACAAGTGAGGTCAAGGGAAGAAAAGCACTCATGCAAACACATAAAAACAAACACAGCAGGCATGGTGTAACGCGAAGGGCTCGGAAATCTATTCAGGGTTCACATGGGTGTCAACGTTGCACTTTCAAAAGAGGATACCATGAGGTCTGTCCTGATAAGAGACTCTGTCTTCTGTGCGACAGCCCAGGGTGACAGCGCACTGATAAACACAGAAGAGACAGCAGAACGATTCACACTGTCAGACACTACATTATGCAGTCCCTTTGAAAAGTAAAAGAGTCAATAAATGTTTTTTTCCCGCAGGATAGAAAGAACAACACTTTGCACTGACTAAATTACTTTCTGATGATGAGAGCTCAGAATGATAAACTTCAAAATAAACTTTAATAATAACATTTTTATGATCTAGTTGGATTATTAGCAATTGTAATGCGTGCTTTGCCTGGGGGCACTGGTTCCTCTCAGTTTTTTATTCCCCTCTCACTTTTGTCAGTCTCCTTTTTTCTCACTCCAGGGATGATTTCCATAAAGTTTTAAAACATTATGCACTGTGAAAAATGTTATACAAGTTCAACTGAAGTGATTCAGACTATCTCATCTTAAAATTCATAAAGTTGGTTGCTTCACTTGACTATTTTTAATATATACAGGTCCTTCTCAAAAAAATAGCATACTGTGATAAAGTTCATTATTTTCTGTAATGTACTGATAAACATTAGACTTTCATATATTTTAGATTCATTACACACAACTGAAGTAGTTCAAGCCTTTTATCGTTTTAATATTGATGATTTTGGCATACAGCTCATGAAAACCCAAAATTCCTATCTCAAAAAATTAGCATATTTCATCCGACCAATAAAAGAAAAGTGTTTTTAATTCAAAAAAGTCAACCTTCAAATAATTATGTTCAGTTATGCACTCAATACTTGGTCGGGAATGCTTTTGCAGAAATGACTGCTTCAACGCGGCGTGGCATGGAGGCAATCAGCCTGTGGCACTGCTGAGGTGTTATGGAGGCCCAGGATGCTTCGATAGCGGCCTTAAGCTCATCCAGAGTGTTGGGTCTTGCGTCTCTCAACTTTCTCTTCACAATATCCCACAGATTCTGACTGTGGGTACTTGACACTGGACTTCAGGCATTTTGGCATTTCCCTCTCCCCAGTCTTCCTCCAGACTCTGGCACCTTGATTTCCGAATGACATGCAAAATTTGCTTTCATCCGAAAAAAGTACTTTGGACCACTGAGCAACAGTCCAGTGCTGCTTCTCTGTAGCCCAGGTCAGGTGCTTCTGCCGCTGTTTCTGGTTCAAAAGTGGCTTGACCTGGCGCCTGTACACGGTGGCTCTGGATGTTTCTACTCCAGACTCAGTCCACTGCTTCTGCAGGTCCCCCAAGGTCTGGAATCGGTCCTTCTCCACAATCTTCCTCAGGGTCCGGTCACCTCTTCTCGTTGTGCAGCATTTTCTGCCACACTTTTTCCTTCCCACAGACTTCCCACTGAGGTGCCTTGATACAGCACTCTGGGAACAGCCTATTCGTTCAGAAATTTCTTTCTGTGTCTTACCCTCTTGCTTGAGGGTGTCAATGATGGCCTTCAGGACAGCAGTCAGGTCGGCAGTCTTATCCATGATTGCGGTTTTGAGTAATGAACCAGGCTGGGAGTTTTTAAAAGCCTCAGGAATCTTTTGCAGGTGTTTAGAGTTAATTAGTTGATTCAGATGATTAGGTTAATAGCTCGTTTAGAGAACCTTTTCATGATATGCTAATTTTTTTGAGATAGGAATTTGGGGTTTTCATGAGCTGTATGCAAAAATCATCAATATTAAAACAAAAGGCTTGAACTACTTCAGTTGTGTGGAATGAATCTAAAATATATGAAAGTCTAATGTTTATCAGTACATGACAGAAAATAATTAACTTTATCACAATATGCAAATTTTTTGAGAAGGACCTGTATATTTTTAAATAAATATAATTTTTTTGTGAACACTGAGTTGGACTTAGATTAAAGGCACAATATTTATGTTTTCACCGCTAGAGGGCGCTTATTCAAAACAAACAAAGAATGGGGGTGAACCCCAGGGTGGGGCTAAAAGTTGTGGAAGCAATCGAGGAATAGCAATTGCTAATGAAGGATGAATGCAATTCACGTTTATATCATTTATTAAGCTCTGCGTGTTTGTCACCTGTCTAATAAAATGCATAACATATTAAAATGTCTTTGGGGTTTCTACGATTTCTACTAAATAAAATCAACGGTTGTATGATGTCATTGCCATGTGATGCAATGACACGGTCCGTTAGACTAGTTAAAATTGCTTATTTCTCTGGATTTAAACATTCTTCAAAATATCCGGGATAAAGTAAGTACACAAGTCTGGAAAATATATAACACTGTTCTAGTGTTTTTTTAAATATTTTAATAAAAAAAAATTGTACATATGGTGCCTTTAATCCATCTCAAGTTTTCCCATGAAGATTGCTTGACCTTTTTTTTTTTTTTTGAGTGAATACCTCTATGTATTTGTATTGTAAAACCAACATTTTTTTTACTTGGTTTAAGCACAGCAGCTGTCTTTGTGCTATGGTCCACAACAAATGTTGGTTAAACAGATGTCAACAGAAACTCTCTGACTCATCACTAGATCACATTACAAGGTACTGTACATGTGTAAACATTTTGCACATTTGACCTTAAATTTTAAATCTAAGGTACACAAATGTAGATTAATATGCTCAGGGTTCCAAATTGAAGGTCAGTTTACAATGGGAAGGACTGGAGTTTCAACCATTTTATATGTTTTTACCTTGGTAAGAAAAATAGTATATTTAATAAAAGTATATTTATATTTGTACATATATTTATATCGGTCTCAAATTCTAAGCCTAAGGAACGATAAACATGTAGCATAAAACATGCTCTAGACATTCATTTTTTCCTGAGATACTGAGGTTTAAGTATCTATTTAAAAATTTCAGTAATGTCTGTATAATTTTGTAAAAAAAAAAAAATTACCCAAAAATGAAAATTACCCCATGATTTACTCACTCTCAAGCCATCCTATTTGTATATGACTTTCTTCTTTCAGACGAATACAATCAGAGTTATATTAAACAAATGTCTGTTCTATTTTAAAACCCAATAATGTGCATCCATCATAAAAAGTGTTCCACAATCCACACAGAAACGGGGTGTTAATAAAGGGTGTTTGACTGCATTTTTTTAAAGAAAAATATCCATTTTTAAAATCCCCGGATGGATGCACTTTTTTGGACTTCTATTGGACTGTTGAATCTCAACAGCCATTCACTACCATTAGAAAGCTGGGAAGAGCCAGCACATTTTCTAATACAACTCTGACTGTATTTGTCTGAAAGAAGAAAGTCATATACACCTAAGATGGCTTGAGGGTGAGTAAATCATGAGGTAATTTTCATTTTTGGGTGATCTATCCCTTTAAACCAAGTCAAAAAATGGCGGTTTTGCAATACTAATACATAGAGGTAATCAAGCAACCTCTGCTGGACCACTTGAGATGGATTAATCATCCAAGAATTTAAAAACTAAACAATTACACTGATGCATAGTCATGACATGCATGCTGCAATAACAATGATGATGAAAAGAAGCAATATATTACCATGCTTCAATTACTGCTGCAACAGGAAGCTTTATAGCTAGGATAAAATACTGCACACTATGGACGTTGTTAAGCAGCTATAATGAGCTGGACATCAGCTGTGGGTTTTGAGTTGATTCTCTAAGAGAAGGTAAAGCTTAAATGTATTCTAGGTCAAGCTCTTGCTGCTTCTGTTCATTTCACTGTGAATTAAGCACCTATAAATCAAACGTTTATTAAACCTACAAATCTTGTAGCGCATTTGTAGCTGCAAAGCATATGGCCAATATAAAACTTTTCATATAAAAATAACTTGGAGATTCAAATATTTCAGTGTGAATATTTTTGTATATTAAAGAGCAGGTCATGTGGGTTTTCAAAAAATATATTTTTTGCAGTTTGTAAGGAGCTGTCCTTCAATGTAAACAGTCTGCAAAGTTGTTTTATTTAAAAAAGTGAACTTGTTGTTTATGTTGCTGCCTGTGATACAGCTGTTCTGCATTCTAATTAAAAGTTAAGACCCATTCCCCCGGTTTCACAGACTTGGCTTAAGCCTAGTCCTAGACTAAAATGTAAGTCTGAGCTGTTTCAACTGAAATAAACTTGCACTGAATGATCTTAAAAATATATCAGTGCCTTTTTTCATTTTAAGATGCACACCAGTAATGTTTTTTCTAAGCATGTTTATAAAAATGTATTAAATGTCCTAATTGATCTATGGCCTAACCCTGGCTTAGTCTAAGCCCTGTCTGTGAAACCGGGCCAGATTGTCTTTTGTCTGTCATTCTTTAGACATTACAGTAGCCATATTTTGGTTTACAAACTGTTTTGTTTCATCAGCTGGTCACGTTAGAACCCGGCTAACGTATCCATCATTATTGTTTTGTGAAATGTTTACAGTTTAGCAGCTAAACTTAAGCTGTGAGCATGATTCGCTTGCATTGTATATGGAAAGATCAATCACAACAGACTTGGCCAGCTGACCAAGGGTTTTACAAAAGAACTGACTCGAATGAACCATTTCGAAATAATTGTGAAATGACTCTAATATTAAATGTATATTCTGAGAAAATTACAATGTTTTCTGACCTTGGATGTATTTCAACCTGTGGTGAGGACTCCTATCACAATATTAGGGCACTTTGAAAATTCCACATAACCTGCTCTTTAATGTAATACAGAGCAAGTAAAATGTATATACATACAAAACTGCAAGTCAGTGTAAATCCCTCTGTTTTTCCAATCACAGATTGCAGACATAATGTGAGACATTCCAGTCCCAGTCGGGAGGCATAATCAAATTACTATCCAGTGAATCACCTATGATCAGTACAAAGATTAAACAGTCACAGTGACAGGCAAAGCAGGAGGGATTAGCTTGGGGTTCCCCTGAAATACAGTACCATTTAGATGATTCCCAACCAAAAAGCCACTTTTCTTAATTTCTAGATTTTCTCTTTTCTTTCAACCACTCCCTCATAGAACACAAATTCATGACACAGGCAAACCCCAGCATCACTCAGAAGAACTGCAGAGCCAAATAATAATAATAACAATAATAATAAGTCACTTGGGCATACACACCCACACATCTATGTGAACACAGGTCGTGGACATAAACATACACCTACAAGCCTCATACTTAATAAAAATCTCCCTCAAGCCTTAATGCTCTAACAACCATTACCCAACCTGTGCAACAAAAAGCCTCAGGGTGATGGAAGCTATAAGCACTAGACTCAGGACTGATTCATTTCAGCTCTGCTCAGCTCAGTAATTCATTTTACATTATTAAAAAACAAGCCGAGTAATATCGAGTGGGATCAAACTACACTGTTGCATGACACATCTGTCACATCCCTGAGCTAAACCGTCAGCGCAGAATATTCTCTTCAGATAATACTGTATTTAGTGTAGTCATGGGGGGGAAAACCAGGAACGTTTCCCAGGCCCTGTGTCAAGAGGGGCCTTCTAAGGTCCTCAATGGCAAAGCCTATTGGGTATCATTTTAGATAAAATGTGATCCTGGACCACAAAGCCAGTCATAAGTAGCACAGGTATATTTGGAGCAATAGCCAACAAGACATTGTATGGGGCAAAATTAATCTTTTATGACAAAATATATTTGGATATTAAGTAAAGATCATGTTCTGTGAAGATCTTTCGTAAATTCCCTACAGCAAATATTTTAAAACCTTTTTTTGATTAGTCATATGCATTGCTAAGAACTTAATTTGGACAACTTTTAAGAAGATTTTCTCAATATTTGGATTTTTTGCACCCCCAGATTCCAGATTTTCAAATAGTTGTATCTCAGCCAAATATCATCCTAACAAAGCATACATCAGACACTTATGACTGGTTTTGTGGTCCAGGATCCAAAATAAGGATTTTGCTAATTGTTTGATGCAATACTACAACCCCAAGAACACTATATTCAAAACTACACTGACACAAAGACTGTTCACTTCTTTTTTTCATATCACAGCCTGCGTTTTCTAGTCTAAAAATGTCCTGTGCTCAGTGGAAATGAATGAACTTTGAATGAGTCACAACGACACCACACATTTGACTGATTCAACATAAGCACTGTTTGTATTCCCAAGTTAAACTGTACTGAGGCCAAGCCATGTGGCAAGAAGAAGAAACGTGAAAACTATTTAAAGGGGTGGTCCAAACTGCTACTAAAAGTGCAATTCATACAAAGACACGTACAATAATATATTACGTTTATCTGTAGTTTTTTCTGAATCCGTAGGTATATGCAGAAAATTTAACACTAGGACTTTTTTTTAGCAGATTTAAACCCTAATAAACAAACGCTTTCGTAATGCAAGATACGCACGGTGCCAGGTAACAACAGTCTCTGGGTGTAGACCGCAACTTTTCCATGCCTTGCCATTTCAGGAACTTATGCAGTTTTAATTTTAGCTCCACAACGCTTATATGAAAATATATCATTTGCTTATACATCTTTATTTTTTTAAGACGAACTGACCTAGCGAACATATGTTTCTTGTTTCCATTGTTGCCAGCTGATTTAACGCAGAGGTTACAGTATTTATTTCTTTTGTCCTTAACGCTGACAACAACTCTCAGGAGACTGACCTTCTCATTATGATTATGAATCCGGCATATTAGTGTTACACAACTGTTATAACAGTTAGCAGTTTCCTTACCTTCAATCTGAGAATCCAGCGTGTTGGACATTTCTATCAAAGTGGCTTCTTTCGTCTTCCCCGTTATTCTCTTCATGTTAACTTCGTGCGTTTCTTTTCTCCCAAGAGACAATGAAAAAATCAGTAAATCAACCAGATGAATCGGTTTTGTTTTTGGCTGAGAAAGGTGGCGACCGGGGTTTCCGCCTTCAAGCTTTAGGATGTTAGTAGGAGAACGTAGTGGCTAAACTGTAAATCCCTCGCTCGTTTTCTTCTCCATAACATCAATTACTAGAGCAGCAGCAACAGCAGCAGCGGCGAGCTGAGGAGATGTGATGATGATGGTGATGTCTTAAAGGGGAGTGGCTTTTCGTCGGCGTACTCACAGAAAATTTGTGAAAAGTGTAACGGGGCTCTGGGGTCGCGATCTTCATTACATGTGTTTGTTTTTAACTCACTTTACTACACAGTATGCATTTTTATTCATTCAAAATTAATCTGGAAAGGTATACACCTGTAAATGAGATTTATAAGGGGGTTAGGCTTCTTACTATGTGCTCCCCTACATATCCATTACCTCAATTAATGTTTAATGAAAACACTGGGTCAGGTCGCACGTACTTCTATTTTAGTTTGTGTGCTCCCTCTGCTGGTCATCCAGCAGATAGCAAGAGGTTGGGAGTGTGTTCCAATCCCCCCATAGTGCCTTGTGAAGTCTTATAAGGATATGCTGCATTTCTACACTCTTCTAAAAGTTTTTTTTTTTTTTTGGCTTCTGTGGTTCCATTAAGAATATTTAATATCCATAGAACTTTTCCAAACAACAAAAGATTCTTCATAGTGGTAATTTTTTAAAAAATGTTCTTTGTATTAGATGGAAACAATTTTTTTTTTTTTTTTTTTAAGAACTGTAGCCTACACTTACACTCCTTTGGGAAGCAAAATGATTCTTCTATGGTTGTTTTTTTTAAGATTAAATTAAGTTAAATTAATACATTTAATTATTTATTAAAGTCTTAAAGTTAAATTATTTAAATTTATTAAATAATTATTAAATTTATTAAAGTCTTTTCTGCTCACAAGTCTGTTTTTATTTTATCCAATGTTTAGCAAAAACAATAGAATTTTGAAATATTTTTACTATTTAAAATAACTGTTTTCTATTTGAATATATTTTAAAATGTAATTTATTTCTGTGATTTTAAAGCAGATTTTTTTTTGATCCTTCAGAAACCATTTTAATATTCTGATTTGCTGCTTAAAAATAATCAATTACTATTATTATGTTGTAAACAGCTGAGTAGAATTTTTTCAGGTTTCTTTGATGAATAGAAAGTTCAGAATGACAGCATTTATCTGAAATAGAAATCCTTTGTAACATAAATGTCTTTATCATCACCTTTGGTCAATTTAAAGCATCCTAGCTAAATAAAAGTATTAATTTCTATAAATTATCTCCCCCAAAAATAAATAAAATAAATACACTGACTCCAAGCTTTCAAATAGTATCATGTTACAAAGACTTCTATTCTTTTATAATGTTACAAAGCTTCTATAATGTTAACTTACAACATCAAAGAATCCTGAACAAATGTACTTAACTTTTTAAAATATTGGTAGTAATAATAATAATAATAATAATAATAATAATAATAATAATGATAATAATAATAATAATAAATGTTTCTTAAACAGCAAACCAGCATATTAGAATGATTTCTGAAAGATCATGTGACACTGAAGACTGGAGTAATGATGCTGAAAATTTAGCTTTGATTACAGGAATAAATTACATTTTAAAATATATTCAAATAGAAAGCAGTTATTTTAAATAGTACAAATATTTCACAATATTGCTGCTTTTGCTGTATTTTGGATCAAATAAATGCAGGCTTGTGAGCAATAGAGACATTTAAAAAAATATTATATTATATTATATTATATTATATTATATTATATTATATTATATTATATTATATTATATTATATTATATTATATTTAGAGCGAAGTTAACAGAGAAGAGTTTTCTTTCTTGAAGTTAAACTACATTACCCATAAAGCATCTCTTCGTAGAACATAACTAAGAGCTAAACGTATGTGAACAACCAGATAACGAGTCAAATAACTAACCTTCAAAATATGGATATATTAAATAGAATTTCTATATTTCTATATTTAAAGAATTTTTATCGTAAATTTCGTAGGGTCTAATGGCGTTTTAAATTCTTCTATTGTTCTATGGTTCTTTTATAGATATTTTTTATTAAGACACCTTCATTAAATTAAGCACATTTATTTTCACACGTCACAACATTAATTTATTACATGAAATTTTCGGCGTTTTAATTATTTAAATATTTCAGCCTATCCAATATAATTTAAACACGTAATAATATTTTATACAAACCCACATATTTGTATTATGTAGATTTTATGTTTTTGAACGTAACTGACCTTATATTGATTATATTATATTATATTATTTAGAGAGAAGTGAACAGAGAAGTGTTTTCCTTTCTTAAGTGTAAACTACATTACCCACAAAGCATTTCATCGTAGAGCATGCGCAGTCACTACAGCTAAAGGTATGCTATTGCTTATGTGAACAACCAGATAACGAGTCAAATTACTTAGTAACCTTCAAAATGCGGATGCTATATTTAAAGGATTTTGTAATCGTAAATTTCGCAGGGTCTAAGGGTACATTTGAGGTAACGTACTTTAGATAGTAACGTTACGTTAATAATCACAGCTAGGCGGACAAGCTACATTAGCTGTCTTAACGCGTGAACAGATCATATTTCTGTTTACTGACATTTCAGTCAAGTAATGATTTCTTTAGTTATAATCCCTGTCATTTCTCTAATTTCTTTAACTTAATACGCAGATATGTGAAGATATGCTGATTTTGTGTCATACACGCTTATAGGAAGAAGAGGACAGCCTCAAGACTAAACGCTATGGCCATAACTTTGATCAGTACTATGGACTCGGTGATTTTAGCTAAAATGAACATCTCGCAGTACCTGTGAGTCTTCAACCCCAGTAAGATACCTGCATGCACCCAAACATTGTTCCAGCTGTATAATAAATCCTCTGCTTTCTTCAGAGTAGTGGCGTTATGAAGCATGTAACGCCTTCATGTTAAAGAACCACAGCATCACAAGATCTGTAAAAATTGATTTTAATCAGTATTAATGTATTGAAATAGATGTGCTTCAGTATTATTAGATCACCCACTGTATGCAGTTGTAATGTAACTATATTTACTAAGTGAAGATCTCACTTCTTGTTTCTCATTCTGGTTCCTACAGGTGTCTCAAGAACCATTTGGTGAGCGACAAGTTTCTCATGTTTGCTTTTATACCCATAGTTTTTGTCAGTTATAAATAAGTTAAGGATATCATTCTGTTTATTAGCACTAGTGATATGTGCAAACAAGACTTTACATTTAATTTATTTGTTGCTCTTGAAGAAAATTCTGATTCTGGTTTAGCGCATCACTAATACAAGTACTTCTTCATTTCTATCATATTTAGATCTTTCACACAGCTTCTCAGCATAAATATCCAGTTTCTAATTGTATCCCTTGACGCAACCTGAGATTGGCAGCACGATGAGTGACTCAAAACGCAAAGAAAAGGATGACCTCAACAGTCTGTCTAATAGAGATACAGTTGACCTACCAGATGATCTTTCTCTAAGCGACTCTGACTCTGATGAGCCCATTGAGCATTTCGGAAGAAAGATTGAAGACTTGTCATCATCCTCAGAGGATGAAGACGAGACACCACAGCATGTCCAGTCTGTTCCTCAAGAAAATCCCACCTTTAAACTAACAGGTGGGAGCTCTGGTTTCTGTAATCGGAGTAGGGACATCTTTGCACAGTTGGATAGTGCTGCAAAGATCACATCTAAAGATCTAGGTGAAGACAACATTCTTGATGGCACGTTTGCCCGTCCTGCCCCACCATCACCTCCACAGCCAGCTCAAAGCAAGTGTGGTCAAGAGACAACCGAAAAACAACCTCCAAGTAAAAAACTCCCAGACTACCTTGCACACCCTGAGCGCTGGACCCACTACAGTCTTGAAGATATCCCTGAAACCAGTGATAGAAAGAATAGTCAGGTCGCTCATCAGTATATACAAGGCCTTCAAGAGAGCAAGAAGTCTCAGAAAGACACAATTGAGATTTTCACTCCAGCTTTCAATCAGGATCCCAGCAGCAAAAGCGAGAATAAGATTGTGTTCACTAAACCCAAGATTAAAGATCAGAGTGGGAGCAAACTTGATCATGCCAAGAAGGAAGTTGGACTTCAACACTTGGATCACAGACAAGAGACTGATGAAGGAGGGGATGCTCATCTTCAGCACCACCGCATCTCATGGAAGAATAAAGAGAAAAAAAGAAAGTGGGGTGCTGAAAAAGTGGAAGAGGACATAAAAGTATCTAGTGTTGTCTTCAACAGTAGCAAGAAAATAAATCGCAAACACTTCCGTAAAACACTTGAAGATGATGAAGGTGGCACAGAGTGAGAGCTTTAAACATAAATATTTAGAACTACTGTTCGAGTGTTCATGGTTTTCAAATTTACTGTTTTGTGTAAAGTTGTTTGACTATCTGTGTATCTTAGTTTTGCTTGTGTTATCCATGAAAAGCTCTTGCTGTCATACTGTGCAACAGAATAAACCACATATCTGGCGATTTGAAAACCTGCCTGCAGCAGTATCAGTGTTTTGGTGTGTATACCATTATTCTGAGGTACTGTCAAATTTTTATGACCACTTTTCATGAATAAATTTGGCTTCGTTATTTACCTGAGATCACATTAAACAAGTGTGCTTTGTCTTAATGCTAGTGAAGATGTAAAGCTCAATGTTTTGCATGGCCACGTGTTGATCGATCATGAACAATGCAAATTAGAAGATGAATTCCGCTTCTGCTTGCAAGGTTGAGTTTGACTATAGCAATTTCCTACTCCTTTTTTTTAAATCAATTGAAATGGCCAGTGCTTATTATGGAGAGGGGAAAAGTATATATATACACACACATTCAGCTGTTTAGAAGTTTGGAATCATTAAGATTTTTTTTTAAAGATGGGTTTTTTATTCACATTAAGGCTGCATTTATTTGATCAAAAATACAGAAACAAATGTAATATTGTGAAATAATATTGCAGTTCAAAATATCAACAATAATAGTTTTCTATTTTAATATATTTTAAAATATAATTTATTCCTGTGATGCAAAGCTGAATTTTCAGCATCATTACATCATTACATGATCCTTCAGAAATCATTTTAATATGTTGATTTATTATCGATGTTGGAAACTTGTGCTGATTGATATATATATTTCTTCAGGATTCTTTCGTTAAGGAATAAAAAGTTCAAAAAAAAATGTTTTTTAACAATATACACTACTGTTAAAAAAATTTAATTGATTTTAAATAAAAGTAGTAAAGACTTACATTGTTTTTTAATTTTATCTTTCACATCAATCTACGCTCCATACACCATAATGACAAAGTAAAAACTGAAATGATTCAATTGCATAAGTATTTATACACTTTTCTGGGACACTTTAGCTTTATGGGAAATTTAGCTCAGGAGCATTCATATCATTTGTAGACGTTACTACACTTTGAGTGGAGTTAACCCGTGTCAAATTAATTTAAATGACTATGATTTGGAAAGGCACACACCTCTCAATAAAAGGTCTAACAGCTGAAAATGCATATCAGAGCAAAAACCAAGCCCTGAGGTCAAAAGAACTGCCTGTGAGCTCAGAGACGGGATGCATTCCAACAGTAAAGGTAGCAGCCTCATGCTGTGGGGATGTTTTTCAGTGACAGGGACTGAGCGACTTGTCAGAGTAGAAGGAAAGCTCAACACAGGAAAATATAGAGATAGCCTTATTGAAAATCCAGTCCAGAGCATTCAGAACCTCAGAATTGGGCAGAAGGTTCACCTTCCAACAGGACAATGGGTCTCATTCACTAATAATTAAGTAGATTATTCGTATTCGTACGCACATTCGCAGCTCGATCTATAGTCCAACTCAACTTTTCTTATCTTTTCACTATAGGCTATATAAGATGAAAACGGCTTATCTTATTGTCTCTAGTCAAAATATCTAAAAAGAAAATCTTAACTTAAGATGCATTTACTAGATTGGCAAAATGACAAGATTTTTAGTGTTGTTTCCAGGGGGGGAAACGAATAATAACTAATAACAAAGTAAAATGTTCTTTCAAAAATATATATTTTACTGTACATAACCCACTGGCAGATAATTTTTCTTATTTTAAACAAAACACACTTAATTTAGTTTTCTTCCCCTGGAAAATAGACTAAATTTCCTACGTAATTTTGCTTATCTAATAAATGCATCTTAAGTTAAGAATAGACAAACCATTTTGCAGTGTATTAAGATTGGACAGAGTGCGTATGTGTGCTTTCAGTTATTCCTATATTTTTTCTTAAGTTTAGAATAAATTTTGGTATGAAAGTTTTAGTGGATCATGATTTGTTCATGAAAACGAAATTTGTGCATACGCATGCTTAGTAAATGAGACCCAATGACCCTAAGCAGACAGCAAGAGTGGCTTATAGAAAACTCTGTGTATATGCTTGAGAGGCCCAGCTACAGCCTGAGATTGAACCCAGTCAAACATTTCTGGAGAAACCTAAACATGTCTGCCATCCCCCATCCAAGCTGACAAATCTTGATAGTTGAAGAGGTGAGAAGAATGGCAGATAATGAAAGACAAAGCTTGTCGCATCATATCCAAAAAGACTAAGTACTGAGTTAAGGGTATGGATACTTATGTACTTATTTCAGTTTTTTAATTTGAATACATTTGCAAAGTTGTCACAAATCAGTTTTTTTGTTTGTTTGTTTGTTTGTTTTTCCATTATGGTTAGAGTGCAGATTGATGGGATGAGTGGAAAAAGTTATTATAAGCAGTTTAACATAAGGCAGAGGTTTGAATACTTTTGCAAGGCACTGTATATATTGTCGTGCTAGTCAAGCCCAAAATTATTCATACCCCTGGAAAATTCTGACTTAAAGTTACTTTTGTTCAACCAGCAAGTTTTTTTTTGACCGAAAATGACAGTCTTCTCCCAAAAGAAAATAAGACGATGTACAAGAGGCATCATTGTGGAAAAAAATATTTCCCAGCTTTTATTTACATTTGAACAAAAAGTGGCATGTCCAAAATTACAAAATTATTCATACCCTTGTAAACTGTCACAGTCTATGGGAAAATCCAAAGTTCTATACCATTCCAAATAAGTCCAAGCTGTTCCAAAGCATCCTAATTACCCTGATTCATTGAGAACAGCTGTTTTAATCAACTCAACAGGTTAAAAACAGAAGCTCTCTGCTGTTGGTTTGTGGACAGTCATGGATAAGACAAAGGAGCTCACTGAGGACCTGCGGCTGCACATTGTGGCTGCTTACAAATTCCAGTGGCTAAAGACGTTCCGCACCGTGAAAAATGGTCGGAAGCCAAAAGTGACACCTTTGCTGGCCAGGAGGATAATGTGAGAGATAAAAAAGAATCCAAGGATCAACACCAAGGCCATCCTGATGAATCTGGGCTGTGCTGGTGGCAACATCTCAAGGCAGACAGTCCATTGGACACTGCACACCACTGGGTTCCACGGACGGAGACCAAGGAGGACACCACTTCTCTAGATATGGCACACAAAAGCCTGCTTGGCCTTTGCAAATGCTCATTTGGACAAAGAAGAAGACGTCTGGTCTTCTGTTTTATGGTCAGGTGAAACAAAAATTGAATTGTAGCCTTCATTTGGTGTAAAAAAGGGGAAGCCTTTAACCCTAAAAACACCATCCCCACTGTGAAACATGGTGGACATTTCAGCACGACAACGACCCAAAACACACAGCAAAAGTGGTGAAGAAATGGTTGGCAGACAAAAACATTAACGTTTTGCAGTGGCCCAGCCGGAGTCCTGACTTAAATCCAATTGAGAATCTGTGGAGGGAGCTAAAGATCAGGGTGATGGCAAGGAGACCCTCCAACCTGAAAGAGCTGTTACCAGTGGAGACATGCAAAAAGCTGGTCAGCAATTATAGGAAGTGTTTGATTGCTGTAATGGCCAATAAAGGGTTTTATATTGATTATTGAGAAGTGTATGAATAATTTTGGACATGCCACTTTTTGTTCAAATGTAAATAAAAGATGAGTAATATTTTGGATGAATGATGCCTCTTGTGCATCGTCTTATCTTCTGGGAGACATCGGTGTCATTTCTAATAAAAAAACAAACAAAACAAAACAAAAAAAAAAACTTGCTGGTTGATTAAAAGTAACTTTAAGTCAAAATTTGCCAGGGGTATGAATCATATATATATATATATATATATATATATATATATATATATATATATATTTTTTTTTTTTTTTACAGTCAAACCAAAATGTGTGTATGTGTATATATATATATATATATATATATATATATATGTGTGTGTGTGTGTGTGTGTGTGTGTGTGTGTGTGTGTGTGTGTGTGTGTGTGTGTATTCATACATAGATACACAAGAATACATAGAATAAAGAACAGAATAAAATACATAGGAGTGCAAACTCTGACCAGTGGCAAATTCTAACAACACATTTTGATCTCAGTGACACTTTACGGAGAGAGAAGGCGGAGCGGAGTTTCGATCTCACGTTATCAGTATTGATGTGTCCCGACAGTAAAAATAAGAATCAGCCCCGCCCTTCAATAGAAAGCGATGACGTCTGTTGTCTCACCTGTAAAGGTAAATGGCATGAGCATACCGTCGTGCTTGCGGATCCCTTAAACATGAGTTGGGAAATGCGGAAGTTCACACTGCTTTCGATCGGTCTCTAGTTAGGTTTAATTTCTCTTATTAGTTATAGCTGGTCTTCGGCTATGTGGGGATAAAAGAAGAGACTCTGACGTCAGTCTGCCTCAACTTAACTGAACTGCTTTGAAAAATTTGATCTGAGGATGTTCTTCGCTGATCGAGAGGTACAGTTTGTATGTGTGTGTTGCAGGTTTCGCAGGTGCATAGGTAAAGGCCTGTCTCTGAGATTGATCTTAAAGTGCTTATTCATTTAACGGGTCAACGTGAGACATTTGGTCGCTCGTGAGGAGAAAAGGTTAGTGCTGTTTCTGAGTATTAAGTTCGAGCTATTAAGAATGGGAAACATGCTGTTTAGTCATGTACAGTTAAATGTACAGTGTATACCGGTAAATATATAATTTTTAGTATGGTAGACAGAGGAATAGCAGTTTCTGTTGCACTAACTCTGTCATAAACATCATTGGCTTTCGTTTTCATTGGCTACTACTAATACGTTCCACAACAAATAGAGAGGCAAGTTAGAGTAACAGTATATATCTCATAACACTTGAGGTAGTTTTTGTTTACGGTCTTCTGTCACGCAAGACAAACGTTTCGGTTTGACTATTAATTTTCTTAGTGAATGACTGTGTGTTGGGATGTATAAATAACTGTCTCATTTGGATTATTAAAATGTGTAGTGTAGTTATTTCAGACAGGTTTAACCACGTTATTTACGAGGGATTAATGTCCTCAGAAAAGGACGACCTATTCTGAGGAACACTCACCCGACCTGAACATCTTGTTGCTGCGAACTTTCAGGTGTATGCTACAGTAAAGAGAGTTTGCTGTGACTGTAAATATGATGTTAATGTACACTAAGGGTTTACTTAGACGACTCATTTATTTGCTGCTGATAGCTTTTAATATTGTGTGATGCATAAACAATTATTTATTATGGATTAGATGTTTTAGACTCATTTAATGAATGTTGCGGCAGAGTAAATTATCATGTGTTTGTGTTGCGTAAAATGTGTGCAAAAACTGAATGAATAATGGTGCTGTTGTGGTCTAACAGGTTATTTGTCATGAGGCTGTGCTGCGTCTTTAAACGCCATAAAGCAAGAACATACTTTAATTATTGTGACTTCACTTAATCATTATGTAAGGCAGAGGTGCGGAATCAAAATCCATGTTCTTCCTAGTGGTTCCTTCAGTCTTTCCGACAAACACAAACACACACTTAGACGTTTGAAGTTCTATAAAAGGCTACCCAAAGGCATGTCTCGACCTGTAATCATACCTAGAGTAATAGATCCAGTAGAGACAGAAAGTTAAATGTAGAACAGGAAGAAAGAAAGCTCTTTTCACATCTTTTAGTAGCAACAGTGTAAAAAAATATATGGATAATCCCATAATATACACTACTAGATAGATTTTTAATGTTTAAAGAAGTCTCTTATGCTCACCAGTCCTGCATTTATTTGATTCAAAGTACAGCAAAAAACAGGAAATATTTGTACTATTTAAAATACAGGTTTCTTTTTTGAATATATGTGACCCTGGACCACAAAACCAGTCATAAGGTTAAATTTTACAAAACTGAGATGCATACATCACATGAAAGCTCAATAAATAAGTTTTCTATTGATATATGGTTTGTTAGGATAGGACAATATTTGGCCGAGATACATCTATTTGAATATCTGGAATCTGAGGGTGCAAAAAAAAAAATCAAAATACTGAGAAAATCACCTTTAAAGTTCTCCAAATTAAGTTCTTAACAATGCATATTACTAATCAAAAATTACATTTTGATATATTTATAAAAGGAATTTTACAAAAAATCTTCATGGAACATGATCTTTACTTAATTTCCTAATGATTTTTGGCATAAAAGAAAAATCAATCATTTTGACCCATAATGTATTTTTGGCTATACCCCAGCGACTTAAGACTGGTTTTGTGGTCCAGGGTCACATATTTTAAACTGTAATTATTTTCTGTGATCAAAGCTACATTTTCAGCATCATTACTGCAGTCTTCAGTGTCACATGATCCTTCAGAAATCATTCTAATATGCTTATTTGCTGTTCAAGAAACATTTATTGTTATTATTATCAATATTTAAAACAGTTAAGCTAATTTTTTAAGGATTTGTGATGAATAGAAAGATTCAGAAATCAGCATTTATCTGAAATAAAAAATTTTTTTAACATTGTACACTATACCATTCTTTTTTGGGAAAGAAATGATAGAAATTAATACTTTTATTTAGCAAGGATGCTTTAAATTGATCAAAAGTGATGATAAAGACATTTATAATGTTACAAAAAATTCCATTTCAGATAAATGCTGTTTTTCTGAACTTTCTATTCATCAAAGACACCTGAAAACTTAATAATAATAATAAATGTTTTTAGATTAGCAAATCGGAATATTAAAATTATTTATGAAGAATCATATGACTGGAGTAATGATGCTAAAAATTCAGCTTTTAAAATCACTGGCATAAATTACATTTTAAAACATATTTAAATAGAAAACAGTTATTTAAAATAATAAAAACATTTCACACTTGTACTGCTTTTGCTGTACTTTGGATCAAATAAGAGGAGAAGAATCTTCTTTAAAAAAGCATTAAAAATCTTACTGTTCAAAAACTTGTTCCCATCTTATTGGCCTTGATTTCTGCAAAAACACATGGTTTCTGTAAGACTGTAAGTGATTTACAGTTACACTTGCACCCAGGGCCGGCCCTGTTCATCTGGGGGCCCTAAGCAGGATAATTTTGGGGCCCTGCCTTGCAAAAGCATGCAAAAAAATCGAGTATTGCCAGTAGCCAGGTTTCCATCCAAAGATTTTTTTTTGTGGGAAAAAAAACAAAAAACAAAAAAAAAAACATGTAAAGCTTCGGAATTTGCGCTTTCGACATAGCTGATGGAAATGCCTTGTCGATTAAATTTCTTATGTGTCAAAACAATCTTTTTTCGTTTAACTTTAGAACATTAATTCTTAATCCATACTTCAAATGTCACAAAAATCTGTTTGGAAACACTTTTTGTAGAGAGGCAAATAAATGTGAGGCAGCGTCCCTGTTCGTGTTGCTAATGTTAAAGCACCGTTTTCCAGTTCAAAAAACGCATAAATCATATTCATTTGATTAAACTGACAAGTTACCTCTCAAACATACATATCTTAATTTAATGTTCCTTTAGTAGGCTACGTTGCAAGTTAAAATGTATTCATTTTGTTCTGAAAATCTTGTTTTATGTGGATATTGGAATGATAAGTACAACATTTTAAATTAACTCGTTTTGGCTTGTTAGTAGCTTCTTATATTTTTGTTCTTGTGTTATGAGTATCGTTCCATTAAATTTAAATGATTTGTCCTAAAACGAGAGGAAATAAAACAGCATGTTTTTCAATATGTTTGACTGTATTTTATTTTGACAATGAAGCCGCGTTGTCGATCCAGTTAGTAGCCTAATGCTTAACTGCGCGCAGGAGGCGCCAGCACGCTCACTTGATTTTTTTCCCCCTTATAAAAGTGGAAGAAACTTACAATAGCCTACTCCTTCGTTTGTGGTCATATAAGAGTAGTAAGACATTATTCCAAACTATTCTAAATATTTATTTTATTTATGCACATTCACATTAAAAACAAACAGTCTGCTTTTGTAAAAAAGAAAACAAAAAGGATGCCGCTTTCTCAAAAGCGCATCAGAAAAAAGAAACTAAATTCTGCATAGGTTGATATAGGCTACTAATTGTTTCACGTTTTTTTTCGTTTTGTTAATTCATTATTTATTTAGAAAAATATATTTTGCATATCTATTTGTTTCTTTTATATAGCTTTTATAATGTTTTCCTCCATTTGCAGAATCGCTGCAGGTGCGTGACCATGTGAATCCTCACATTCTGTTGTTTATGCTGCTTTTTGCGTGTATAAAATTAATCCATGGAAAACAAATTTAGGTATTTTTTATGGGTCACAGCCGCGTATTAATTAAAATTTCATTTAATTGTACTTTAACATAACCTTGTCGGTTAACGGTTAAAAATGACCGTCGGTTGTCAGGAGAAATAATCGAAATTAACATTCCTATTTAAAAGTTAATCAGAAAAAATGATAGAAATACAACTGCTCCTTTTTATGATTATTGTTGATGATCAAGTAAATAGTCTAACAAAGTAAAAAAAAAAAATACCTCTTGACACTTACATTTAGTATTAGGTTTTGTTTCAAATGGATAAAGAACAGGCTACTAGCCTATATAATTTACGCAATATAGGCGAAATTATGTATGGAAACAGCTCAAGGGCAATTTTTTTTTTTTTTTTTTTTTTTTTTTTTTGCGATACACCAAATCTTATGTCACGGTTTCTTTTTTTTTTAGGGATGAGGTCATTATGCACACCATTTTATCGGTAAAAGGCCGGTTGGACAGCAAATTTCGCAGGTTTATTTTACGCATATTCTCTTTGTCGATTAACAAAAAAGTTCGAAAACTGGATGGAAACTTGGTTAGTGACAGCCACTCGCTTTGCAACGTAATGACTTGGATCACTAGTGGGGGCCCCCTAGTGGCGGCGGGGCCCTAAGCAGCCGCTTAGTTCGCCTATAGGGAGGGCCGGCTCTGCTTGCACCCAAAAATCTGACATGGCTGGTAAAATAAGCATACTGTCCCACTGAACAATAATATGGTCAATCTTCTTTTTATAGTATAAATCAGGTTAGTCATTAACTTTTAGTGTCCACCTGTCACTGTAATAACTTGCATGAAGATGGGTTAGAAATTTGCATTTCAATAAAGATAACGTTTGCCTCTTCAAATAAATATGAGTTTGCATAATGAACATTTTCCTTTACAGTATGTCATTTTAAGAGATTGGGTTGTTTTATTGTAAGTACATAGAGAAGGCTTCTGCTGTCCACAAAATGTGGAATTCTTGGGCCGGTTGCATAAAACGTTTAGCCTAGTCTTAAAAGTTAGCTATCTTTTTTTCTTTTTTAGGTTGTTACATAAAAACATAGATTAGTCTCAGTTGAATCCAAAAAGTAAGACTGCTTACCCATTGGCTGACTGCTAGTTGGTCAGACTAGTATTTAAGACTCTGTCTAACATAGATCCTAAGTTTATGCAACTGGCCTTGATTCTGACTCGGGGAGTTCACATAAACGCTGAAATGAAACATTGTTTTATATAATTTATCCATATAAACGGTGCTTTACATATTCTTTATCATTCATTTGTATTGCAGGACGATGTGGCTCTGCATGAGCTGGACAATGGAAATGAGCCTTTACTTCCGTCACAGGTAAAGAAACCATGTGAGGCCAACTGGCTTCAATACCACAGTCACTACTGTCATAGTCTACATGAGCACATGTTCAGTCATGATAAGAACACATGCAAAGCACATGATTATGATGTTACAGTATATCTTACCACACTGTGGTTATAATGTCACATTCAAATCACCAATTGTCCTGCATGATCTAACTTCCTGAGAAAACCAAGTGACAGTCACAGACACAAATACTGCCACAAAACCAACAGTCAGCAATAATACAGTCAAACATATAATCAATAATTGATATTCACAGAAAAATAGTATAGTCTTTCTGTCTTAACCTAAATGTTTCTGCATTTGTTTCATTCAGCGTAACTCATACTTTCCTCGATTATATGACTATGTTCTGGTGGCTGATAAAGTGGAGGACATGGAGGACCAAATCTTCAAGAAGCAGGATGCCTTTATCTGCGAACTGAAACGGAAGAACATTAAAGTGACCGTATGTTATGTCACCGTCTCACACACTAGTATGGCGTCTTTCATTACATTTGATTTGTCTTACTCAATGCTCTCTTTACTGTTGAACAGAGAATTGAACATCTTACAAAGGTGTTTTTCGGGATCTGTGCACCCGAGGAGATTTTTGCAAAGTACAAGTACTTGCTTAAGGTGTCTGATGCCTGTAACTGGAGCGGAGAGCAAAAGTGTGACTTGTCGGTCTCACTCTGCACCAGGTGAGGGTCACAGAAAACATCTTCACATGCACTTAAAATGCATTTGAAATCTGTTGTTTCATTCAAAAGCTTTTGTAATGAGTTTCTCTTTCTGTTTCATAGAATCCGGATTGTTCATTTTGTCTTGAACAATACGTTTATAGGATCAGGAGGTACATTTTTCCTCTTACAAAGCTCCTGCTCTCTCTGTCTTTCATTTTTACTTTCAGTTCATCTTTTTTTCCCCCATTGTTGTCATGTCTCATTCTGAACCTAAAACTAAGAACTTACACTACCTTTTAAAGCTTTGGAGTCATTAAGACTTCTTCTTTTTTAATTAGTTTGAAGTCTTATGCTTAAGGCTGTACTTAATCAATTAACATTATTAACATTTAATATATTTTCAAATGTAATTTATTGCTGGTATGGCAAAGCTGTATTTTCAGCAGCCTTTATCCCAGCCTTCAGTGTCACATGATCCTTTAGAAATCATTTTAACATGCTGATTTTTTGCTCAAGAAACATTTTGTATTATTAAAATGTCGAAGGCATTTGTGCTGCTTAATATTTTGTGGAAACAAACACCTCTTTATTTGATTTTTTTTGTGACATTTTTAAGTGTCTTACTTGATCATTTTAAAGCATCTTTGCTCAATAAATGTATTAATATCTTTCAAAAAAGATACTTGCACCAAACTGTAAGAACCCCAGCATCATTACTCTAGTCTTCAGTGTCACATGCTCCTTCAGAAATCATTCTAATATGCTGATTTGTTGTTCAAGGAACATTTTATTATTATTATTATTGTTATCATCATCGTCATCATCAATATCTAAAACAGTTTAGTAAATGTTTGATGAATAGAAAGATCCAGAGATCAGCATTTATCTGAAATAAAAATCTGTAAGGTGTAAGATTATACACCATTCAGAAGCTTGGAGTCAGTATATATATTATTAGAAATTCAAAAAATTAAAAAGCAATTACAGCAAGGATGCTTTAAAATGATCAAAAGCGATGATAAAGACATTTATAATGTTACGAAAGACTTTCTATTCATCAAAGAAACCTGAAAAATTCTACTCAGCTGTTTTCAAAATAATAAATGTTTTTGAGCAACAAATCAGAATATTAGAATGATTTCTGAAGGATCATGTGACTGGAGTAATGATGCTAAAAATTCAGCTTTGAAATCACAGGAATAAATTAAATTTTAAAATGTATTCAAATAGAAAACAGTTATTTTAAATAGTAATAATATTTTGAAAATTTTACTTTGTTGAACCGACTGAGCCTCTCTAATATTATCAATCTCTCGATCCACTATTTTACATTGTAAGAGGGCCTTAGAGACCTGTTGTGTCAAGGTGCTTTTGAGTCCATCTACTGTCTGCATGAGGTAAAAGTCTTTCACCCATCATTTGTTATATTCATCTACACTGTAGCCAAGAAACATCTTAGCTTTTTTTTATTCTAAAAAGTTGTTTTAAACATTGTTCTTCAGAAAAAAGAGCAGAAAAAACTAAAGAAGAAGTGGGCGAGCTGGTTTGCAGTAATGAAGCTTTTTCAACAGCCTGTGACTGATATCAAGTAAGTTCTCCTGGTTTTATCTTATTCTCTCTTTCTTAATCATCGTCTTTTTTAACACTTACATATTACATGTAATTTTAGGGACTATTTCGGGGAGAAAGTGGCACTGTATTACCTGTGGCTGGGCTGGTACACGCGCATGCTCGTCCCCGCAGCTGTTATTGGTATTGTTGTGTTCTTGTACGGCCTTGCATTCTTCAATACAAGTCCGCTCATGTGAGTATACAGTATTTAGAGCAAACTAATTCACGTGTGTGTTGAGGACTAGAGACAGATGACAGATCAGACTAAGCTGATTTTAATCTAAACCTAATTATCTCTAAATTGCTGTTTGTGTATTGTGTTGTGTTGTTACAGTCATGAAGTCTGTGACTCCGACATCATCATGTGTCCAAGATGTGACATAGGATGCAGCTTGTGGAACCTGTCTGACACCTGTTCATATGCCAAAGTCAGTAAACAAACAAGTCATTGTGTAATTAGAATTCAGCATTTTTTAACAGTATTAACTGTGACGTAAGATACACTACCAGTCAAAAGTTTTTGAACAGTAAGATTTTGAATGTTTTTTAAAGAAGCCACTTCTGCTCACCAAGCCTGCATTTATTTGATCCAAAGTACAGCAAAAACAGTATCATTTTGAAATAATTTAATATTTAAAATGACTGTTTTCTATTTAAATGTATTTTAAAATGTAATTTATTTCTGTGATCAAAGCTCAATTTTCAGCATCATTATTCCAGTCTTTAGTGTCACATGATCCTTCAGAAATCATTCTGATATGCTGATTTTCTGTTCAAGAAACATTGATTATTATTGTTAATACTTTTCTCAGGATTCTTTGATGAATAGAAAGATCCAATACTCAGCCTATGAAATAAAAAGCTATACCATTATACCATTCAAAAGCTTGGAAAGCTTTTGGGGAAAAGAAATGATGAAATTAATACTTTTATTTAGCAAGGATGCTTTAAATTGATCAAAGTGATGACGATAAAGACATTTATAATGTTGCAAAAGATGTATATTTCCAATAAATGCTGTTCATCTGAACTTTTTATTCATCAAAGAAACCTGAAAAAATTCTACTCAGCTGTTTTCAACATAATAATAATAATAATAATAATAATAGATGTTTTTTTGAGCAGCAAATCAGGAATTAGAATGATTTCTTAAGTATCATGTGACTGGAGTAATGCTACTAAAAATTCAGCTTTGAAATCATATGAATAAATTATTTTTTACAATGTATCTAAATAGAAAACAGTTATTTTAAATATTTCTAAAATGTACTATTTTTGCTGTACTTTGGATCAAATAAATGAAGGCTTGGTGAGCAGAAGAGACTTCTTAAAAAAAACATTACAAATCTTACTGTTCAAAAACTTTTGACTAGTAGTGGACAACAGTTAATAGTGTTAAAAAGTGCTGAATATTATAATACACTCTCATTCAAAAATTAGGGGTTGGTAAGGGTTTTAAATGTTTCCAAAAGAAGTCTTTAATAGTCATCAAGTCTGGATTTATCTGAATAGAAAATGCAGTAAAAAACACTAATATTGTGGAATAAAATTTCAATTTAAAATAACTCTTTTCTTTTTTAATATCTTTTAAATGTAATTTATTCCTGTGATGGCAAAGTTGAATTTTTAGCAGCCATTACTCCGGTCTTCAGTGTCACATGATCCTTAAGAAATCATTCTAATATGCTGATTTGGAAAATTGCTGCGTAATATTTGTTCAGAATTCTTTGATAAATAGAAAGTTCAAAAGAGCAGCATTTATTTGAATAAGAAAATATTCTGTAACATTTTATAAATGTCTGTGTTACTTTTGATCAGTGTAGTACATTCTTGGTGAATAAAAGTATTAATTTCTTTCAAAAAGAAATCTTACTGACCCCAAATGTTTTAACAGTATTGTGTATTTAAAATAAATGACACTATTATCTGCCAACGCTTCTGTGTCACCTTGACTAGTTGTGTTAACAAAGTAAATCTTTACTAACAGGTGAGCCAACTATTTGACAATGAAGGGACGGTGGCTTTTGCCATGTTCATGGCAATTTGGGGTGAGTTTTCTCTATTTAGCAAATATGAAATGCATATTTTTATGTGATATGACATAGATGCTGAAGTACTGTGATGTTGATTGACTAGCAACCCTGTTCTTGGAGTTGTGGAAGAGACATCGAGCTCTGCATGTGTCAAAGTGGAAAGTGTTTGACTGGTGTGAGGAGGAGGTAGGGCCATTACATTTTTCCTCATAATCACATTTAGCATATATAACGTGCATCTTCTAATGGAGCCAAACAACTTTATCTGTGCACAGGAAGAATTGATTTTGGAGATTGTGAATAACCCTCAGTGTAAGCCAAAAGAGTTCAGACATTCCTACCTGCGCAGCATTGTGGTGCTTCTTTTGGTCACATTAGTGGTGAGAAACTTACTTCATTTCACTTACTATTAACGTACAAGCAAATAATGTAACAAATAATAATCTTTATTGTGTTCAGCTGGTGGTGATCATAGGTCTGACCCATGCTCTGGTCATCTGCCGTGTTTTAACGGCAATATTGTTGTCCAAAAGCGACTGGGACTTTCTGCGTGATCATGCCACCACAATATCCATGTTATCTGGAGCAGTGCTGCACTACATTACTATTCAGGTTATGACTCGGGTAAGTACTGATAGATAAACAGTTTAATGAGAAAAAAATGCTTGTTAAAGAACATAGAATGGAAGAAAATAATGGATTTATTTAATTTTAGGTCAACAAAATTGTGGCCTTCAAACTGTGTGAGTTTGGTGAGTATTAAATGTTGTTTGCATGAAATCAGTTAATTAATAAACTGACAAACGTCCCATACTAAAATGTAATACCTGTTTATTTGCAGAAAAAACTCGCTCTTTTGCAGCCACAGAGAAGCTATTCACAGTGAAGATGTTCACATTTCAATTCTTTACCCTCTTCTCATCTCTATTTTATGTGGCATTCTTTCTAGGAAGGTAATGGTGCATAGGTGTGTGTGCTTTTGCAGTTATTTCCTATTAGGCAGGCTATTTAAAGTGTCTCTTTATGCTGTACTTAGGATCAATGGCTATCCAGGAAAATATGTTCGAATTGCAGGGGAATGGAGACTAGAAGAGGTACAATTACATGACATTTATATTTAGAAATGTATATTTACCTATAGACACTTTTATTCAAAACGTGATTCTAATCTTGAACTCTAATTGCAAACCAAATTTTCTGTGACTTAGTGTCATCCAAGTGGCTGCCTTACAGATCTCTTCATCCAGATGGCTGTTATTCTGCTGCTTAAACAAACAATCAACAACATCTTTGAGTTCACCGTGCCGTAAGTGTTTACTAAAATACTGTATGTATTAGGGCTGTCACAAACAATTTGGTAATTAAGTAATCTGTAAATTATTCTGATGATTAATCAAGTAATCAGATAATTGTATTTAGTTTTTTGTAGTAATAAAAAAAGACCTAAGCAAACAATAGCCTATAAAATAACTTAAAATACATTTATAATAGCAACAAGGCAATAATAATTAGTTCTAATAAAGTATCAAAAGTAAGTATGGTTTTATTGAACAAAACTGTTATTAACAATAGAGCTAATGTAAATTACGCATTATAACAAATGACGGCCTGACGATTGTTTTTACACTTTTCTGCACGGTCTAATCTGGTTTAAAATTGACAATAAACATTTATTTTGAATGTCCACTTAATCTTTCATATTTGGCCGCTTCTTTACAACAGAAAGGCTACAATCAATAATTTCTTGAATATGTTGTCATGAAAACATGTAAACTCAGAGTGAGGGTTTGAGGTTTTATTTTGAAATTGCGAAGTACAGTTAGCATATTCATAAAGATACTGACGTATTCTCCTGAGTTTGCTTAGGTTTATAATTGATTTACCTTACAAATCTGATGAAATAGCACACATTTCATTGCCAGATGAACATTATAATAAACCCAAACTCAGAAATATGCAGAGATGAAGTTTGAGATGGTCAGCACATGTAAATAATAATTGTGTGTAGCAGCATTTATTGTGAACGGAGCCACTCTGAGATGCATGTAACCTACACACATGTAAATAATTAAAGTGCATATATTAAACCTGCATCACACATATTTAATTAAATTGTAGCATTTGTGAATTCACTATTGCATAACAGTGTATCCGGAAAGGATTACATTTTGTCTTTACAGCCTTATTCCAAAATAGATTAAATTCATTATTTTCCTCCATATTCTACAAACAATACCCCATAGTGCCAATGTGAAAGAAGTTTGTTTGAAATCTTTGCGAATTTATTAAAAATAAAAAATGAAAAAAAAATCACATGTACATAAGTATTCACAGCCTTTGCCCTGGCACATAAAATTGAGCTTAGGTGCATCCTGATTCCATTGATATGTTTCTCCAACTTTATTGGAGTCCACTTCTGGTAAATTCAGTTGATTGAACATGATTTGGAAAGGCTCACACCTGTCTATATAAGGTCCCACTGTTAACAGTGCATGTCAGAGCACAAACCAAGCCATGAAGTCCAAGGAATTGTCTGTAGACCTCCAAGAGAGGATGGTATTGAGACACAGATCTGGGGATGGGTACAGAATAATTTCTGCAGCATTGAAGGTCCCAATGAGCACAGTGACCTCCATCATTCGTAAATGGAAGACATTTGGAATCACCAGGACTCTTCTTAGAGCGGGCTGCCTGGTCAAACTGAGTGATTGGGGGAGAAGGGGCTTGGTCAGGGAGTCAAGAACCCAGTGGTCACTCTGAAAATGCTCCAGCATTTCTTTTTGGAGACATTCGAACCTTCCAGAAGAATAACCATCTCTGCAGCACTCCATCAATCAGGCCTGTATGGCAGAGTGGCCAGACAGAAGCGACTCTTCTGTAAAAGGCACAGGACAACCTGCCTGGAGTTTGCCAAAAGGTACCTTAAAGAGTTTTAGACCACGAGAAACAAAATTCTCTGGTCTGATGAAACAAAGATTGAACTCTTTGGCCTGAATGCCAAGCGTAATGTCTGGAGGAAACCAGGCACCGCTCATCACCTGGCCAATACCATCCCTACAGTGAAGCGTGGTGGTGGCTGCATCATACTGTGGGGATGTTTTTTCAGTGGCAGGAGCTGGTTGACTAGTCCGGATCAAGGGAAAGATGAATGCAGCAATGTACAGAGACATCCTTGATGAAAACCAGACTGGTGCGACGGTTCATCTTTCGACAGGACAACGACCCTAAGCTGACAGCCAAGATAACAAAAGAGTGGCTGCTCAGAGTGCAACTCTGTGAATGTTCTTGAGTGGCCCAGTCAGAGCCCAGACTTGAAACTTATTGAACATCTCTGGAGAGATTGAAAAATGGCTGTGCACTGAAGCTTCCCATCAAGAAAGGGAGAAATTGCCCAAAAATAGGTGTGCCAAGCTTGCAGCATCATACTCAAAAAAAAAAGACTGTAATTGGTGCCAAATGTGCTTCAACAAAGTATTGAGCAAAGGCTGTGAATACTTTGTACATGTGATTTTATTTATTTTAAATAAATTTTAACAAAGATTTTAAACAAACTTTTTTTTACGTTGTCTTTATGAGGAATTGTTTGTAGAATTTTGAGGAAAATAATGAATTTAATCCATTTTGGAATAAGGCTGTAACACAACAAAATGTAAAAAAGGTGAAGCGCTGTGAATACTTTCCAGATGCACTGTATGCTTTATGATTTTTAAATGGGTTTAATATATCATGCATCCTTGGGAAACAGTCTAATAATGCTTTTCATGGATTCTCTTCGGTGGAATGCTCCACTTACGGTATTTTGATGGTTATTCGACACTGCAAAGTGCAATCTGGGATTGTTTTTTTTTTTAAATCAACTACTCAAATTGAATAAAGGAAACATGACAGCCCTAGTATGTATGCATTACATTTTTTTCAGATTAAAAATATTAGAGTATCTATTAAACTTTTGGATTTTTCTCTCATTCTTTATCTCTGCTTCTTGTTTCTTTGTTGGTGGCTGCAGCTGGTTAAAGCTGTGTTTAAAGCGGACAAAAGCCAAGACGATGCGCAGAAAATGTGGTAACTGTTACCGGAAGGCATGTCGAGAAGATGAGGGCAACTTCGACCCATGTGACCTCTGCAAGCTTCGTAATTGGCTGGAAAACTATGACCTGACTAATGTTAATGCTTTCAGCTTGTTTAATGAGTTTTTGGAAATGGGTTCGTATCTTTCTCACTTGCCTCTCTTTAGCACAAACTAGTTTTACAGTACCACTTACCTACCAATACCATTATACATAAAATTTTAGTTTATGTTTTGACATTTGTTTGAGTTAAAATGTTCCCGTGCTAAAATATCATTCACTAACATGTACTATTCTCTGTGTCATTAGTTCTTCAGTTCAGTTTCACCACCATCTTTGTGGCTGCATTTCCTCTGGCTCCCTTATTGGCCCTTATCAATAACATATTTGAGATTAGACTGGATGCCATCAAGATGGTCAGCCTTGAGCGCCGCCTAGTGCCTAAAAAGACAAATGACATTGGTAAATAGCTACTGTATTTGTGTAGTGATGATGTTTATGTGAGTTTTCATCATTGAGTAAACAATGTGCCTTGTGTTCTCCTGTGCCAGGTGTGTGGACTAGAATATTAGAAGCTGTTGGAGTGACGGCTGTCATTGCTAATGGACTAGTGATTGGGATTTCCTCTGACTTCATACCCCGTCTGGTGTATCGTTACCATTATGGACCTTGTGCTACCGGCAATAGTACCCTGGAGTGAGTAGTAAACCAGATAAACAGTTTTTCCACCTTTTCATCTCACCACAGCTTATTGGCATAAAAGTGTGAAAATAAAAAGTATTTAAGCATATATGACACTAAATTACTCATGTAATGAGTGCATTTATTTTGTCTGCTAGCTGTATGACAGGATATATCAACAACACTCTGGCAACAGCATTCCTGTCCAATCCTAAAGTGAAAGACGACTTCAAGGACTTGATAGAGAAAGGGTTTAACATTACACACTGCAGGTGATACTTGTTTTGTTGGGTTTTGATGTAGGTTGATGAACTTGAATGGTTGGTTCACACGGAATAATGCTTCATGTCATTTATCTGTATTCTACAGTTACAAAGACTACCGCAGTGATGAAGACCAGAGTCTGACATCTCAGTTTTGGCTCATCCTGGCAATCCGCTTTGCCTTTGTTATTCTATTTGAGGTACAAATATTAGAGCAATTTAATTTCATTTTATGTATCTTTTAACACACTTTACTGTGTTAATTTTCTGTGAAATATTGTCTGAGATCTCCTGTGCTTTTCTCCGCTCAGCATGTAGTGGTGATGTGCAAATTTATTGCTGCCTGGTTTATACCTGACAGTCCAATCAGAGTGAAAAATGAGAGGCTAGACGACAAACTGAGAAGACTGAAAAAGGAACTTCAGTAAGTATTTTCATGTGACTAAGCTATAACTCTTTCTCATTGCTTTGCATTTATTGTAGAGTTATATTAAAATATTTAGGAGTCAAGTCACAAGCCTTAACAAATCTCTCTCTCTCTCTCTCTGTGGTGCTTATTAACTGTTCTTATTTGTCTGTCTCTAACAGTGAAGCAAATGCAATATATTCCAGCAGATGCACCGAGGTGTGAACGATGAAGGTTCAAACCAGATTCTTTTATATAAGATGTGAAAACCTGACTTCCGTGTGCACAAGGAAGATTTCGATATTTGACTGAGATCATTGCATCCATACATGGGATCTTTTTACTACTTTTAGAGCCATTTTTGGAGCTTTGCTCTAATTGCAGTTTACAGTTTTCCCTTAAGATGAGTCATATTTGCTGTGCTTCAGAGGGATACACCATGCATCTTTTTGGTTGCATCAGAAAACTAGCATTTTTTTTTTTCTTTACAAAGAACTGTGAAAATCAGACAGTTGATGCATTTTTGTTTAGTATAAAAGAATTCCAACAAGCCTAAAAGTATCTATTAATTTTATTGCCTAAAACTTTATTTTACAATGATTTATGTTGCTTGGAAGATTATTTTAACAGGATATATTTATATATGTTGGCGTTTACTTTTAAAAAGTAAGAAAGCTTCAATCATTCTTTGGCGTCACTGACTTTTTATGTAAATACAACAACCTAAATGTGACATAAAAGTATACATTATGCTCTTTACACTGCTGTCCATGGCTTTCTCATTAAATACAAATATATTTTGATATTGTATTTTTGATATTGTTCTATTGATGTACTGATTGATTGTGTTCCAGGAATGAAGTAATGGGGTGAAATAAATGTTGAAGTTGAAATAAACAGGGTTTCCGCGGGGTCTTAAAAAGTCTTAAAAAGTCTAAAATTTAAAAATCAAAATTTTAGGCCTTAAAAAGTCTTAAATTCGCTGTTCTAGGTCTTAAATAATTTTACACAGGTCTTATTTTTCCGATGTCCATGTAACGCTACCTCTAATGCTCATCTAAATTCTCTTTCTGTTGTTTCCGTGGTGTTGTAGTTCTTTATTTCACTATTCCAAATATAATTTGCTGAATTTAAACTACAAATGAGACCAGCATGCAATAGCCAATCAGTTTTCTGTTATTGGCGCGAGTCTTTCTCGGGTTGTACACTTGTACAGCAGAAGTCAAATGGATTTAATTTTTTAGCTATGAGGAAGTGCAAGTTTAGCGATACTGGGCTTGGAAAAACTGAATATAGGGCTTGGCTAAGGCCAGTTGCTAACAACTGTATATTTTTTTCTCCCTCTGTGGAAGTTACTGCGTCTTCAGACAGAATCGCAGTATTTATATAACATTTCTAACATATATATTTATAAATCAATAAATGTATTTAAAACATTAATCTCACTTTTAATTTTGCAGTGTAAATTATGTAATCTCACTGCTAACAGACATTTAGAATTTATTGATAAATTCATAAAATAAATTTCAAAGGTACGCATACATTTCAAAAGTAAAAAAAAAAAATCGCTTCAGAATTTTTTTTTTTTACATCAGATATTTCTAGTGGTACTTTTATGGGGATATTTTGTGTGGAATAGTATCTGCTGATATGGAAAGTTCACTGTATATCGTAGTAATAAATTTAATTTATGACAGCCATGAAATTTTGTTTACTTTTTACATTAAACACATTAAATATCACATATGCATGTAATATAATATCTATTTCCATTACAGGTTTAGGTCTTAAATTTCATATAAGGTGGTATTAAAAAGGTCTTAAAAAGTCTTAAATTTCACTTGTTCATATCTGCAGAAACCCTGAATAAAACTGCCAACATTTTTTCCTCCTTAAGGTGTCAGTAGACATGCATGCCTGCACTGCTGAGTTGCTTCAGACAAAGAATGAATACTTGTATTGCACAAAAAGATTCCATAGTTACTTGGCCCAGTGTGTTTTGTCTTATTCTGTCAGTTGCTCAAGATAAGCTAAGGTATATTAGGTTACTTCCCACTACAAGATTTTGCAAGAATTTGGTAGTAGAAAAAATAGTAAATAGAATGTGAAGAAAAGTTATGTTCTTTCCTTCTTGTGTGCCGTTGTATAAATCTGACTAAAATAATAGAAAAGTCAGATATACTATATATCTTCTAATAATAGTTCTTGATTAATGGAAGTGTAGAGATGAGACAGCCATGAATCTTGAAGTATATGTATGCATTCACTCTTTTTATACTACTTTCTCCTCTAAGTGTTGGTGTGTCACACATGGGGAACTGAGTAATTTCATGTGTGCATATTTTTGTGGCTGCGTTGTGCTTTTCTGTTCAGCCAAATATTCTTGGCTCATACCACTCAAACCAGATATGCATAAAATGTGGAGTGCCTTTGTAATTTAGATACATTAAAGGTCCTAATCTTCCTTTTTAATTACCGTTTTCCTCTTGCGGGTGAAGTCTTGGATTTTACTTCTGTCTTTGAGAATATTTTGTGTCTTTAATGTTTAGAGAATAAAAAGTTAGATTCATTTCTCTGTTAGGAAAAATGCTGGGCAGAAGATCTTTAAAAACAAACATTGCGCTCTCTGTTCTCTCCCTCTCTTCATCCATTGAACTCTCTGTCTCTCTGAGTAAACTTAGGCCAAAGCTCTTTGTCAGCGTTTTACAATTCAGTCTCTATATTAAAGAGAAAGCTGTTTTGGTCAGTGGTTGCTCAGGATGTTCCCATGCACTCAACTGAAGACCTCAACAATTGTACACTGACCC